>NC_053025.1:263723761-264096403 GCF_003073215.2 Triticum urartu | reverse complement strand
GTTGTGCCTCGGTATCGTATCACCATCACTTTTATCTTTACCGTTTTTCTTAGTTCGATCCTTTTGATAATATCTTGATCTAGTAGAATAAAAGCTTTTTAGTATGATCTAGTTCTGAGTTTTTCTTTATGATCCTTCCATGTAATCGAGTCCGTGAGCTATATAATAAAGATTAGTGTTGAGTCAAGGGCTTGATTATTTTTCCATGATCTTGAGTGAATAAAAGAAAAGAGAAAGAATAAAAAGAATAAAAGAGATCATATGGATCTTATGGAGAGTAATGAGCTCACATAGAAAGAGTATGATGAATAAAAGTTGTTGAGAGTTGGCAAACATAGTTTTGGTCATCGTTGCAATTAATAGGAAGTAATAAAGAAAGAGAGGCCGTCACATATAAATATATTATCTTGGACATCTTTTATGATTGTGAGCACTCATTAAAATATGACATGCTAAAGAGTTGACGTTGGACAATGAAGACAATCTAATGGGTTATGTTTTCTTGCATCTGAGATAAATTATATTGTCTTGGATCATCCAACATGATTGAGCTTGCCTTTCCCCTCATACTAGCCAAATTCATCGCACAAAATAGAGATACTACTTGTGCTTCCAAACACCCTTAAACCAGTTTTGCCATGAGAGTCCACCATACCTACATATGGATTGAGTAAGATCCCTCAAGTAAGTTGTCATCGGTGCAAGCAATAAAAATTGCTCTCTAAATATGTATGACTTATTAGTGTGGGAGAAAATAAGCTTTAGACGATCGTCTGATATGGAAGAAATAAAAGCGACATACTGCATAATAAAGGTCCATATCACAAGTGGCTATATAAAGTGACGTTCTATCGCATTATGATTTTGTGCATCCAACCATAAAAGCGCATGACAACCTTTGCTTCCCTCTGCGAAGGGCCTATCTTTTACTTTTATCTCCTACCTTACATAAGAGTCATGGTGATCTCCACCCTTCCTTTTTACATTTTATCTTTTGACAAGTACAACAAGTTGGAAAGATCCTGGTATATATGGCTAATTGGATGTGAGTTTTCATGAACTATTATTGTTGACATTACCCTTGAGGTAAAACGTTGGAAGGCAAAACTATAAGCCCCTATCTTTCTCTCTGTCCGATTAAAACTCCATACCCATAAGTATTGCGTGAGTATTAGCAATTGTGAAAGACTATATGATAGTTGATAATGTGGACTTGCTGAAAAGCTCTTATATTGACTCTTTCCTATGTTATGATAAATTGCAATTGCTCCAATGACTGAGATTATAGTTTGTTAGTTTTCAATGAAGTTTATGATTCATACTTGAAATTGTGATTGAATTATTACTCTAGCATAAGAGATCATATGACAAGAATTACACAAGTTGATGTTCTAAGAATGATCATGATGCCCTCATGTCCGTACTTTATTTTTATCACTGCTTGTCATATAGTAGCATAAAATAATCGTATTTCCCGTTACTCCCTGTGCTTAGTGGACAATATATATAACATGTAGAGTAAAAAAGATATGCAACAAGTGTACAACCTCTTTGGCGAAGCCATGTCGATCTCAGTGTGATTGGGTTGGCCGGTGAGGATGCTCCGGCGACTTGGCCGTCGGAGGAGGGGAAGAAGATCTTAGGCGTCTGGAGATGGAGCCCGAGGTACTGCTCCACTGTGATGGAGGGTTTCGTCGTTGGAGCAGCTCCGGTGAGTTGTACGACGCCGAGGCTGAAGCAAGACAAGAGAGACAACGTTAACCTGAGTGGAATTATAATAACATCTCCAATAGATGACGTAAAATACATAACCACAAAGTGCTATATGTAAAATACATCGGCCGCTCATCTCTGAACTTAACTGTCAAAACTGAATTTAACTGTAGAAACTGAACTTGACTATCGAACTGAATTTTGCTGTCGAAATTGAATTTTACTGTCAAAACTGAATGCACTAGAGGTGAGGCTACACGTCAGTCGACTGACTTTTTCATCTCTGGTCAGTCAATTTTGCAGCCGTTGGATATGAAATCAAGGGCCTGCAGTTCATCTTCAACCTCCACCCCCCTGAGCCGCCAGCCACCACCGGCCAAACAGCTGCCCGCGGCCGGCGGTGCGCCGCCCCGCCCGCCCCAAAAACACTCCCCACCGCCGGTCCGCCGCCGCCCCGACCATCCCTCTAGGCCCCCATGCCGAGCTTTTTCTTCGGCGATCCCACGCCACCGCCGCACCACCGCCGGCGACCACCGCCCCCACCCTGAACCCGAAGATAGATAGTGGGGTACCTCTCCGGCGAGCCCCCGTCCCCACTGCGGCTGGTTCTTCCTTATCTCCTGCGAGCCCCACCAACCCTGAAAATCGACTGACCCAAAAGTCAATTCATTCGACTGAAGTGTAGCTAAATCGGAGCAGCATCGCAAGCAAGAGCAAGAGCGAGAGCAGCAGCGCGAGCAAGAGCAAGAGCAAGGGAAGACAAGGCAGGGGACCGAGAGCAAGAGCAGAGCAGTAGCGCGAGCGAGAGCTAAAGAAGCAGTAGGTCCTACTGATGTGGACGTCGCCGCTGTGGGAGCGATGCCGTGGAGGAAGTGGCCGGCGACGCCGCCGTGGATGGAGCCGCGCCGTGTCGGCTCGGGACCGAGCACCAGCAGCACCGTGGGATCGAATCAAGAAGAAAATGCGGCGATTAGTGTACAACCTCTTTGGTGGCGCCGATTAGGCCGCAACTTCATCCGAGGAAACGATGATGATGATGGTCTTCCGGTGGTGCAGGTGAAGACGGCGGTGTGGGAATGGAGGTGGCGTGAAAGACGAGGGGAATGTTGGGGCAGCTCCTTGGAGGTGGAGGACGGGGTGGCTGAACCGGCGGGACGACCAGATCGACGACGGATCCTCATCCGGTACGGTGGATGGGGGACGTCGAAGTGTTGCGATGGATGACGTCGTTGGGGAAGAGGCTCCGGTTGGGTGGCAGACGGAGGAGGGTGTGGGGCTTCGCGGGTTTTCCCGGCCTTGGTGTACAAATGGGTGGGCGGATGGGATGGGAGTGGGCAACCATGGCTTAGGGACGCGCTTGTCTGAAATGTGGGGTAAGTTAAGAAAGTACCCCCACCGATTTGAGGCGGTTCTTTCGGTTCAGGGGTATCACGGGCATTTCGCGTGTCAGGATTTCACAGGAGGTGGGAGTTTTCGCGCGCGTTGTAATTATGGAATAGCAAGGTGCGAGTTGAGATGGAGGGAGTTGTCGGAGCACAACGAGACAAAGCTTTATCTTAAATATTTCAGGGTAACAAGGCACGGGTTGAAGAGGCGGGAGTTTCGCAGCATGATAGACAAAGGCGCTAGCTTGAAATTTCAGCATAACAAGGTGCGGCTTGAAATTTCGGGAGAACAAGCTTAACGTGTACCCAAAAAAAAGACAATTTAGACTTGTGTTTTGAGGTTTGTGCATTATGCTTAAGTTCAACCATAGAGTCTTCTAGATTGTACATGTGGCAAAATCCGGTGGAATCTGGATGATATCCAACGGCCAGTAGTGCTCAAATTTGCCAGCTCTGCACCATCGGATTGGCCTCATCCAATGACCATCTTTAAAATTTAAAGTTATCCACACACTATATAAAAAATAAAAATATAATATATATAGGGGTATAGATATAGATATGTGAGGCGAAAGCCACCCATCATCTCCAATTAGAATAGTGTGTCCATGCACGGATGCAATGTGGCCAAACGATGTCTGCCATCGGTATCTCAAATTCAAACCAGTCTGAGCTTGTTCAATGTGTATACATTACAACATGCTCGTTTCCAAACCACACCGCGCAGATCTCCGTTATATTCATGCATGCATGGGTTTCAAACATCATGATCTCTTATTCAAATATTGGAATTCAACTTTACATTGATTATGACCTCACCTAGTCTTTTACACCCACACATTGGTCTTCTCTTTATAATTGTACCACTAACTTTCTCTCATGCATGCATGCACACACACTACCAGTCGGCATTATCCATCGCACACATGCAATCTTTTTCTTCACATCAGTCTCCCATGAAGGCACACACACACATCCCCCTCTCCATCATATCGGGCATTCTTTATCTCTCACGTGCATGCACAACGATCGATGTTCCTCTATGTGTGTGTGTATATAGCTAGGTCTTTCATAGTTTTCCACATAAACCAATCAATCTATATATCTAGTCAGGTCTCACCCTCTTTCCCATGTCCACATCGATCAATCTATACCTCTCTATATAGGATTACATATATATATAGCTAATATACCCACATTAATTATATATCCAACACCCCCTCTCATCATCCATGCCTTCCGCTTCATCTCTCACACGCGCGCACAATGGCGAAGACAGGGGGCAGCAAGGGCCCTGCCCCCCTAACATCACTATATATCGAGGCTAATATCAATGTGATCATTAGACAATTGCTGGTAAAATTGTTTTAAGTTGATGAATTGGCCCTCCTCGTAAAGGATTAGCAATGCTTGGCCCCCTAGCTCATGGTACATTTTTCATGGCTCCGCCACTGCGCGCAACAGCGCACGTTCTCACCCCTCTCTCTAAATATTGATCTCGCAGTTGTGAACTCCTTCGTAGTCTCCCTCCACTCGGCCCCTCGCACCATCTTCTAGCCCCCCACCGGATTTTGCCACATGTACAATCTAGAAGACTCCATGGTTGAACTTAAGCATAGTGCACAAATCTCAAAACAACAGTGGTTCTCCTTTGTTCTAGAATCTTCCGTATCATAACTGCCCAAACTTTTTTTCTAGTTGAATTGCCATTATTTGTTTTTACTTTATGCTTTACAACGCACAATACCATGAATCATAAAATATATTAAGGGCTTCTTTGATCCAAAGGATTCTCAAAGGAATTTTGGAGGATTCTAATCCTTAGGAAATTTTCCAATCTTGGTTGTTTGATTCGTTGGATTGTAAACCATAGGAATTTTTCCATATGATTCATTTGCACTAGATTTCATAGGAAACATGCCATCCACTCATACCTCTTTGAAAGAATTCTGTGTTTTTTCTATGAACAATAAAACACTAGCACAATCCTGTAGGATTCAAGACGTTATTCCACTCTAATCCCATGTTCTTCCTGTTCCTGCATTTTGGAAATCCTACGAATCAATGAGGCCGTAGGTTTTTTATAAAAACTAATTGATTTTGAATGAGATGAACTATAAGAATTAAATGAAGGTCTACATCAGGCATATATTACTCAGAGCTTACTAGTACTTCGAGTATGTGCAAAACACAATGGGACGCTACACAGTGTCACTCTTACAGTTCATGAAACCACGTGGCACATGTGGAGGCATTGTCGTGACATCCTTGTTTGGATTGGTCACAGTGATGTGCTGCTGGTTCTAGAAGAATGTACTCGTCCTCCCTAAGCCACACTGGTGGTACATGCACGAAACGAAGATGTGCACGCACGCGACGCACGCACTCAGTCCCTCGCACGCACATGCGGCTACACGGGCGGACGCAATTTTGTACCAAGATCCACCCCATGTGATAATTTGACACATGTAAAGTCATTCACTTCATTGATGGTCAATTAATACAGCGCATGCAAATTGAGTGGACGTGAGGGCAGAAGAAAGACATTACTACTCCACTACACGCATGTGAGTAGTTAAATCATGGGTTGCTAGTAGTACTTCCATTGGTCTCCTTCGTATTTTGTGCCAATTTTTGACAGTAATATAATTTTTACGCATCTGAGCAGTGTAGTCTACTTGAAATTTATGTTCCACTAAACTCATCGGGAGCCATTTTGGGCCTCAAAACCAAAACCCATGAATTTATCTTTACCTTGTTCCCATCACATTCGAAAGTACTAGTGCTACAATTGAGTGCAAGCCTGCTCACACCTACTAGTACGTACCAAAACTAAACGTGTTCCCACTATGCAGGTATTAGTACTAGTGCTAGTACTTAGGTTATAAAAAGGGGAACTACCTAACCGAAAATTACTCTACCTTTCCTCCTCATAAGTGCTTCTTCTTCGTATGTCCTTGCCATGTCCGGTGCGCAGAGCTCTAGGTCTAGAACTACTCGTAACAAGGGAGCGGCAACCAAGGCTGTGCAAAAAAAGAGGGCTCGCCTCCACGCAGAGACCTCTAAAGATCTCTCACGGGCTAGCGATGGCTCCCAGGAGAGCCCTAGCCGCGGAGGCGAACATTCTGAGATGGCAGTGCTGGAGTCGTTATGCGTCGACGGCATGCCCGATCAGCTCAATAAGCACCTCAATAAGAAGAAGGAGTTCATCCACGGCTTGGTGGAGCTTCTGAAGGAGAGCCTCGACGACATGCCCGCTGAGCTCAATAAGTAGGGGGAGTTGACCACCGGCTTGGTGATGCTGCTGAAGAAGAGCACTGCCTCGGAGAAGAAGGCGACCGGTGAAATCCTACAACTTCAAGAGGACAAGGCGAAGCTCTGCCACGAGCTCGACCTGCTGAAGGAGAAGAACGTCAGCTGGAAGAAGCTGCATGAGAGTAGTAGTTCCTCGATGAAGATGCTGCAGGCCCTCATCATGGAACAGAAGGAGGAGTTGGCGAAGCTCCGCATCAAGCACCCAGCTGTTATCAAGGTACGTAATGCGGCTGTGGAACAGATGATGAAGGCTCGCGTCAAGAAATCCCGCGTCATGGACAGGATGAAGAACATGGCGGAGGAGACGCGCAAGGAGATGGAGGTCGTGGAGGTGATGAACAAGCAGGTACGACTCCGCGGCGAATTAGATCATTTGGGGTGATAATCTTCCTTCTTCTTTTGCTCCTGTGTTTCTTCTTTTGCGTCAGGTGTTTCACCGCACGTGTCACGTTCTCTGCGAGGCATGAATAGAACAATGCTAACAATGAGATGACTAGAAAATTAGATCATTTTTTATCGCCATATGGCACTGGGCTGGCGTGCTTCGTGCTCCTCCGTCATAGTACTACTCCAGCGGGAAACTTGAGTATACCGCACGGTTCTTTTCTCCTCCTCAGGTCGTCGGCGCATTTATACAAGCAGTCAAATCACAAGGCCCTGCCTTCTAGCAGTAATGAGCCGTCAAATCACAAAGGCCCTCGCATCTCGTGAAAAGGACCAAGCTAGACTTCCCCTCCCTCTAGCATTTTAAAAATGTATACATTTATACAGTAGTAGTATCGATGGATTGTGCCATGGAGCAAAACTAACAAGATGAAATTAAAGAAAAAAGGTGGTACATATAGAGAGCGCTCGTCGCCAAATTATGCATATACTATATGACACTACCCACTATGAAGGTACTAGTAACATAGACTAGTAACTAGTCTATGTTACTCTCCACTATGACCAACCAAAGTCGAGGCGCGGATACCAACGAGGTCCTAGTTGTGTCTATACTTGGACAACTCACCCGACTTCATGCGCACCAGGTAGACCAAGCTCGTGTCATGTTGGTGCCATGTGCGGCCCGCACATTAACCAAAACCTCGCGCCTCCATGTTAGCCTCCGCATTTTAAACTTCTCAATCTCAAGGCCAAGGAGCAACGTGAAACCTATGATAGAGCCAATCGGATGGTTGAGAACACTACAATTCGTAGCTACAGATGCGTGTGTGAGAGAGGACGAGTGCGTGCGTGCACCTCTTCTCAGAGTACAAGTGTATGTGGGTGCCATCGACCTAGGGAGCAGTGATGGTGCGTGCAAGAAGTCCCGAGAGATAGGTGTAATGCGTCAAAAAATACTAGTCTATAGCTCGCCACAAGGCTATTCCTGTCGAACGCCAAGCGTTAGATATGTATCCGAGGGTGCCAGTTTTTGCACGTAGACAGTAGTAGAAAAAGAACTAGTACCATGGCATATGCTACACCACGGCCGAGATAACGTGCCAACATTACGCCATTCGGGAATAGTGCCGCACTTCAAAACTAAAACCGTCAATAAAATTTGAGCGCGTCTCGTCACATTCCAAATTACTACTACTACTACCATGCTATATTTAATTACAAACATGTTCACACCGATCACAACCTAAACGGTTTCCCACGTAGGAGCTTATTAGTAGTACTCGGTTATAAATACTACTATGATAAGATGACTGCACATTCCTCCTCAACTCCTCATCCACAAAAAACAATCAAGTCAATCATGCCATAGCCTGCGTGAGTTCTGGGTCGAGAGATTTCCACCAGGGAGAGGTGATCATGGAAGAGGAAGCACGAGAGATGTCCCGCCTCGCTGCAAAAGCAGCAGACATGTCCAGCCGCGCAGCAGTAGCAGCACAGAGGTCCCACCACGCCGCCGAAGCAGCATGGAGGTCCCGCCGCGCCGTCAATGTAGAAGACTGGTTCGGCCACGCCGCGGAAGCGGCAGAGATGTCCCGCCGCGCCGCCGAAGTAGCACAAAGGTCCCGCCATGCCGCGACATCCTGGGAAAATTTCTCGCGGGCAGGCGAGGACTCTTACAGGCGCATGCATGCAATGGTCCATAGCCAGATGGATCGGATCTCCGACAGGGCGGGGTTGCAGGACGAGGCTACCAGTGTCATCCGGCAACTAGGGGACGACAATGCGAAGCTCCAGGGCAAGCGCGACCTACTGAGGGCGAAGATCGCTGGAAGGGCGAAGCAGGAGGAGGAGACCGCTGCCTTATTGCAGACGATGGGTGTCATCATCAAGAAACTTATGGACGAGAATGCCATGCTCCGCATCGCGCGCAACAGGCTGGTGGAGGAATCCATGGATGCAGCCAAGTAGCGTATTAAGGACATGAAATTGATGAAAGAGATCATCGCCTGCCTTGAGAACTAGTCTCCACGATCTGCAACGCATAAAGAAAGTAGAGATCAGTGAGCCAGATCGTTGTATGCGTCTTCCTTATTCTTTTGCCCTTGTGTATTTCAGGCGTAGCCGCATGTGTCTTTTTTAATTATCTTCCTAATTATGTAAGACAATTATTATCCACTCTCGTCGTCCTTATATATATTCATCAGTCTTGCTATAAGTCGCAGTAGATGCTATATAGGTCCGTTGGATCTTACATCAAGATCCGTGCAAAATTTTCATTTCAGATTTTCTTTTCTCTCTCTTAAATCTCAGTCAAGTGAGACATTTCCACGCCATTAAACAGAGGCTCGGGCGCCATTAATGGATACCTTGGGAGAGAGGTGGACGGCAGATAAAGGTCAAAGGGCTCTCCTCCCGATAAGCACGCGCAGGGGTCTGATCGCATGTCTCCCGTACTCAAATAGCTACCCTGCATGGCGCCTCCTAGCTAATAAAAAAAGGGGATGCGTTCCTGCACATAAATGGTAAATAGAACGCCCACGGTTTCAATAATACTTGTGTTTCCGATTGTAACGTGACAACACTTGTTCTAAAATGACTTTGTTGATTGTTAATGTGTGCACCTTCACAAATCGGAAATCAAAATTACCACAGCATGTTGGTGCCATGTCATGACACCAAGCCAAGTTTCATGATTTTCATGTGTGTTTCGAATTTACGGGAATTAAAAAACCAAGTTTCTCAATGTTTCCAGCCGAGCCATGACGCCCAGATGTTTGAATTTCATTCCCATTTCTGGCATGGGACCTAGAAATTTACCCGAGGACACACATGTGATTTTTCAACTAGCTTTGGTGCATAGGAGCATGTGCTTGTATTTAAAATTTGAATTATGCACACAAAGGTGACACGTTCCCTCTCTGTCGAAAGTGGGGTTCCGACAAACCCTTAAGGTTCGAATACTGGGGTGCGCGCGAAGTCTTTCCTTCCCACCAATCGACGAGCTAGCTCACTAAGATCTCGTGGACAAACTCGATGAACTTGCAACACAGAAAGACACAAGATTTATACTGGTTCGGGCCATCGTTGTGGTGTAATACCCTACTCCAGTGTGGTGGTGGTGGTGGATTGCATCTAGGGCTGATGATGAACAGTACAAGGGAAGAACAGCCTCCTGCGGTTGACGTGTTCGTGAGCTCAGTGAGCTTGTGTATGTGTGTGTGTGGTCTGAATGATCCGTCTCCTTTCTAAGGTGGTGGATAGTCCTATTTATACTGGTCCTGGTCCTCTTCCCAAATATCGAGTGGGAAGGGAGCCAACAATGGCGGCGGGCTAATTCAAAGGGGGACCGCTAGTACAAGCTATCCTGACAAAAGTGGTCTTCGCCTGCCAAAGGCTCTGGTGGTGACACCGTCTTGGGCTCCATGATGACCTCCGTCTTTCCGTCCTCCTGGTCTTGGTCTCTTTGCACCAATATTGCAACCTTTGCTTGATGCCTTGTTACTCTTCGCCTGCGCTGGCTTCCTTAGCACCAAAGAGGAAACAAGGACGCTGCACGCGCTGGCGCTCGCCAGGCGCCCGCCTGCTGCCGTGCATCATGGCTCATGTCACGAGGGTCTTGTGAGGTTTGCCCCGCCTTGATATCTCCGCTCCTCATGAGCCTGCCTAGCTAGGCCACCCGTGAAGAGGTCTTGCGTCGTCCGCCTCGCGAGGGTCTTAGATGCTTTGTTGGTGAAGATGGGCCGTACGGCATACTGGCTCAGCCACGCCGTGGGCCGCAGGTAGGCAAGTCTGGGGACCCCCGTTCCGATAATGCCGACAGTAGCCCCTGGGCCCAAGGTGCGCTCGGGCTCGGCTTCGCGGCGAAGCCAAGGGCCAAGTTCGGAGCACCACGGGCCCGAAAAGCCTGTGGCTTCGATTAACGCCTGGCGTTTGATTGGACATGGGCGTCTCGGCTTCCCCACGTTGTCTCGGCAACTGCTCACATGTCAGGTCCCCGTGACATGCAAGGAAAACCATCATTACCTACGATCGTGTGAAAGTGCGTTATATTGACTAGAGGGGGGGTGAATAGGCGATTTTTATGAAATTCTTCACTAAGGAATTTGCCGGTGAGGAAATTCCTTAATGAAGAACTACTAGCAGCGGAATGAGTACTCAAAAGTAAACATAACAGAATACAAGCATAATCATCATGATGAAATGAAGACAGGCACAGATTACAGAAGCGTAAGCACAGGATAACACAGGATGAAGACAAACAGACTGAAGAAATTGAACTGAGGAACTTGAGAAAGTCTTCAGTCAAAGTATTCAAACACAGATATGAACAAGCACACAACACAATTATGAGGAAATGGAAGAGTTGAGGAAATAGAACCAGTAAGCTTGGTGAAGACAATGATTTGGTAGACTAGTTCCAACTGCTGTCTAGTTGTACGTCTGGTTGGAGCGACTGAGCATTTAAACTCGAGGACACACAATCCTGGACACCCAGTCCTGAACACGCAGCTCAGGACACCCAGTCCTCACCGTATTCTCCTTGAACTAAGGTCACACAGACCTCGTCCAATCACTTGTGGTAAGTCTTCAGGCGACTTCCAAACCTTCACAAACTCGGTCACTCGGCGATCCACAATTCTTCTTGGATGCTCTAGACCATGACGCCTAACCGTCTGGAAGAAGCACAGTCTTCAAAGGTAACAAGCGTCGGAACCACGCAGGATCAATCTCTTCAGTGATGCTCAATCACTTGGGGTTTGTAGGTGTTTGGGTTTTGGGTTTTTCCTCACTTGATGATTTTTGCTCAAAGTCCTCAGAGGATGGGTTGCTCTCAAATGACAAGTGTCAGTTTCTCTCGGAGCAGCCAACCAACTAGTGGTTGTAGGGGGCGGCTATTTATAGCCTAGGGAGCAGCCCGACATAATAAGACATAAATGCCCTTCAATGATATGACCGTTAGGTGGATAGATATTTTGGGACAGCTGGCGCATAGCACATCAACGGTCGGAATTTTGAGTAGCAAAATCCTCAGGGCTATCATGTTCCTCACTGTGTAGGCAATCCGCACAAGCGAATTCCTAACTCCTCAGTCAGGACAAATTCCTCAGAGACCAGAAGAACTTCATCTCTGTCACTGAAGAAATTGACTGAACTATATGAGATTTCCAATGGCTTCACTCGAAGGGATTGGTAGGTGTAGGATTTTGAGTTGAGCATCACGTGGAAATTTTCCTTAGTATTTCCTCGACCCCCTTTAACAGTACGGTGTTTCCTATGACTCAAGAAAGAGAAAATGAAACTACGAAAACAAAAGTCTTCACGCTTCATGTTCCTCGAACGAATACCAAGTCTTCAAGGTCACACCAATTTCTTCACTTTCAAAGTCTTCAGAAAGTCTTCAGTGATCCAAAGTCTTCAGTCGAAGAACTTCATTTTTAGGGGTCGACTTTCTCTGTAAATATCAAGCTCCTCGTAGACTTATAGACCTGTGTACACTCACAAACGCATTAGTCCCTTAACCTATAAGTTTTCAATACACCAAAATCACTAAGGGGCACTAGATGCACTTACAATCTCCCCCTTTATGGTGATTGATGACAATATAGGTTAAGTTTTCAACGGGGATAAACATATGAAGTGTAACTACTGATATTGAGGAATTTGATTGCGAGATATAGAAGAACTCCCCCTGAAGATGTGCATAGTGAGGAATTTGCTTTTGAAGCAATGCACACTTGAAAAGTTGAATCATGGAGATCTCCCACTATATCTTGTAATTCATACACGCATTTGACATATAATAGTGAAGAATTTGAAATGCATGATGAAATATGGTGACTGATGTAATTCAGCATGCATGTAATAATATTGATGAGGAATAAGCATGCAGAAAAACATATCAAGAGTATCAGAGCACCATCGGGTTTAAGTTTACAACTCGATCCAATAAAGTCTCAGAAGAATGAGAGTTGTAACTTAACAAAAAACGCCCATATAGAAAGACCCGCTTGAAGACTAACTCAAAAATTATCCCCCTTTGTCATCAAATGACCAAAAGGATCGAATATGAGGACTAACGCCCCTGAAGAATATCAAGTTGATGAAGGAGCGTCAGCGTTGTTGGGGTCGTTTTTCATAGTAGGGCCTGCCGCAGTGTCGTCCAAGTCTTCATTTTCATCAGTGTCGCGCGATTTAGAATATGAGCTGGCCACCAGAGAAGGAACCTTGACCTTCTTGAATTTCTTCGGTGGAGGTGCAAACCAGTCAAAATCTTCTTTGAGACCCATTTTCTTCAGATCTTCTTCACCATACAGATGTGACTGGATTGCCCAGGTGCGACCGAAGACTTGATGGAGGTAGTAGTGGTTTTTCTTCACTGCATTGTGTGTGGCAGTCATGTTGTGAAGAAGTGAACCAAACTGACGCTTAACCCATTTGTGATTTTGATCCACCTTCTGGTGAAGACTAAGCAGAAGTTCACGGTCAGCCATCACGTGCGGAGCAGTGGCTTGAGGAGTGGACTTGGGTGCATTGGCAGAGTCATGTGTGGCAGAGTCATCATTGGTTGAATAAGATGCAACTTTGCGAAACTGACCATCCAATGGATGAATGCCTTCATCTATTACAGATGGTGCCTTGCCCTTTCCATCAACTGAGGAATATGTCTGCTTGAGGACTTCAATTGGGGGCAAGTAGCTGAGATGATTCTGGAAATCAGCTTTGTAGTTAAGTGAAGACCTTGTCCTGAGGAGTCTCATAATCCAAGGTGCATAAGGCTTCAGCTCAAACGGAGACAGTGCAACATTTTCCATAGTCCTCATGAAGAAATCGTGATAATTGACAGGAATGCCATGAACGATGTTGAATACCAGATTCTTCATGATGCCAACAATTTCCTCATTAGATGAGTCGTGGCCTTTTATAGGACTGATTGTCCTCGTAAGAATACAATAGACAGTTCTGGGCAAGTACATCAATTCCTTCATGAGGAATTTGGTTCTTGGTGCTTGACCTGGCTTCAAAGGTTTCATCAGCACCTGCATGTAATGATGTGTGAGCTCAGGTTCACTATAGATGCAGCGAGCTTCTTCAAGGGGAGGGCTGAGTGGTAGAGCACGAAGCAATTCAGAGGCTGGTGCAGTGTAGTGAGTGTTTTTAGACATCCAGTCCAGCACCCATGAATTCACATCTTCAGCATCTCCGGTGATGTGCAGCGTTGCATAGAATTGAAGAATCAGTTCTTCATTCCAATCGCAGATGTCAGAGCAAAAGTTTAGCAGTCCAGCATCGTGAAGAACACTGAGGACTGGTGCGAAGCACGGCAGAGATTCCATATCCACGTGAGGAATATGCTCATGGTAGAAGATCTTTGCCTTGTTGAACAGCATTGAGGAATAGAAATTGGCTTGACTAGTAGTCCAGAAACGCCTCTTCCTAATACGAGCAGAGTTATATGGATTGTAATCTTCGAAGAATACGTGCTCGCCGAAGAAATCATCAGCCTTGAACTTTTGATTGCGTGAGAATGGATCCTTTGGCTTCGACAGAGGAGTGTCAGTGAGTTGCATCACAACCCCAGGAATCTCAATCGCAGGTTCTTCAGGCTGAGGAATTTATGGTTCCTCCTTAGTGGCAGTCTGCGTCGTTGATTGTTCAGCAGCAGCAGTTTCTTCAGCGCTAGTGGCTAGAATTTACTCATGGACAGATGCAGTGGGATGAGTTTCTTCAGAGCGCATTTGTACAGTTTGTGTGGGGGACTGAGGAATTTGCTGTAGATGGGTGAACATTGGAGAGTTTGGATGCTGACTTTCCCAGAATTCATCACTGATTACGGGTGTGGAGCAGCCAACGTTCACATCTTCATCTTCCATTTCTTCAATGCCAGCATCTTCAGCTGTGAACTGAGGCATAAGAGAGGAGATGATAGGTGTTGAAGGGATCGCATCCACATCAATTTCTTCATCCAACGGTTCAGACGAAGTAGCAGAAGGAGTTTCTTCATCAGATCCGCTGGGGATCACATATTCTTCATCAAAAGGAACAAGGTCCTTTGATGGCCTGGTTGAGATGGGAACATCATCAATCGGATTTGCAAATGAACTTGTCATAGGCTTCATTTTCTTCGGAGCTGAAGAATCTGAAGCAACTGATGCTTTCCTTTTCTTCACAGCATGCTCTGCAGCCTTGGTCTTCTTCACATCTGATGCAGATGGAAGGATTGGAGTTGAAGTTGGTGCAGGAGAAGCTGAGGAATATGGTTGATGTTCTTCAGGCACAACTGATGCAGTTGCCCTGAGTTCTTCAGTTTGTTCAGGCGCACCACTAGTGGGTGCCCAGGCAATTTCTTCAGTGGCTGGAATGCAGTCATCAGCCCTGGAACTCACATTTTCTTCAGCAGCCTGATTGTCATCAGTGGTGCTAGCATTTTCTTCAGGAGGCTGAGCAGATGCTTTAGGCTGAGGAATTTCCTGTTGCATTGGGGCTGCAACATTGGAAGTGAAGTTATCCGCAAGTTTCACAAAACGAACCTTGGCTCCAAGCCAATCAGCGTGATATGCGTCAAAGTCATCACTGAGTTTCTTGATCTCAGTCTGAATAGTGACAAGTTCTTCAGTTGTCATAGAGACAACGTTTTTCTTCAGATAGCGCTCTTTCTTGTACTGCGCTTTCTAGATCTGCCTGGCCTTCTCAAATTTCCACTTTTCTTCTTGAATGAAGTGGGTCAGCATGTGACTTTGGCCAGGAGTCATCTTGAAGTCAGGCATGGGAGTGTTGGGGTCCTTGTGCCAGACATCAATGAGTCGAGGATCAACTTGGGATCCAAAAGCAGTGGCACCTCTGATCCTTTGGCTCTAGCGGCCCTGACTTGCTTGTCTCTGATGATTTCTGCAAGTTCATCATCATCAGCTTCGTCTTCTTCAGACGGTACTTGGAAAGTGACTTGTTTCTTTTGAGGACTTGGGCGAGGACCTCGTCCAGCAGTGGCCTTTGTCTTCAGCAGTGAGGGGCCAGCTGAGGAACTAGCTGAGACACCTGAGGCAATGGAGATGCCTGCAGTCCTTTGGCACGAGGCGAGATGCACAGGTGC
Organism: Triticum urartu; assembly: GCF_003073215.2. NCBI lineage: Eukaryota > Viridiplantae > Streptophyta > Magnoliopsida > Poales > Poaceae > Triticum > Triticum urartu. Next base: position 264,080,515 of record NC_053025.1, on the reverse strand, counting down.
TGAGGATTTAGTTAGAACAGCTAAGGGCTTAGGCAGAGGAGCTAAGGACTTTGGAGGAACAGGAGCAGCATGAGGAATTGGCCGTGAGGGCTTTGAGGATTCTGGCCGTGAGGGCATTGCTGAGGAACTTGGACTTGAGGGCATTGTTGGTGAAGCACTTGGCTTGCGTGCAGGCTTCTTCGACATAGCCTTCTTTGGCTTGACAGCAAAGGCCTCAGCAGAGGCAGCAGCAGAGTCTTCATTGAATTTCCTCACTGCATCTTTGGCTTGCTTAGCCAACTTGGCTTGGCGCTTGGCCCATTCATCAGGATAGTCCTCACCGCACTTGAGGCTGGTGGGATCAGCGATTTGGCCAGGTGCCAATGGAGCTCTCGGGCATGGAGGATTGAGTGCGAATTTCTTCATATACTTAGGAGTGACCTATCTGTACTCCCTCCATTCTCTTGCCCATCTCATCTCTATCTTCTGAATGTGCACTTTGCGCTCATTCTTGGTTTCCTCAGTAGGTGTGCAGTACCCAGCATATATTTCATCAGGGATCTTAAGCGCTGTATTTACCTCATGCCTCTTTCCTCCCTTCTGTGGGCTTATTACCGTCAGCCATTTTCTTCAGTTGAGTAGTTTGAACAATTGAATTCTCTGAAGAAGTATGCAACTTTTCTTCGAGGAACGCTGCAAATGAGTTAAGTTGATGAGAACCTAGTGATTCAGCAGCTGACATGTGTACCTGTGAATAGAGTATAGTTGCGAGGAATTTGGGGAGGTCATATGCGTTCTCACAGGGGTTTTCAAAAGAACAAGTTTGAGGAATTTGACCAGATGAGTCTTGAAGAATTTCACTAAGCGTTCTTTGTCTTATGTTCCAGAGTTGTATAGATCGAAGATCCGCACAATTGAGGAATCTTGAATAAAAAATGATGCTTAGAGAAACGAATCAAGAATAGATGACTTGTGAGGTGTTTAGTGTGTGAAACTATGAAAAAAAACACCTTTGAAGATTTTGAAGATAATCATTCGAATCAACGAGGGCAGTAAAAGTAACTTTTAATTACCCTGGACGAAGAACATGACGAACTGGAGTGAGGAGATGTGAAGTTCGTCTGTGCAGATCTTCCATGCCCTAACTTGGCGGAGGAAGACGGCTACGGCGGCAGCGGAGTGAAGATTTCCGCCGTCGGCGCGAGTACGTCAGCGACGAGGTCGAGGCGGTGAAGCTCTTCCTCACCGGCGGCGATGAAGTAGCGGCGGCACTAGGGTTTCAGAAGCTCGAGTTGGAGAGAGAGGTTGAGCAAAGTAAAAGAAGTGAGGAAGGGGCGGAGGGGTATTTATAGCCACGGTGAAAAACTGCTCGCCCGAAGAAATTGGACGAACGTGCCCCTGACCCTTCTCATTTGCTTGACATGTGTCACCCACGTACTGAGAGGTGGAGATCGTGTGCGATCGTGGGTGAGTGGATAAGTATAACGTGGGATGCGGAACGGTTTGAGCGGCAAAGCCGAATTTTTTGATAAGATAGGTTTTAAAATTCCGTTCGCAATTTCTTCAGCTGACAAGGACACAGTGAAGATTTTGAACAAGTTTCAAGTAGAATGCACATGAATAATTTGTGAATAGATTGGGTTGAGTATAGCATAGAGGTGGAAGGGTCCGATCACATTCACTTAGTAGAAAAATCAACTTGAAGAATTAGCAATAAGTTAATGCTGTAGAGGACATAAACTTATATATATATATATAGTCAATGAAGAAAAACGACAGAAACAACGAAGACAATGCAAAGTTGAAGAATATGAATAATTGAGGAATTTCGACTTTTGGTGGTGGCGTGACCCACCGTATAAGAATGATGATTTCAGACACCGCGTACAATTATCGTAGGGTTCTGAGAATCAAATTCTTCGTTAATTTCTTCACACTAAGAGTGTTATTCTTCATTGATTGAAGAAACACGTTTCTTCATGTGTTGCACATCTAAGTCGTCAATTTTGCATAAGTGTTAGGATGAGTGTCCTTTTCAAAGAACATTCAAAGATTCTAGGATATTTAGCTCACACCGCAACTTGCTAAATCTCTTCTCATCCAAGGGCTTTGTGAAGATATCGGCTAGCTGTTCTTCAGTCTTCACATGCTCAATAGAAATGTCGCCCTTCAACACATGATCACGAAGAAAATGATGACGAATCTGAATGTGCTTTGTCTTCGAGTGCTGAACTGGATTGTGAGGAATCTTGATGGCACTCTCATTGTCACAGTAGAGAGGCACATTCTTCATGTTGACGTCGTAGTCCTTGAGAGTTTGCTTCATCCATAGCAGTTGAGCACAGCAAGAACCAACGGCAATGTACTCAGCTTCAGCAGTAGATAGTGATACGCAGTTCTGTTTCTTCGAGGACCAACAGACCAAAAATCGTCCGAGGAAATGACATGTACCAGATGTTGACTTGCGGTCGACATGATCACCAGCATAGTCAGAGTCAGAATATCCAATGAGATCAAAAGCCGAGCCCTTGGGGTACCATAATCCAAGTGTTGGTGTGTGAGCTAGGTATCGAAGAATATGCTTCACAGCCTTATGGTGTGATTCCTTCGGTGTAGCTTGAAATCGGGCACACATGCAAACACTAAGCATTATATCTGGCCTAGATGCACATAAGTACAATAAAGAACCAATCATGGAGCGGTATACCTTATGATTGAAATCAATACCATTTTCATCAGTGCACAGATGGCCATTTGTGGGCATTGGAATTTTGATGCCTTTGCAATCTTGCATGCCGAATTTCCTTAGTACATCCTTGAGGTATTTCTCCTGAGATATGAATATGCCATTGCGTTGTTGACAAATTTGAAGACCTAAGAAGAATTTCAACTCTCCCATCATAGACATTTGGTATTCTTCACTCATCATATAGGCAAATTCATCACTATAACATTGGTCAGTACAGCCAAAGATAATATCATCAACATATATTTGGCACACAAATAATTCACCATCATAAGATTTAGTGAAAAGAGTAGGGTCGAGTGAACCGGGTTTGAAGCCTTTCGTCATGAGGAATTCCTTCAAAGTCTCATACCACACCCGTGGGGCCTGCTTGAGGCCATAGAGGGCCTTGTTGAGTCTGAAGACTTTGTCAGGATTCTTTGGATCTTCAAAACCCGGGGGTTGATCAACATATACTTCTTCCTCAAGCTTACCATTGAGGAATGCACTTTTCACATTCATTTGATATAAAGTGATATCATGATGGTTAGCATAAGCAAGTAATATGCGAATAGCCTCAAGTCTAGCAACAGGTGCAAAAGTTTCATCGAAATCAATTCCTTCAACCTGTGTGTAGCCTTGAGCGACAAGCCGTGCCTTATTCCTCACCACAAGGCCATTTTCATCTTGCTTGTTGCGGTAGATCCACTTTGTGCTGATGATATTGTGCTTGCGAGGATCTGGTCGTTTGACCAGTTCCTAGACATTGTTGAGCTCAAACTGATGTAATTCTTCTTGCATGGCCTGAATCCACTCAGGCTCCAGAAATGCTTCATATACCTTAGTGGGCTCTATAATAGAGACAAAAGCATAGTGCCCACAAAAGTTAGACAAATGTGAAGCTTTTGAGTGTGTGAGAGGACCTGGCGCTTTGAGGTCATTGATGATCTTTTCAACTTTCACTTCTTTTGCAATGCAAGGATGAGCTGGTTGCCGTTGATGAATTTGATCAGCGTTTTCTTCAGCACCATTTTCTTCAGCATTTTCTTCAGGTGCATTAGCTCGATGTTCTTCATGTTCTGGAATGAATTCTTCAGCAGATTCTTTAGTTGGAATGACATCCTCAATAGCCTTGAACTTGATAGTTTCCTAAGGTGCTGGTTCATCTATCACAGTAGGTAGGTGCTCTCTTTGCGAGCCATTAGTTTCATCGAACCGCACATCTACAGTTTCAACAACCTTGTGAAGAACATTGTTGAAGATTCTGTAGGTGTGCGAGTCCTTTCCGTAACCAAGCATAAAACCTTCATGTGCTTTCGATGCAAATTTTGAGTTGTGATGAGGATCTCTAATCCAACATTTAGCACCAAAGACTTTGAAATAACTTACATTGGGTTTCTTATCAGTGAGGAGTTCATATGCAGTTTTCTTGAAGAATTTGTGAAGATATACTCTGTTGATGATGCGGCACGCAGCATCAATTGCCTTAGCCCAGAACCGACTAGGCGTTTTATATTCATCAAGCATAGTGCGAGCCATCTCAGCAAGAGTCCTGTTCTTACCCTCCACGACGCTGTTCTGCTGAGGAGTATAAGGAGCAGATAACTCATGAGTAATACCAAGTTCATGAAGATAGTCATCGAGACCAGAATTCTTGAACTCAGTGCCATTATCACTTCTGATGTGCTTGATCTTCACACCAAAGTTGGTTGAAGCCCTTGAGGAAAATCGTTTGAAGACTTCCTGCACTTCGTGTTTGTAAGTAACATGGTGTACCCATGCGTAGAGAGAATAATCATCAACAATAACAAATCCATATTGAGATGCTTCATTTGAAATAGCAGAATAATGATTAGGACCAAAGAGATCCATGTGAAGCAATTCAAATGGGCGAGTGGTGGTCATGATAGTCTTCGCTGGATGCTTGGCCTTCGTCATTTTCCCACCTTCACAGGCTCCGCACAGGTGATCCTTGAGGAATTTGACATTCTCGATGCCAATGACATGCTTCTTCTTCGCAAGCGTGTGCAAATCCCTCATGCCTGCATGACCAAGTCGTCGATCCCAGAGCCAGCCTTCTGAAGCTTTTGCAAGTAAGCACACGGCTGGTTGTGGTCCTATAGAGAAATCAACAATATACAGGTCTCCTCTCCTAAAGCCTTCGAAGACTTTGGAATTCTCAGCTTCCATAACCACAACACAACGATATTTGCCAAAGACAACAACCATATCCAGATCACAAAGCATTGAGACAAACATAAGGTTGTATCCTAAGGACTCAACAAGCATGACTTTGTCCATGTGTCGATCCTTTGTGATCGCAACCTTACCTAGACCCAATACCTGACATTTGCCTTTGTCAGCAAATATGATATGCTTCAGATGCGATGGAGATAATGGAGGATCCATCAATAGATTCTTGTCACCAGTCATGTGGTTTGTACATCCACTATCGAGGACCCACTCAGTGGCTTTGGGTTGATCATCCTACAGATGAATTAGTGTAGCTTACAAACTCATCTACTTCATCAGTGAAGAATATGACATCAATTCATCAGATCAATTTCATCAAGCAAAAGAACAGATAAAGCAATATGAGGACGTGAGAAATGAAAGTTCATTTCTTCATGATTAGCCTGCGTCCTATCAGGCATGCTCAGGTCTCCAGCAAATTCTTTCGACGATTACGTACGTCTGGAGACCTGACCTTGCAAAAGAGATTAGTTCTTTTTCTTCACCACCCACATCTGAAGGGGTGGCAAAGACTTCATCATTCTGCGAGCTCCATACGAGAAGGATGGCATAGAAGCCAGTCCATTTCGTTTCACATAAGAGGGGTTAGAATAAGCATAAGAGTAAGCAGAGAAATTCTTCGAGGACTTATGGACATAATAATTTGAAGAATAATGCACATATCCATAATCCTTAGATCTTCCCTGCGAAACAGACGAGTTAGCACGATGATGTTCATATGAGGACTTGGATCCATATGAAGAATTTGATCCGGGGTTCCTATTCTTCACATGTGGCGTCATGATGACATTCACCTGAAGATTTTCAAGGCATCTTTTGGGAACCCAGATTTTCTTCATAGGGGAGCCGTTCCTGCAGTTAGTGCCAACATATCTAGCAAATACTTGACCATTCTGATTTTTGAATAGTTTATAGTTGGAGTCAAATGACTCATCATCAGAATGAGGAGATTCACATGCAAATCCAGATAAGTTAGATGGATCAACTGGAGGTCCCTTTGCAGCAACCCATGTAGTTTTGGGGCACTACTCAGGCTTCCAATATGTACCATCAGCATTGAGTTTCCTCTCAAAGGCAATACCCTCTTTCCTAGGGTTCTTATTGAGGATCTGCTTTTTAAGCACATCACAAAGAGCCTGATGCCCTTTGAGGCTTTTGTACATGCCTGTTGTGTACAATTCCTTCAGCCCTACATCGTCAGTGATACTAGCAATGTCCTCAGATGAGGAATTAGTGATAGCAGAGGCATGTGAAGAATTTGAAACATTATCAGCATTTGAACATTCAGGTGAAGAATTAGCAGATTCACGTTCAATGCATTTCAAACATGGAGGAACAAATTCTTCCTGAGATGCGCTGATTTGTTGAGCAAGTAATGAATCGCGCTCCTTCTGAAGATCTTCATAACTCACTCTTAGCTTTTCAAGATCTTGCTTTCTTTGAAGAAATTCATAAGAAAGCTTCTCATGATCGGATAAGAGAGTGTTATGATGACTTTGAAGATTGTCAAACCTAGTCTGAAATCTCTAAAGATTTTCAGTCAAGGCTTTAGTGCGATCCATTTCTTTACCCAACATATCATCCCTTTTGTCTAGCATGTTTTGAAACTTTTCTAAAGCCCTTTGTTGTTTTACAGCAATCTTAGCAAGTTTAGAATAGCTGGGATTAAGATTTTCATCAGATTCATTCTCACTTGATTCAGATGAGGTATATTTGAGTACCTTGGCACCCTTTGCCATGAAGCAATAGGTGGGAGCCTAGTCATCATCCCCTTGATCAGCTTTGTTGGTGAGGTTATTTTCTTCAGTGTTGAAGATAGACTTGCTGACGAATGTAGTAGCTAGAGCTAGGCTCGCCACTCCGGATTCGGACTCCTCAGATGACTCCTCTTCCTCATTTTCTTCAAATTCAGCCTCAGAGTCCATTTCCTTGCCAATGAATGCCTTGGCCTTCTTGGAGCTGCTCTTCTTGTGATATGAAGGCCTTGAGGATTTTGATGATGAAGATTTTGTGGATTTCTTATTTTTCTTCGCATCATCAGAACTGTAATCCTTGTATTTCTTCTTCTTTGATTCCTTTCCCATTAAGGACAATCTTGAATGTAATGTCCAGGCCTTCACAAAGTCTTTAGGTGACTTCCAAACCTTCACAAAGTCGGTCACTCGGCGATCCACAATTCCTCTTAGATGCTCTAGACCATGATGCCTAACCGTATGGAAGAAGCACAGTCTTCAAAGGTAACAAGCGTCGGATCCACGCAGGATCAATCTCTTCAGTGATGCTCAATCACTTGGGGTTTGCAGGTGTTTGGGTTTTTGGTTTTTCCTCACTTGATGATTTTCGCTCGAAGTCCTCAGAGGATGGGTTGCTCTCAAATGACAAGTGTTAGTTTCTCTCGGAGCAGCCAACCAACTAGTGGTTGTAGGGGGCGGCTATTTATAGCCTAGGGAGCAGCCCGACATGATAAGACATAAATGCTCTTCAATGATATGACCGTTAGGTGGATAGATATTTTGGGACACCTGGCGCATAGCACAGCAACGGTCGGAATTTTGAGTAGCAAAATCCTCAGGGCTATCATGTTCCTCACTGTGTAGGCAATCCGCAATGGCAAATTCCTAACTCCTCAGTCGGGACAAATTCCTCAGAGACCGGAAGAACTTCGTCTCTGTCACTAAAGCAATTGACTGAACTGTATGAGATTTCCAATGGCTTCACTCGAAGGGATTGGTAGGTGTAGGATTTTGAGTTGAGCATCACATGGAAATTTTCCTTAGTATTTCCTCGACCCCCTTTAACAGTACGGTGTTTCCTATGACTCAAGAAAGAGAAAATGAAACTACAAAGACAAAAGTCTTCACGCTTCATGTTCCTCGAATGAATACCAAGTCTTCAAGGTCACACCAATTTCTTCACTTTCAAGGTCTTCAGAAAGTCTTCAGTGATCCAAAGTCTTCAGTCGAAGAACTTCATTTTTAGGGGTCGACTTTCTCTATAAATATCAAGCTCCTCATAGACTTATAGACCTGTGTACACTCACAAACACATTAGTCCCTTAACCTATAAGTCTTCAATACACCAAAATCACTAAGGGGCACTAGATGCACTTACATCGTGGGAGACGCCGGTTGGCCTTCCCTTGCCATAAATGGGGAGGGGGGGGGCGGAGCCCCCGTTGCCCATCTCTTTCTTGCTTGCTTGCTCCTTCTTCCTCGCTCCATCGTTTGCAGTGACACCCATGGCACCACAAAGGAAGTTCTCCGCCGCCGAGAAGGGGAAAGCCCCTCACGAGGGACCCGTCTCCCTGACGCCCAAGCGCGGCCGCGGCCGCCTGCGTAAACATGCCACGACCTCCGCCGTGGCCCATTGTCGAGATAGCGTCACAACACGCGGAGTGGGTCATCCCAGCCATGGCGGTCCAGTTGATGAGGGGAGACGTGGCATGGTGGCACGGCCCCCTCGTCCGCGCTTCCACATGGCAGAGGTGTCGCCGTAGTTCATCGTCTGGTCAGAGAACCCGGCCGGCAACTGGCTCCAACTCCCATGCTTCTTCGCTGGCGAACTGCCGGCCTCTGGTCCAAGCGGACTCTGGCTGCAGGCAGATGGCTGCTGCAGGAAGGCCTCTTGGGTTGCGGTCGAGTCTTCTTCTGCGGGCAACATGGCCCTGGCCCGCTGCTAGCAGTCATTCGCCCCCGCGCGTGGCCTGAGCAGGCGGTGCACCCTCCACTTCAGGTACAATGGTGGGTCGACCCTTTATGTGAGGGTGTTTGGGGAAGATGGTCACCGCGCTGGGTGCTGCCCCGAGGCGAACGACGGTGAGGAGGTACTCGGCCTTGGGGACGGTCGCGACGAGGACGAGGGCGAGCCCACCCTCGCCAGCGATCGTGTCTCATCCAGCTACGACGGCTCTTCCTCCAGCTACAGCTCCAGCAGTGGCGGCTATGCCCAGCCGCCACGTCGCTGCGCCTGTCTTGAAGGTGGTGGTGGGTCGTCTCGTCGCCGCACCTCCGTGAAGCGTGAGGAAGGATCTGGCTAGGCTCGGGGTAGTGCTAGGTGCCTGTCCTCGGGATCGCTGCAATCGCTACTTTGGTTTTGATCTTTTCCTGCATCAAGAATGAAACCAGCATGGGCCCAGGAAGGGCGTGTATCGAACTATGGTAACTTGGTTATATCAGTATTCGTGTTGTTCTCGTGCTGTGTCGTTATTTTGTGGAAAGATAACTTAACCTGGTATACTCATGACGTCCTCTTCCTTGTGAAGCATTTATTTCCTCGCATTCATCTTGCCTCGGTGGCCTGCATTCGCTCAGGAACTGCGAAAAACTCGTTAGGAAGTGCGTTAAAAGAATTGACATTCATCCTGGCCCTGACCTGGCGCTTTGCATCATGGTACCCGAGGGGCACGGACTAGGAGAGGTGCGCTAGCCTTTGAGCTCAAACGAGGGTGGCTCGCGAGAAGGCAGAAAGGAGAAAAAAATGCTCGCGAGGGCACCTGCCTAGCCCCCTCGCGAGGCATGCGAGAGAGAGAAAACGAGCAAATTCGAGCTGAAAAAGTACAGTGAGAGGCGAGGGAATCAAATCGGTAAGGCACGCCAAAAGCGAACTTTGATTGAGGAAAAGCAAGTCAACTACGAAAAGCAAATGAAAAGCCGCGTCCGGCACCTAATCTAGTCTTCAAGTCTTCTCACCAGCGCGGAGCTAAGTGTTGTCCACTAGGCATGGGAGGGAGCCCAGGGCCTGAGGCCGGTGCTCCTGAGACTCCGGGGCGTGTACAGCCCCACTCATTATTACGTGAGAGTGTCATGGGCGGCGATTCTTCACAGGCACCGGGCCTTGTTCACAGGCACTGGGCCTTTCTTCTCAGGCTCTGGGCCTTGCTTCTCAGGCTCTGGGCCTTGCTTCTCAGGCTCTAGGCCTTGCTTCTCAGGCTCTAGGCCTTGCTTCTCAGGCTTTGGGCCTTTCTTCATGGATAGAACTTCCGGAGGTGCTGGATGTTCCAGGTGTTCTCGATAGGTATCCTGTCCTGCGTCTCCAGGCGTGCTGTGTTGGGTAACGTAGCAGAATTTTAAAATTTTCTACGCACCACCAAGATCAATCTATGGAGTCATCTAGCAATGAGGGAGAGAGGAGTGAATCTACATACCCTTGTAGATCGCGCGCGGAAACGTTCAAGAGAACAGGGTTGATGGAGTCGTACTCGACGTGATCCAAATCACCGATGACCTAGTGCCGAACGGACGGCACCTCCGCGTTCAACACACGTACGGTTGGGAAGACGTCTCCTCCAACTTGATCCAGCAAGGGGGAAAGAGAGGTTGATGAAGATCCAGCAGCACGACAGCATGGTGGTGGATGCAGCAGGATCCCGGCAGGGCTTCGCCAAGCGCAAGCGGGGAGGAGAGGTGTTACGGAGGGAGAGGGAGGCTCCAAGAGCAAGGAGGTGCGGCTGCTCTCCCTCCCCCTCTTTATATAGGGGCCTTGGGGGGCGCCAGCCCTAGGAGATGAATCTCCAAGGGGGGGGCGGCCAAGGGGTGGCTTCCCCCCCAAGCCAAGTGGGGGGCGCCCCCACCCCTAGGGTTTCTCAACCCTAGGTGCAGGGGAGGCCCAAGGGGGGGTGCACCAGCCCACTAGGGGCTGGTTCCCCTCCCAATTCAGCCCATGGGGCCCTCCGGGATAGGTGGCCCCACCCGGTGGACCCCCGGGACCCTTCCGGTGGTCCCAGTACAATACCGGCGACCCCCAAAACCTTCCTGATGGCCGAAACTGGACTTCCTATATATAAATTTTACCTCCGGACCATTCCGGAACTCCTCGTGACGTCCGGGATCTCATCCGGGACTTCGAACAACTTTCGGGTTACTGCATACTAATATCTCTACAACCCTAGCGTCACCGAACCTTAAGTGTGTAGACCCTACGGGTTCGGGAGACATGCAGACATGACCGAGACGCCTCTCCAGTCAATAACCAATAGCGGGATATGGATACCCATGTTGGCTCCCAGATGCTCCATGATGATCTCATCGGATGAACCACGATGTCGAGGATTCAATCAATCCGTATACAATTTCCTTTGTCAATCGGTACGTTACTTGCCCGAGACTCGATCGTCGGTATCCCAATACCTCGTTCAATCTCGTTACCGGCAAGTCACTTTACTCGTGCCATAATGCATGATCCTGTGATCAACCACTTGGTCACATTGAGCTTATTATGATGATGGATTAATGAGTGGGCCCAGAGATACCTCTCTGTCATACGGAGTGACAAATCCCAGTCTCGATTCGTGCCAACCCAACAGACACTTTTGGAGATACCTGTAGTGTACCTTTATAGTCACCTAGTTACGTTGTGACGTTTGGCACACCCAAGGCACTCCTACAGTATCCGGGAGTTGCACAATCTCATGGTCTAAGGAAATGATACTTGACATTCATAAAAGATACAACAAACGAACTACACGATCTTTGAGCTATGCTTAGGATTGGGTCTTGTCCATCACATCATTCTCCTAATGATGTGATACCGTTATCAATGACATCCAATGTCCATAGTCAGGAAACCATGACTATCTTTTGATCAATGAACTAGTCAACTAGAGGCTCACTAGGGATGTGTTGTGGTCTATCTATTCACACATGTATTATGATTTCCGGATAACACAATTATAGCATGAACAATAGACAATTATCATGAACAAAGAAATATAATAATAACCATTTTATTATTGCCTCTAGGGCATATTTCCAATAGTCTCCCACTTGCACTAGAGTCAATAGTCTAGTTACATTGTTTAGAATCGAACACCCATGCAGTTCTAGTGTTGATCATGTTTTGCTCTAGGGAGAGGTTTAGTCAACGGATCTGCCACATTCAGGTCCGTATGTACTTTACAAATCTCTATGTCTCCATTTTGAACACTTTCACGAATGGAGTTGAAGCGACGCTTGATATGCCTGGTATTCCTGTGAAACCTGGGCTCCTTGGCAAGGGTAATAGCTCCAGTGTTGTCACAGAAGAGAGTCATCGGGCCCGACGCATTGGGTATGACTCCTAGGTCCGCAATGAACTCCTTCACCCAGACTGCTTCTTGTGCTGCCTCTGAGGCTGCCATGTACTCCGCTTCACATGTAGATCCCGCCACAACGCTTTGCTTGCAACTGCACCAGCTTACTGCCCCACCATTCGAAATATACACGTATCCGGTTTGTGACTTAGAGTCATCAAGATCTGTGTCAAAGCTAGCATCGACGTAACCCTTTACGACGAGCTCTTCGTCACCTCCATAAACGAGAAACATATCCTTAGTCCTTTTCAAGTACTTCTGGATATTCTTGACCGCTGTCCAGTGTTCCATGCCGGGATTACTTTGGTACCTTCCTACCAAACTTATGGCAAGGTTTACATCAGGTCTGGTACACAGCATAGCATACATGGTAGACCCTGTGGCCGAGGCATAGGGGACGACACTCATCTTTTATCTATCTTCTGCCGTGGTCAGGCATTGAGCCGTGCTCAATCTTGTACCTTGCAATACATGCAAGAACCCCTTCTTTGACTGATCCATTTTGAACTTCTTCAATATCTTGTCAAGGTACGTACTCTGTGAAAGACCAATGAGGCGTCTTGATCTATCTCTATAGATCTTGATGCCTAATATATAAGCAGCTTCTCCAAGATCCTTCATTGAAAAAGACTTGTTCAAGTAGGCCTTTATGCTTTCCAAGAATTCTATATCATTTCCCATCAATAGTATCTCATCCACATACAATATGAGAAATGCTACAGAGCTCCCACTCACTTTCTTGTAAATGCAGGCTTCTCCATAAGTCTGCGTAAACCCAAACGCTTTGATCATCTCATCAAAACGAATGTTCCAACTCCAAGATGCTTGCACCAGCCCATAAATTGAGCGTTGGAGCTTGCATACCTTGTCAGCATTCTTAGGATCGACAAAACCTTCTGGCTGCATCATATACAATTCTTCCTTAAGGAAACCATTAAGGAATGCCATTTTGATGTCCATTTTCCATATCTCATAATCATAGAATGCGGCAATTGCTAACATGATTCGGACGGACTTCAGCTTCGCTACGGGTGAGAAAGTCTCATCGTAGTCAACCCCTTGAACTTGTCGATAACCCTTAGCGACAAGCCGAGCTTTATAGATGGTTACGTTACCATCCGCGTATGTCTTCTTAAAGATCCATTTATTTTCTATGGCTCGCCGATCAACAGGCAAGTCAGCCAAAGTCCATACTTCGCTTTCATACATGGATCCTATCTCGGATTTCATGGCTTCCAGCCATTTGTCGGAATCCGGGCCCGCCATCGCTTCTTCATAGTTCGAAGGTTCACCGTTGTCTAACAACATGATTTCCAAGACAGGGTTGCCGTACCACTCTGGTGCAGAATGTGTCCTTGTGGACCTACGCAGTTCAGTAGCAACTTGATCTGAAGTTTCATGATCATCATCAACTTCCTCTCTAGTCGGTGTAGGCACCTCAGGAACATTTTCTTGAGCTGCGCCACTAACCGGTTCAAGAGGTAATACTTCATCAAGTTCTACTTTCCTCCCACTTGTTTCTTTCGAGAGAAACTCTTTCTCTAGAAAGGACCCATTCTTGGCAACAAAGATCTTGCCTTCAGATCTGAGGTAGAAGGTATACCCAATAGTTTCTTTAGGGTATCCTATGAAGACGCATTTTTTCGATTTGGGTTCGAGCTTTTCAGGTTGAAGTTTCTTGACATAAGCATCGCATCCCCAAACTTTTAGAAATGACAGCTTAGGTTTCTTCCCAAACCATAATTCATACAGTGTCGTCTCAACGGATTTCGACGGAGCCCTATTTAAAGTGAATGCGGCAGTCTCTAAAGCATAGCCCCAAAATGATAGCGGTAGATTGGTAAGAGACATCATAGATCGCACCATATCCAATAGAGTGCGATTACGATGTTTGGACACACCATTACGCTGAGGTGTTCCAAGCGGCGTCAGTTGTGAAACTATTCCACATTTTCTTAAGTGTGTGCCAAATTCGTGACTCAAGTATTCTCCCCCACGATCTGATCGAAAGAACTTGATTTTTCTGTCATGTTGATTCTCAACCTCACTCTGAAATTCTTTGAACATTTCAAAGGTCTCGGACTTGTGTTTCATTAAGTAGACATACCCATATCTACTCAAGTCATCAGTGAGGGTGAGAACATAACGATAGCCACCGCGAGCCTCAACACTCATTGGACCGCACACATGTATGTATAATTTCCAACAAGTTGGTTGCTCGCTCCATCGTTCCTGAGAACGGAGTATTGGTCATTTTACCCATGAGGCATGGTTCGCACGTGTCAAATGATTCGTAATCAAGAGACTCCAAAAGTCCATCTGCATGGAGCTTCTTCATGCGTTTGACACCTATGTGACCAAGGCGGCAGTGCCACAAGTATGTGGGACTATCATTATCAACCTTACATCTTTTGGTATTCACACTATGAATATGTGTAACATTACGCTCGAGATTCATTAAGAATAAACCATTCACCAACGGAGCATGACCATAAAACATATCTCTCATATAAATAGAAGAACCATTATTCTCGGATTTGAATGAGTAGCCATCTCGAATTAAACGAGATCCTGATACAATGTTCATGCTCAAAGCTGGTACTAAATAACAATTATTGAGGTTTAAAACTAATCTCGTAGGTAAATGTAGAGGTAGCGTGCCGATGGCGATCACATCGACCTTGGAACCATTCCCGACGCGCATCGTCACCTCATCCTTCGCCAGTCTCCGTTTATTCCGCAGCTCCTACTTTGAGTTACAAATGTGAGCAACCGCACCGGTATCAAATACCCAGGAGCTACTACGAGTGCTGGTAAGGTACACATCAATTACATGTATATCACATATACCTTTAGTTTTGCCGGCCTTCTTGTCCGCTAAGTATTTGGGGCAGTTCCGCTTCCAGTGACCACTTCCCTTGCAATAAAAACACTCAGTCTCAGGCTTGGGTCCATTCTTTGGCTTCTTCCCGGCAGCTTGCTTATCGGGCGCGGCAACTCCCTTGCTGTCCTTCTTGAAGTTCTTCTTACCCTTGCCTTTCTTGAACTTAGTGGTTTTATTCACCATCAACACTTGATGTTCCTTTTTGATTTCCACCTCTGCTGATTTCAGCATTGAATATACCTCAGGAATGGTCTTTTCCATCCCCTGCATATTGAAGTTCATCACAAAGATCTTGTAGCTCGGTGGAAGCGACTGAAGGATTCTGTCAATGACCGCGTTATCCGAGAGATTAACTCCCAGCTGAGTCAAGCGGTTATGCAACCCAGACATTTTGAGCATGTGCTCACTGACAGAACTATTTTCCTCCATCTTACAGCTGAAGAACTTGTCGGAGACTTCATATCTCTCGACCCAGGCATGAGCTTGGTAAACCATTTTCAGCTCTTCGAACATCTCATATGCTCTGTGTCTCTCAAAACGCTTTTGGAGCCCCGGTTCTAAGCTGTGAAGCATGCCGCATTGAACGAGGGAGTAATCATCAGCACATGACTGCCAAGCGTTCATAACGTCTTGGTTCTCTGGGACAGGTGCGTTACCTAGCGGTGCTTCTAGGACGTAATCTTTCTTGGCAACTATGAGGATGATCCTCAGGTTCCGGACCCAGTCCGTATAGTTGCTGCCATCATCTTTTAGCTTGGTTTTCTCTAGGAACGCGTTGAAGTTGAGGACAACGTGGGCCATTTGATCTACAAGACATATTGTAAAGATTTTAGACTAAGTTCATGATAATAAAGTTCATCTAATCAAATTATTCAATGAACTCCCACTCAGATAGACATCCCTCCAGTCATCTAAGTGTAACATGATCCGAGTTAACTAGGCCGTGTCCGATCATCACGTGAGACGGACTAGTCAACATCGGTGAACATCTTCATGTTGATCGTATCTTCTGTACGACTCATGCTCGACCTTTCGGTCTTCTATGTTCCAAGGCCATGTCTGTACATGCTAGGCTCGTCAAGTCAACCTAAGTGTATTGCGTGTGTAAATCTGGCTTACACCCGTTGTATTCGAACGTTAGAATCTATCACACCTGATCATCACGTGGTGCTTCGAAACAATGAACCTTCGCAACGGTGCACAATTATGGGGAACACTTTCTTGAAATTATTATGAGGGACCATCTTATTTAAGCTACCGTCGTTCTAAGCAAATAAGATGTAAAACATGATAAACATCACATGCAATCAAATAGTGACATGATATGGCCAATATCATTTGCTCCTTTTGATATCCATCTTCGGGGCTCCATGATCATCGTTGTCACTGGCATGACACCATGATCTCCATCATCGTGTCTTCTTGAAGTTGTCTCGTCATCTATTACTTCTACTACTATGGCTAACACTTTAGCAATAAGGTAAAGTAATTACATGACGATTATGTTGACACGCAGGTCATAAATAAATAAAGACAACTCCTATGGCTCCTGCCAGTTGTTTTACTCATCGACATGCAAGTCGTGATTCCTATTACAAGAACATGATCATCTCATACATCACATATATCATTCATCACATCCTTTGGCCATATCACATCATAAAACACTTGCTGCAAAAACAAGTTAGACGTCCTCTAATTGTTATTGCAAGTTTTTACATGGCTGCTATAGGTTTCTAGCAAGAACGTTTCTTACCTACACCAAAACCACAACGTGAATTGCCAATTTCTATTTACCCTTCATAAGGACCCTGTTCATCGAATCCGATCTGACTAAAGTGGGAGAGACAGACACCCGCCAGCCACCTTATGCAACTAGTGTATGTCAGTCGGTGGAACCAGTCTCACGTAAGCGTACGTGTAAGGTCGGAACGGGCCGCTTCATCCCACAATGCCGCCGAATCAAGATAAGACTAGCAACGGCAAGATAATTGAAAATATCGATGCCCACAACTTCTTTGTGTTCTACTCGTGCATAGAAACTACGCATAGACCTAGCTCATGATGCCACTGTTGGGTAACATAGAAGAATTTTAAAATTTTCTACGCATCACAAAGATCAACCTATGGAGTCATCTAGCAACGAGGGAGAGAGGAGTGCATCTACATACCCTTGTAGATCGCGCACGGAAACGTTCAACAGAACGGGGTTGATGGAGTCGTACTCGACGTGATCCAAATCACCGATGACCTAGTGCCGAACGGACGGCACCTCCGCATTCAACACACGTATGGTTGGGAAGTCGTCTCCTCCAACTTGATCTAGCAAGGGGGAAAGAGAGGTTTATGAAGATCCAGCAGCACGACGGCGTGGTGGTGGATGCAGCAGGATCCCGGCAGTGCTTCGCTAAGCGCAAGCGGGGAGGAGAGGTGTTATGGAGGGAGAGGGAGGCTCCAAGAGCAAGGCGGTGCGGCTGCCCTCCCTCCCCCTCTTTATATAGGGGCCTTGGGGGGCGCCGGCCCTAGGAGATGAATCTCCAAGGGGGCGGCGGCCAAGGGGTGGCTTCCCCCCCCAAGCCAAGTGGGTGGCGCCCCCACCCCTAGGGTTTCTCAACCCTAGGTGCAGGGGAGGCCCAAGGGGGGGCGCACCAGCCCACTAGGGGCTGGTTCCCCTCCCAATTCAGCCCATGGGGCCCTCCGGGATAGGTGGCCCCACCCGGTGGACCCCGGGACCCTTCCGGTGGTCCCGGTACAATACCGGCGACCCCCGAAACCTTCCCGATGGCCGAAACTAGACTTCCTATATATAAATTTTACCTCCAGACCATTCCGGAACTCCTTGTGAAGTCCGGGATCTCATCCGGGACTTCGAACAACTTTCGGGTTACTGCATACTAATATCTCTACAACCCTAGCGTCACCAAACCTTAAGTGTGTAGACCCTAAGGGTTCGGGAGACATGCAGACATGACCGAGATGCCTCTCCGGTCAATAACCAACAGCGGGATCTGGATACCAATGTTGGCTCCCACATGCTCCACGATGATCTCATCGGATGAACCATGATGTCGAGGATTCAATCAATCCGTATACAATTCCCTTTGTCAATCGGTACGTTACTTGCCCGAGACTCGATCGTTGGTATCCCAATACCTCATTCAATCTCGTTACCGGCAAGTCACCTTACTCGTGCCGTAATGCATGATCCCGTGATTAACCACTTGGTCACATTGAACTCATTATGATGATGCATTACCGAGTGGGCCCAGAGATACCTCTCCGTCATACGGAGTGACAAATCGCAGTCTCGATTCGTGCCAACCCAACAGACACTTTCGGAGATACCTGTAGTGTACCTTTATAGTCACCCAGTTACGTTGTGATGTTTGGCACACCCAAGGCACTCCTACGGTATCTGGGAGTTGCACAATCTCATGGTCTAAGGAAATGATACTTGACATTCGGAAAAGCTACAACAAACGAACTACACGATCTTTGAGCTATGCTTAGGATTGGGTCTTGTCCATCACATCATTCTCCTAATGATGTGATCCCGTTATCAATGACATCCAATGTCCATAGTCAGGAAACCATGACTATCTTTTGATCAACGAGCTAGTCAACTAGAGGCTCACTAGGGATGTGTTGTGGTCTATGTATTCACACATGTATTATGATTTCCGGATAACACAATTATAGCATAAACAATAGACAATTATCATGAACAAAGAAATATAATAATAACCATTTTATTATTGCCTCTAGGGCATATTTCCAACATGCTGCACCCGGCCTGGAGACATGGACGACCCTGAACGGGCCCTCCCACATGGGCGAGAGCTTGTGCAGCCCTTCCCTGGAGAGGACCCGCCTCAGGACGAGGTCGCCCACATCGAGCGTCAAGGAGCAGATGTCGCGGCAGTGTCAACGCCGCAACGCTTGTTGGTACCTTGATGCCCTCAACGCGGCTTCGCGATAGCGTTCCTCCCCAGCACGAGATCCATCCCCCGCATGGCATCCTGCTGCGTTTCATCAAATTCTAGGACCCGTGCAGAGCGATGCTTGACCTCGTGAGGTAGGACTGCTTCATCTCCATAGACGAGGAAGAGTGGGGCCTCGCCCGTTGGCTTGGTGGCGGTGGTTCGGATGGACCACAACACGGACTGGAGCTCGTCATGCCAGCCCATGCCGCAGGCCTCCAGCTTCTTCGTGAAGGTCCTGGTCTTGAGGCCCCTCTGGACCTCCGTGTTAGCACGCTCGGCCTGACCATTACTCCTGGGGTGGGCCACCGAAGCGTAGCAGATCTGCGTTCCAAGGTTAGCAAAGTAGGTTTTGAAGAGGTTGCTAGTAAACTGCGAACCATTATCTGTGATGATGCGGTTGGGGACCCCAAAGTGGCTCACGAGGCCCTTGATGAACTTGACAGCAGAGCCGGCTGGAATGGTACGGACGGCTTCCACTTCCGCCCACTTGGTGAACTTGTCGATGGCAATGTAGAGATAGCAGTAGCCCCCTGGAGCCCGGGGAAATGGGCCTAGGATGTGCAGCCCATAGATCGCAAACGGCTAGGTGAGTGGGATGGTTTGGAGGCCCTGAGTAGGCTGATGGATTTTCTTGGTGTGGAATTGGCAAGCTTCAGAGGACCTCACCAGCTCGGCCGCATCATTGAGTGCCGTAGGCCAATAAAACCCACTGCGGAACACCTTGCCGACGAGGGTCCGTGATGACAAGTGGTGTCCGCAATCACCGCCGTGTATGTCAATCAGCAACTCCCTTCCTGGATCGCTGGAGATGTAGTGCATCATGACATCGTTTGGTCATTTCCTGTATAACTCGCCGTCTTGGATACAGTATGCCGTGGCCTGCCAGGCCACGCGCTCCGCATCCTCTTCCTTCTCCGGCAGCGTCCCATGCATCAGGTACTCCTTGAACTCCTTGATCCAGCACACCTCCTAGGGCTCGATGCGCCAAGACCAGCCGAGCTCCTGAGGTTGGGCCATAGGCTGGGGCACCCGTGGCCGGGGGCTGCGGGAGTTCCTCCCGAGGCTGAGTCATGCTTGCAAGAGGTGGCGAAGCTGATGGCTTGAAGATCCGCTCTTCGAAGACGCCGGGATATTGTGGTTGCCACTTGGATGCTCTCCTGGCGATGTCATCGGCTTCCTTGTTGGTGCCCCGGGGCACGTGCTGCAGCTCCAGGCCCGAGAATGGCATTTCCATCTTGCGGACCTCCGCGAGGTAGGCCTCCATGTGCTCGTCCTTCGGCTCATATACCTTGTTGGAAAAGTTGACGAGGATCTGCGAGTCGCCTTTGACGGTGAGGCGCTTCGCCCCTAGAGCCGCCGCGGTCTTCAGGCCAGCTATGAGGCCTTCATATTCTACGATGTTGTTGGAGACCTTCTCGCCGTGCTGAAAACAGAGTTGCACGGCGTAGTAGAGCTTGTCCTGAGTGGGCGAGATGAGCACTGCTCTAGCCCCCGCGCCCTGATGCGCGAAGGCGCCATCGAAATACATGACCCATCCGTTTGGTGCCTTGCTTCCTAGCGATGTGGACCGGTCTTCTCCTTCCTCAAGAGCTGGGGCATCTATCCATTCTGCCACAAAATCGGCGAGCATGGCTGCCTTGATGACCCTGGTAGTGTTGAACTCCAACTGGAATGCTTGTAACTTGATGTTCCACTCGGCAACCCTTCTGGCTGAGTTAGGGCTCCTG
Source organism: Triticum urartu (assembly GCF_003073215.2). Taxonomy (NCBI): domain Eukaryota; kingdom Viridiplantae; phylum Streptophyta; class Magnoliopsida; order Poales; family Poaceae; genus Triticum; species Triticum urartu. Next base: position 264,059,898 of record NC_053025.1, on the reverse strand, counting down.
AGCACCCTCTCCAATGGGTAGGCTGAGATGACCTTGATGGGGTGACCCTGGAAGTAGTGCTGCAGCTTGCGCGAGGCCACCATGAGTGCGAGCAGGAGCTTTTGCGATATGGGGTAGCGCGCCCTCGTGTCCCGTAGTACGGTGCTGACGAAGTACATCGGATGCTCGACAAGGGCTGGCACACTGTCGAGGCTCGGGTCCCGCGGAGATTGTGTCATATCCTGAGGTGGTGGGTTTCCTGAGACCTGGCCGTCCTCAGGAGCTTCTGCGATGTTGCCCTCTTGAGCTTGGTCTTGACGAGATGCGCGCTGCGCCGCTGCGTATGGTGCGCGTTCTTGATGAGGTGGCGTGGGGAGCGCAGGTGCAGCTTCTCGCATCCACGGAATTTCTTGGCAGCTTCTCTCCTCGCGCGTAGGCGCCAGGCGCGGTGGATCACGTTGCGGAGCCACGCGCCTTGGTGCCAAGGCGACGTCTTGGGCCTCAGGTGGTGGAGGCGCGCCATGAGCCCCGTCGCCCGCGGCTGGTTGAGGGGGAGGCAGAGAGTGGGACGGCGCCGGAGAGCCCCCCGCGGCGCGGACGAGCTCGGCGACGCGTTCGAGCCACTCCTCGTAGAGGTCGTCGATGGGGCGATAGCGCAGGAGCTCATTCGCTACGAGGAGCGCGACCCGTGCCTCCATGGGAGCGCGGTGCGCGTGAGACGAAGAACCGACAGGGGTCAGCGATGGAGTGGCGGTGCGGCCGTCCTGCCGCACCGAAGTATGCAGCAAGGATGCCTGCTGCTCGTTCCCCGCTGGGCCAGTGGCAGCGTTGGCGGCGGGGGATGGAGAATGGCGATGTGGCCTGCCGACGGGAGCCGTCTGAGCGACGCGGGCGGTCAGGGCAGCACGACGCTCAGCTCGAGCACGGCGTGAGTCCTCCATGGAGACAGCGGAGCGACGGAGCGACGGAGCGACAAACTGATGGAAGGGAAGGTACGGTGCACCCCTACCTGGTGCGCCAAATGTCGGAAGTGGGGTTCCGGCAAACCCTTAAGGTTCGAATACCGGGGTGCACGCAAAGTCTTTCCTTCCCACCAATCGATGCCCTTGCTCACTAAGATCTCGCGGACGAACTCGACGAACTCGCAACACAGAAAGACACAAGATTTATACTGTTTTGTGCCACCATTGTGGTATAATACCCTACTCCAGTGTGGTGGTGGTGGATTGCCTCTAGGGCTGATGATGAACAGTACAAGGGAAGAACAGCCTCCTGAGGTTGAGGTGTTCTTGAGCTCGGTGAGCTTGTGTATGTGAGTGTGGTATGATTGATCTGTCTCCTTTCTAAGGTGGTGGCTAGTCATATTTATACTGGCCCTGGTCCTCTTCCCAAATATCGAGCGGGAAGGGAGCCAACAATGGCGGGCTAATTCGAAGGGGGACAACTAGTACAAGCTATCGTGACAAAAGTGGTCTTCGCCTGCCAAAGACTCTGGTGGTGACGCCGTCTTGGGTTCCACGATGACCTCTGTATTGCCGTCCTCCTGGTCTTGGTCTCATTGCACCAATATAGCAACCTTTGCCTAATGCCTCGGTATTCTTTGCCTGCGCTGGCTTCCTTAGCACCAAAGAGGAAACAAGGACGCTACGCGCGCTGGCGCCCACCTGGTGCCGTGCGTCATGGCTCAAGTCACGAGGGTCTCGTGAGGTTTGCTCCGCCTTGATATCTCCGCTCCTCGTGAGCCTGCCTAGCTAGGCCACTCGCGAGGAGGTCTTGCATCGTCTGCCTCACGTGGCTTGGACCCTCGCGAGGGTCTTGGATGCTTTGTTGGTGAAGATTGGTCGTACGGCCTGCTGGCTCAGCCACGCCGCAGACCGCAGGCAGGTAAGTCTGGGGACCCCCGTTCCCAGAACGCCGACACTCTCAAAACGACAAGCCTTCTTGAGAGAAGCTCCAGTTTGCAAGAAACTTATACCAAAACTTGTTCCTATTTTGCAATTTTTTTACCACAACATGGTAGTACCAAGACATGACACCATGCCAAGTTTCATGATTTTCAGGCGTGTTTTGGATTTACAAGAATTTTAAAACCAAGCTTCTCAATGTTCTCGGCCGAACCACGATGCCCAGATATTTGAATTTCATTCCCATTTCTTGCATGGGACCTAGAAATTCACCCGAGGACACACATGTGATTTTTCAATCAACTTTGGTGCACGGGAGCATGTGCTTGTAGTTCAAATTTGAATTATGCACATTAAATGACCAGAAACTCAAGTAATTTATAAAAAAGGCCAAACGAATCAGGAATAATTCCAAAATTTAACAGGGCACTCATATAGTTCTATGTTGCCTCTGTAAAGAAAATTTGGGGGGGGCAGTGTATATTGTTTCGCACACAAAGTTATAAAGAAATAAAGAAATAAAGAAATAAAGAAATTAGCATACCTATTTAATTCTTGGGTTCTTATTATTTATGCCACTAGTTGTGTATCACTACTCAGTTTTGCCATTAGAAGTTACAACTACTTAAAAAATGCCATTGATCCGTGAGATGCCTACTCAAAAATGCAATTAGATATCTAAAAAATGCCATCGTTAAGTTAGATGTTTGCTCAGAAATGCCATTAGACATTGTTATTTTCACGACAAACCCGTTAACCATGGTACATGAAAAAAATAAGCCGATTCTCACAATGATAAGTTAATGGTGTCCAGCACAACACCCCCCCCCCCCAAATAAAACTAAGCACCCTGGAATTCTTTGACAAAACTAAGCAGCCTGAAATTCTTTGACAACTAAACTGCTGGCTATATGATGTTGGCCATATATATTGTATGTATATAATGTGAAGAAACGAGTGGTAGTACTATACCAACTAAAATATGAAATGTACGAAATATAACGAGAAGAAACATAACATAGTTCTAATGAGGGCTCAACACAACACACCCCTCAAATAAAACTAAGCACACCAAAAATTAAACTAAGCAACTAATCCGGTAGACACTGCATTAGAACCACCAGGAGCAACGACACTGGCACCTTACTCGGAGTCCTCGTCCACGTCCTCGACTTCCTCCTTGTCCCTCTTCCTCTTGGGCGATACTTCTTTGCTTGAACCGCTCACTTGGCTCTTGCTCTTCATCCAACCCTTGTAGATATTGAAACAAAGGTAGCCATCCATTGCAGCGTAGTGGATGTGGTCTATATCTAGTACAGTCAATTGCCATGCACGATGAAATGTGTGCGGAGGTTTCTTCAGTTCATCGTACGAAGGATGAACCTTGGCTCCTGCCAGGGTCAGCATTGAAGGCTGATCAAGGGAGGGCACCAGCCCTTCCTTCTGGAGGTTGAAGGGGTCGCCTACAATGATACAATGAGGCCTATCGGACCCAGGATTTCCTTGTCGTTCCTAAAGTCTAAAGTAACGAATATGACTCGGCCGCCCTTGAGGAACTTCTTAAATTCCTCGCACTCAATGTCGGCATGGCATATGTGGTAGACCAAGCATAAGTCTTGCACGCAAACCTACATCACGGCGGGCTTCTTCTTCTCTGCCTCCTTTAGATCCCTCTCGCTTCCCAGGACTATGGTGTACTCAACATCTAGCCCAGTGACCCACTCATCATTTGACTTTTCGAGCATGCGTTTGAAGCAAGCAAGGCATTATTTCACTGTTGCGGACGAACGGTTGTAGATGATGTCCAACTCATCGCTGGTGATGGTTCTAACCTTGTACGCACCGCTTATCATGGAGATTTTGGACGCCATGGATTTGGGAGGAGGGTTAGGATTAGTGGAACTATTGTAATGTGAAAGGACGAGACGACTAGGAGCGGTTTATCGACTCTAAAAATGATGAGTGGGGGGCGTGCGAATGGCAGGGTAGTGGCTTGCCTGGTGGATAAATGGATTCATGCACAGTACTATGGGGGCCCAATTAGATGTCATGTCTACTCGATGCCCAATTAAATGGCTTTCGATGTCATGTCAAGCGTCGGGAAAATTACAAGTGATACAAAGCTTTCCATTCTCCCATGATACGGGCTTCCGGCTTCCGAGAGCCCTTGGATCTGAGATCGAACGGTTGCATGGCGTGATTCTAGACCTATGGGTGAATATCCTATCCTGGAGGCTTATTCTGCAAATTTTAAGCAACTTAGCATGCGACTGTTCGATTTTAGATCCAAGGGCTGCCAGCAGCCCATGTCATGATCGCGCCTACCACGTCCGTCGCCTTGCTCGCGCGGTCGCACCCTTGGAGATTTAACACGGTGCATTAGGCTATCTAATGTTGGCATGTCATACATAGTCATCACTTAGTCACTCATACAACAAGGTTAGCTATAAGGTTGGCTATAAGAGTATTTTTTTGTTTACTTCTCTCTATCTCTTTCCTCGTAGTATTTATTGCATTTTCCAAGGAGTAACCTCTTCCAATGAAATGGTGCTTAGATGAGGTGCTATGGGCATTAAATGGCTTAGCAACTCAAGTCCCCAATGCATAGGTGCCTAGTTTTTTGTTGCTAAGTTTGCTTCATCTAGGTACACGCGCTTATCACCGTTTCTTCCTGGGGTCACCAAACTAGTCTCTCTCTTCTTAATTAACTTGCCACATCAGACTTTATGCCTATGTGGTAGGCTTAGCACCTGTAGGATCAAGTACAATAGTGGGCTATAAGCTCGCTTTACATGGCATTTTTGCATATGTTGGGGAAAGAGGCAAACAAAAGGTGGAGGAGTGGGCTCTCAAGAAAGAGCCAGCCTCTACATGGTGGAGCATCATGAGAGGCACCTGTATGGAGGTGGTCAGGAATTGGTAGAGTCACGCCGGTCGTAGCGCCGCAGTTAAAATGATAATGGAAAGTCAAATCACTAGGCCCCACCTGTCCAGCAGTAACTCATTGTCAAATCACACTGCCCTACGTTTACAGCAGCCTACTCCCTCATCTTCTCGCGTCTCTGTTGAACCGACTAGGCGGAACTGCCCCACCTACCACACGGGAAAAGCCCCGCCCTCGAATTTTAAATAGTATAGTATACTAATTTTGTATCCATGGATTGCACCATGGAGCAAAGCCTTAAGAAAACGGTGGTACACAGGAACGAAGTATACAACACGCCCGTTGCGTTCGCGTCGCACCCCAGACGGTCGGTCGGTCTGGCACGCCGCTCTCCGAATGGAACGTGCATCATATTGCATTTGCACACACATGTGGAATGCAATTGAGAACCGACCATAGGCACACTCCCCGGCCCCGCAAGTCGGGTGAGTTAATAGAAGAGAGAGACGAGCGATAATACTACTAGAGAAGTATTGTAGGCATAAAAACGTTGGTACCTGGACGATTCCTGCAAGACACGGAAGATCAGTTCCTCCATGCATGTGACTAGACTCCAGCAGACACGCCTGGATTGGCTATCATCTACATATCCTGCAGGCTATGTTGTACAGGGTTGTAGTTCTAGTGAGAAATCTAAAAAAAGGTTTCTTGTCATCTTGCAAAATTAGGTGTCATCTTCTTCAGATCACTGCGAGGGTTAAACAGCAACAACTGAGTTGGGCTAGTCATTGGGGGCACATGCATGAAGACTACTCGGCTGCCATCTAGGTTAAGCCGGCTATGTTAATTAGGACATCTATTGACGGACCCCTTTTCTACGAGTTTATCTTTAATTTGAGCTTTGATCCTCGTCTAGTTTGTCCATCGGGATTCATCTTGCTCCTTTGGGCAGTGAGGTTGTGATTTCTTGTCATGTGGCATTTTTCGTGTTATATGTTATAATACGGTGCTGCAGATCAAAATGATGACAACTGCGCCTCCGGGGCACGTGCATGAAGACTTCTCAACAGTCATTGCCAAGGTAAAGCCGGCTCCGGCCAGAAGACAAAAGAAAACTAGTACTCCACTATATAGGCAAGAGCCTCAGCGCTTGCTTGCTAGTGTTGGTCTCCTCACAATGTCTCATCCTCTCCAGATCTAAACATGACAATGGTGGCCACACACTCTCTCTCTACTCACCGCTGGTCACAGATCTAGCCGGATCCTCTCCGCCAGGGAAGGTGAGAAGGTGCAATGTTCACGCGGTCATCCTCCGCGATGGCTCTTACCCATTGCTAGCGCGTCTCGATCAGCGTGCCTTGCCGTTCCCTGCCAAGCATCGCTGGCGAGGGAGGGCCTCCCACCCCTTCTTCCTCACTACTGTAGTGTGGGCAGATCTGGCCTCCCGCTGCCCACCTAGCGACATCCCGGCGACCCTCAGGTATAACTTCCTTTGAAACTGGCCTTGCTCTACTTCCCGAGCTCCTGACGTCACTGCATTTGTATCTTTTACTATTTCTCAGGCCCCTCGTAGATAGGATCGATCGGCTACTCGAAAACCACCTATTTTTTCCTGTTAAGAGGTCAAACTAGTTCATGCACTCGAATCTAGTACTACTTGGTTCAAACAAGGAAGAAAGGGGTGGGGGTGGGGGAAGATTTGTTACCTGAATCTAGGACTTGGTCGAAAGAGACTAGCTATCCAACTGGTCTCTAGGTCTAATTGGGAAATGAAGGGAACGAAGTACAAACTAGATATAAACCCGATCTATTGGTTGAAAAAGGAAAGAAAGTGGGGACTGGGGGACAAGTCAACAGAGTAAGTCCAACACTTGATTTGCTAGCCTCACACAATATAAGGTGGCTATATACTGAACAAAAATGGGACCAACCCAGATATCCTCTTCTGATGTTTGTTGCCCCGAACCGCTCTTATGTAATGCCACTGGTAAAATGTAGCAGTCGCACCGTTAAAAGTAAGGACACGTTAAACCAATGTTGTTTTCAATGTAATGCCTCCAGTAATATGAATCAATGGCACTTTTTTTCATGTCCTGCTAAATTTCCCATTAAGATAAGTTGCTTCGTTTCTTTAGAGATGCAACTGTCCTGGTCCGCCTATTCTCCCGTGCCCAAATAGCGAATCTGTAGCAGCTGTTAATGTAATGTTGCTAGTAAAATGAAGCAATGGGACGATTAGAGTAATGTCATATTTACAGTTGTCATAGTTAATCCTAATGCCCACACTAATATCTAGCAATGATGCTAGAAATTGCTACTGTCCTTGTACGATTGCCATTCAGATAAGGAACGTGCTTTTTCATTTGATGCATGTCTCATCACTTGTTAGTCACCCTCCTTTCCACCTTTTTTGTGCAAACAGAGATATACATTTCATGCTTGATCTTAGTTGAACTGGACAAATGATATCCAAATTCTAGTTGAACATTCCAGGAGCTTCACGACCAACCTTGATGTTGCTCAATTTTATTGCATCTAATGAAGAAGAAGCTCTGTGGGTTTTGTTTTCTGATGGAAATGGAACCGGGGCTGGAGCCCTTTTCTAAAAAAAATAAGAAGCTGCTAGCTCATGGGACATTGCTTCATTTTAGGTGAACAGCACCAAAAGGTCCCATGAATTGAATCATCCATGTTGGTGACTGGTGTCATCCCTTCTACGATGGTGTTGACTGCAGATATGGTTCCCATCACGAGGTATGTTCTTTTTTGGTCTGACCATTTGCCAAAGATCCTGCATGTTGATCCTGCTCTTGTGCTACTGTTTTGGCATTGCCATGATAAAGCAGTAATGTTATTATTTTGCACCTTAATCTAGTGGCACTATTAATTTGAGGCAATGCTTTGGCGCCGCTAGTGCCACTTTTTTTATCTACTGAAAGAGGGGGTTCCCTCCGATTTCATTAAAGAAACCCAACCATAGAGAACCATTATCCGACAACATCTCAATGTAAACGGGCAGTTATGCAACTACTACTAGAACGAACTGAGTAATCGCAGGAGACAAGTTCGCCACATAAGCTAGGCAGGTAGGGGGACGCAGCACCAGCTCGACCAAGTTTGGATTACAACCCAAATGCTACCACAAAATCATCAGGGGGAAATTAGGGACTGAAAGAGACAGCTTCAGCATCCCAGTCTAAGCACACCCGGCCTTCATCGTTGCGACGCACGATACACCTCGTTTGCCACCTGCTCGACCCTAGAGTCACCGATAAAATGAAGTAATAATACAGTTAAAATAGAGCGACTGTCCTCTCTACCATTTCATTTCCAATGTAGATAAAGAAAATGCTTCTCTTCGTTAATGTATGGTTCATCAAACAGTTCCATTGTTAATGTTTAAGCGTTTCTGCAAACTGGGGTGCTTAATTTTAGTTGATCTTCACAAAAATAGAGATTTGAATGTCTCAAGGCCCCTCCTTGTACAAACGATGTACATTGATGTTCATCACTGATAGAAGGTGTATCGGGGAGACTTGGGACGATTTCCATTATGAGGCGTGGTGTACCGTATGAGGCGTCGCAGGGCCCATCTCGCCCTCGCAGCTTGGCATACTATGATACTATCGCAATATTTTCTTATATTTATTTTGTGTGTTTCATCAACTAGTGCCACTACAATGTAATCACGCTTTTTCATTATCTGTGCAAACAGGGTTATTCAGCTGCATTTTGGTGGAATTGCACAAATATACGGATGGAACTGGCATATATGCAGAGTGCGAGGTGTGCCAAGTAAAAATTACCGACACCAACCATGCTCCATGCATGCATTGGCATCCACCACCACCAGTGGGATGTGTGGCGCTCTCTGTGGACAGATCTTTCTCAGCAGCAAATCCTCTGACCAAATACTAGTAGCTTATATTGGCAGTTTTCTAGGGAGTACTCTTTTCTGAAAGAAGCACCAATCTATTTTTCTAAAATTTGTACACAGTGTCACAACTTTGACCCAAAGGTCCAGAGCTATTTAAGGGTGATTGGTGTAGTACTCAGAGATTGGTTGTAAGCATGATTTTCATTAGCTGTCGCACTGATTGTTAGCATGAGCAGGTGGAAGATTAGGTTAGTGCGAAGCTTACCTTAAACCCTACCGACGCCGTTGAAACGAGGCGAGCGTCGAGGGAACCATGGAGAATGGCGGGGAATCGACGTCACGCCATCAGGCCTCCTCTTGCGGTGGGAGAACGAATACTCCTGTGGTTCCGACTGGCTCTGCACCCTCAAGAATGGCACACCGTACTCGACCGATTCATTATCCTCTGGGTGCTCGACCTTCGACCTGTACGCCCACCACCTCCGCCTGACTTTCCCCTCGGGCGAATCTGTCTGCACCATCACCCAGAGGAGATACTCTATGAACTCGAAGGACTGCGGCATGACTGCCGCCGACGAGTACATGTACATCGCCTCCGTCTCCCTCTTCCGCATACATTGCCACATGGCCCTCACCATCCTCAAAATCTCCCACTCATTGTCAAACCAAGTAAGGATCTCCTTCAACCTGGCTAACTTTGCCTGGTCACCGCCGGCGATCTGCCTGATTCGCTACTGCATCCTCTCCATAAATATCCTTCTGAGTGGTCCGGTGCTAGCTTTGGAAGATGGGAGGAGAGATGGTGGGCTTGCAATAGAGAAGAGGGAGAGGCGAGATGGTGATTTTGGAATGGAAATGATGGAGAGGATAGGAGGTGGTTTAGCAATGGAGAAGAGGGAGAGGTGACACATTGGTTTTGGAATGGAGAAGATGGAGAGGAGAGGAGGTGGTTTTGCAATGGAGAAGAGGGAGAGGCGAGACGGTGGTTTTTGAATGGAGATGATGGAGAGGAGAGGAGGTAGTTTTGCAATGGAGAAGAGGGAGAGGAGCGTGCGGAAGATGTTGGTGCCAAAACCGGTGGATCTCGGGTAGGGGGTCCCGAACTGTGCGTCTAAGGTCGATGGTAAGAAGAGACAGGGGACACGATGTTTACCCAAGTTCGGGCCCTCTCTATGGAGGTAATACCCTACGTCCTGCTTGATTGATATTGATGAATATGAGTATTACAAGGGTTGATCTACCATGAGATCGTAATGGCTAAACCCTAGAGGTCTAGCTTGTATGGCTATGGTAATGAGTATTTGGCCTATCTACGGACCTAGCCCTCCAGTTTATATAGGCACGGGAGGGATCTAGAGTTACACAAGGTCGGTTACAGAGAAAGGAATCTACATAGTTGGTCGCCAAGCTTGCCCTCCACGCCAAGGAGAGTCCCATCCGGACACGGGTGCAGTCTTTGGTCTTCGTATCATCACAGCCCATCAGTCCGGCCCATAGTTAACAGGCCAGACGCCCGAGGACACCTTAGTCTAGGACTCCCTCAGTAGTGTAACACCCCATATGCAAAACTTTCATATTTGGAGATGTACCAATCCTTGTCATGTTCAACACCAAGTGTTTTTCCTCTTTGTGGGTTTCATTTTGGGTTTGCCTTTTTTCCCTTTTTGAATTATCTTGTCATTACTTGGCATCTTGCATTTGTTCTTTCATGTTGTTATCATGTGGTGCATCATGCTCCTTGACATGTTGTTGCGCATTGTCTTGGTCATGCATGCTGCCTTGTGGCATGCCCATGTGTGTCTCTTGCATCATCTCTTCCCCTTCCTTCCTTTCCCCCATTTTTTTGCAAGTGACATTTTTTCCTGCCTCCATAAATGTTCAACTTTGCCTCAATATTCTATCACCATGTCCTAAACCTCTCTGCCAAGTTTCATCCCATTTGGGTTTGTTTTGGTTAGGTTCAAAAATGCCTCAAGTTTGAATAAAAATTCAAACTTGATTTATTTTTCTACCTCTAAATATGTCTAAGAAAATTATTTCAAATACTACATAAATTCAGGATCATGAGAATATTTTTATATTTTTTCAAACTCCTTCTCTATTCCCATGTGCTTTTCCTTTTGTTTTCTGTCTGAAGAAAATGGAAAAGAAGCAGAGCAGACCAGCAGCAGCACCCAACTAGGCCTTGGCCTCCAAGGCCGGCCCAGCTAGCACTCTGCGCCAGCCAGCCCGCTCGCTCACCCACTCCTTGCTTTTTCACACCCGCGAGCACGCGCACCCCCGCTAGCACCTCTCCACGTGACCGTCCCGGGCCCGCTCGTCAACGCCTACCCTGTTCCCCGCACCCACCTTTTCACTCTCCCTCGCCGTCACCATGGGGACCGCGAGCCCAAGCGTGCGTGAGCTCGCGCCGCTCACCCTAGCCCCTTTAAGCCCCCACTACTTGTCCCCTGCCTCTCCTAGGGTTGCCCTCATCCTTCGCCGCCGTCGCCTGGTAGGTTTAGCCACCAGATCGATCACGCCATCGCCGTCCCGAAAGCATCCGGTAGTGCGTCCACGTCGCCGGCGTGCTCTCCATCAACCTCTACCCCGCCTAGCGTGTCCCTCTTCTTCCCCGTCATCGGCTACGTCCCCGTCATCGACTATGTGGAGCCGGAGCCCCTGCAACGACCTCTTCTTCCTCATCTTCGACTCCGGCCGCCGAACCTGCTCGATCGTCGGCGTCGACGTCTCCGTCCACCTCCTGGCCAGCCTAGTGAACCCACGTGCTCGTGGTGAGCTTGTGCTCCTCCCCATCTTCCCCCTCATTTATACGATCCGTCGCCGTTAGCTGCTCGCGCCCGATCGCGTCGCCGCCGGACCTCGCGCAAACGAGTGCTTCGAGCACCCTTCGCCATTTTTTCCATGTCTAGGAGATTCCTAGCGCCGCGCGCGTCTGAGACGAGCACTTTGCTGCCTGTTTAGCCCCTCGCCTTGCCACGTTCATCCTCGCCGTTGCCGCCTCGGTAGATCGCCGGCGGCGTCGCTTCCATCGACGCCCGGTGCACCTAGCAGCACCCGCAGGTGCGGGATCCTCCCGCGATCATTTTGCACCCCTCCACCTCACCAAAGGGTCACCGGAGCAACTCCGGCGAGGCCCCGCCGTCCTCTATCCACCGCCGGTGCCCGCCTCTGTTTTTTCCCCTGTTCCACCACGTCTGTGTCACCGCTATGTGGGCCCTCGCGGGACCCACCCGTCAGCCTCCCAGGGGCCCAGGTCCAACCTGTCATCCCCTCTCCTTTTTTATTTTCCTTTTTTTGTTTGTTTTTTCCAGCGCTTTACATTTCTTGCAAGGGACCAGATACCAAATAGGGAAAGTCCATTTCAGGATACTTCCCATTAGGGAAGATGCCATTTCTGGTTCATGCCATTTTAGGCAGGTTGCATCTTAGAGCATTTGTGGGGATTTTTCTACAGTAACCCCCACATATTATATATGTTTTTGGGGTAGAAAAATCCCACCAATCCAGTGGTGGCATTAGTTTCTGCGTTTGAGCAAGTTCATGAACATGGCATTTTACATCATGATGTTGTTTTGTCATTTTTGTGTGTTTCATTTCAATCATGCTATGTAGGTGTTTGGCACATGGTTAGCTTCATTTTCATGCCTACTACATGCTAGTATGTATTCCATGTCTTTTAGTGCCCTATGATGAGTGGAACAAGCATGCCAAGTTGCTATCATAATCTGTTTTTGCCACGTCCTGTAATTCCACCAAGTCTGAAATTGTTAATAAAACTTGCTATGTTTACATGGGTGCCATCATATCTTCTATGCATTTTGGCTCATGATCAGTAAGGGTATTTTGATCTACGCATTTAGTAGAATCATGCCATGCCTCTGTTCGCTATCATATATTCCTGTAGCATGTTGTTTTCTTGCTCTAAACATTGCTTCCTGATGTTATTTTTGACATGGTAGTATTTTTCACTAAGTCTGTGAACCTGATATCTTTTGCACTTTTGCCATGCTTGTTTGAACCTGTTCTAGTGTGATTTAGCCATAGCTTAGTGTTCATGTTTTGTCAAGCATCTCTTGTATATCACTGCCATATGCTTTTTTGCTATGTTGGAGTGCAGTAGCTTAGTTTCTTGTTGCATTCTAAGCGGCATCGTCCTGTTAATCGTAGTTTTGCGTCATTCGTGTGTTGCTTGCCATTTGCAAACCGTGCATCCGTTTCCGGTTATCTTTATATCGATTTCAACCGAAATCATCTCATCTTTCTGGCGGCATACCTGGTTTGCCAGGTTGATTCCTTGTTCATTCTTTTCCTTTCGGAGCACGCATTTGCATTGCATATCATGTCTTGCATATCATGCCATGTATTGCATCATGTTGCTTGTGGATTGCACCGTGATTGATTGTTGGCCCTTTGCTTGTGTTCTTGCTTTGGTGTCACACCCTAGCTAGTTCATGCATTAGAGTGATATCATCATGTTTAAATTTCCCCAGAAAATGAAATGGGGATGATAGAACCCCCAGAACCCCCCCTTAAACCAACTAGGGTTTACTAAAATCTTTTTCAATGAACCTGAAATGCCCTTCTAAAAAGTCCACCCTTTTTGTTTTGGGTTAAAACCTTTGACAAAAATGGTGAACATTTTTCTAGGACATCTTAAGGTCATGGGATTAACTCATATAGTATTCGCATTTGGGCATTTAAATGCTATAAATATTTTAAATGCTCAAATAATTCTGGAAATAAGTGTGGGCTGTTGGAAATAATCTAAACAGAGCCTATGACAATTTTTAGGATTTTTGTAAGTGCCTAACTATTTGTAATAAAGCCAAAAACTTACAAAAAATAGAAAAAGAAAAACAAAGCAAAGCAGAGGCTTACCTGACGCCACCTAGCAGACCCAGCTGCCGGCCCAGCCCAGCCACCGCTCCAGCGAGCTGCTTGGCTTGGCCAGGCAGGCAGGCAGGTGCTCGATTCCGGCGCCTGCGCGCGCCACGCAGCTGCCCACCGCCCTGCTTCCTCCCCTCGCAGTGCTGCTGCCCTGGTTCGGTCAAACACCTCTCCCCCGAGCTCGCAGACACGCCTCTCTCTCCCTAGATCCTCTCCCTCGCTCTCCCGCACCATGGCCGACGATGTCCAGAAGAAGAAGGATGGCATGAACCAACTTTGTGTCGACTACCGCCCATTGAACAAGAAGACAATAAAGAACAAGTATCCACTTCCCAACATCAATGAGCTATTCGAGCAACTTAAAGGTGCTAAAGTATTCTCCAATCTTGACCTCCATATGGGTTATCATCAAATTTGCATTCTTGAAGAAGATATCCCCAAGACAGCATTCAGAACAAGCTATGGTTCCTATGAATATACTGTCATGTCTTTCGCCTTGTCAGTGCTCCTCCAACGTTCTCGCGCATGATGAACTTCATCTTCAACCCTTACACAAATGATTTCGTCCTAGTGTATCTCGATGATATCTTCGTATTTTCCAAGAATAAGGAGGATCATGCTAAGCATTTGAGATTGGTGCTTGACAAACTCAGAGAGCATCAATTCTATGCGAAGTTTTCCACCTGGGAGCGCGAGGATCACCTCCGTTCTAAATATCCGGAGTTCTTTCAGTCCTAGATCTCGGGACGAGATCCTTTTGTAGTGGTGGAGTGTTGTAACACCCCAGATGCAAAACTTCCATATGTGGAGATGTACCAATCCTTGCCATGTTCAACACCAAGTGTTTTTCCTCTTTGTGGGTTTCATTTTGGGTTTGCCTTGTTTCCCTTTTTGCACTGTCTCGTCATTACTTGGCATCTTGCATTTGTTCTTTCATGTTGTTATCATGTGATGCATCATGTTCCTTGCCATGTTGATGTGCATCGTCTTAGTCATGCATGTTGCCTTGTGGCATTCCCGTGTGTGTCTCTTGCATCATCTCTTCCCCTTCCTTCCTTTCCCCCTTTTTTTGCAAGTGACATTTTTTTCCTACTTCCATAAATGTTCAACTTTGCCTCAATATTCTATCACCATGTCCTAAACCTCTCTTCCAAGTTTCATCCCATTTGGGTTTGTTTTGGTTAGGCTCAAAAATGCCTCAAGTTTAAATAAAATCCAAACTTTATTTATTTTTCTACCTCTAAAGATGTCCAGGACAATTATTTCAAATACTACACAAATTCAGGATCATGAGAATATTGTTATATTTTTCAAACTCCTTCCCTCTTCCCCTGTGCTTTTCCTTTTGTTTTCTGTCTGAAGAAAATGGAAAAGAAGCAGAGCAGACCAGCAGCAGCAGCACCCAACTGGGCCTCGGCCTCCCAGGCCGGCCCAGATAGCACCCCGCGCCAGCAGGCCCAGCGTGCCAGCCAGCCCGCTCGCTCACCCACTCCTTGCTTTTTTCTCACACGCGAGCGCGTGCACCCTCGCTAGCCCCTCTCCACGTGGCTGTCCCGGGCCTGCTAGTTAGCGCCTACCCTGTTCCCCGCACCTTGCTTTTCCCTCTCCTCTCGCTGTCGCCATGGCGACCGCGAGCCCGAGAGTGCGTGAGCTCGCGCCGCTCACCGTAGCCCCTTTTAAGCCTCCACTCATTGTCCCCTACCTCTCCTAGGGTTGCCCTCGTCCGCCGCCGCCATCGCCTGGTAGGTTTAGCCACCAGATTGATAACGCCATCGCCATCCCGAACGTATATGGTAGCGCGTCCTCGTCACCGGCATGCTCTCCGTCGACCTCTACCTCGCCTAGCATGTCCCTCTTTTTCCCCGTCGTTGGCTACGTCCTCGTCATCGACTACATGGAGCCGGAGCCCCTGCAGCGACCTCTTCTTCCTCGTCTTCGACTCCGGCCGCCAAACCTGCTCGATCGTAGCCGTCGATGTCTCCGTCCACCTCCTAGCCAGCCGAGTGCACCCACATGCTCGTGGTGAGCTTGGGCTCCTCGTTTATACGATCCTTCGGTGTTAGCTGCTCGCGCCCGATTGCACCACCGCCGGACCTCGCGCAAACGAGTGCTCCGAGCACCCTTCACCATTTTTGCCATGTCTAGGAGATTCCTAGCGCCGCGCATGTTCAAACCAAGAACTTTGCTGCCCGTTTGGCCCCTCGCCTCGCCATGTTCATCCTCGTCGTTGCCGCCCGGAGCTCGGGGACCAGGTCCCACCTGTGATCCCCTCTCCTTTTTTGCTTTTCTTATTTTTGTTTGTTTTATTTCCAGCTCTTTCCGTTTCTGGCAAGGGCCCAGATACCAAATAGGGAAAGTCCATTTCGGGATACTTCCCTTCAGGGAAGATGCCATTTCTGTTTCATGCCATTTTAGGTAGGTTGCATCTTAGAGCATTTGTGGGGATTTTTCTACAGTAACCCCCACATATTATATATGTTTTTGGGGTAGAAAAATCCCACCAATCCAGTGGTGGAATTAGTTTCTGCGTTTGAGCAAGTACATGAACTTGGAATTTAACATCATGATGCTGTTTTGTCATTTTTGTGTGTTTCATTTCAATCATGTTATGTAGGTTTTTGGCACAAGGTTAGCTTCATTTTCATGCCTACTACATGCTAGTATTTATTCCATGTCTTTTAGTGCCCTGTGATGAGTGGAACAAGCATGCCAAGTTGCTATCATAATCTGTTTTTGCCATGTCATGTAATTCCACCAAGTCTGGAACTGTTAATAAAACTTGCTATGTTTACATGGGTGCCATCATATCTTCTGTGCCTTTTTGGCTCATGATGAGTAAGGGTCTTTTGATCTACGCTTTTGGTAGAATCATGCCATGCCTTTGTTTGCTATGATATGTTCCTGTAGCATGTTGTTTTCTTGCTCTAAACATTGCTTCCTGATGTTATTTTTGACATGTTAGTACTTTTCACTGTCTGTGAACCTGATATCTTTTGCACTTTTGCCATGCTTGTTTGAACCTGTTCTACTGTGATTTAGCCATAGCTCACTGTTCATGTTTTGTCAAGCATCTCTTGTACATCACTGCCATATGATTTGTTGCTATGTTGGAGTGCAGTAGCTTAGTTTCTTGTTGCATTCTAAGTGGCATCGTGCTGTTAATCACAGTTTTGCCTCATTCTTGTGTTGCTTGCCATTTGCAAACCGTGCATCCGCTTCCGGTGATCTTTATATCATTTTCAACCGAAATCATCTCTTCGTTCCAGTGGTATACTTGGTTTGCCAAGTTGATGCCTTGTTCATTCTTTCCCTTCGGGACCACGCATTTGCATTGCATATCATGTCTTTCATATCATGCCATGTATTGCATCATGTTGCTTCTGCATTGCACCATGATTGATTGTTGGTCCTTTGCTTGTGTTCTTGCCTCGGGTAGAGCCGGGAGACGAGTACGTGACCGAGGAACCTGTTGGGTACCCTTACGAGGATCAAGCTTTTGACAACTCTGCGAACATTGCAGGCAAGATGACCATACCCTGGAAATCACTTCTATCTTTGCTTCGCTAGTTGTTCGTTCTATTGCTATGTCATGCTACCTACCACTTGTTATATCATAACTCCCATATTGCCATGTCAAGCCTCATACCCACCTTTCCTAGCAAACCATTGTTTGGATATGTTACCACTTTTGCTCAGCCCCTCTTATACCGTTGCTAGTTGCAGGTGAAGATGAAGTTTGTTCCATGTTGGAACCTGGATTTGTTGGGATATCATTATTATCTCTTATTTACTTTAATGCATCTATATACTTGTTAAAGGGTGGAAGGCTCGGCCTTATGACTGGTGTTTTGTTCCACTCTTGCTGCCCTAGTTGCCGTCATACTGGTGTTATGTTCCTTGATTTTGCGTTCCTTACGTGGTTGGGAGTTATGGGAACCCCTTGATAGTTCCTCTTGAATAAAACTCCTCCAGCAAGGCCCAACCTTGGTTTTACCATTTGCCTACCTACCACCATATACCTTTCCCTTGGGTTCTGCAGACTCAAGGGTCATCTTTATTTTAACCCCCCCGGGCCAGTGCTCCTCTAAGTGTTGGTCTAAACCAAGCTGCCTCTGGGGCCACCTCGGGGAAACTTGAGGGTTGGTTTTACTCGTAGCTAGACTCATCCAGTGTGCCATGAGAATGAGATACATGCGACTCCTATCGGGATTTGTTGGCACATCGGGCGGCTTTGCTGGTCTTGTTTTACCATTGTCGAAATTTCTTGTAACCAGGATTCTGAGACTGGTCGGGTCTTCCCGGGAGAAGGAATATCCTTCGTTGACCATGAGAGCTTGTGATGGGTTAAGTTGGGACACCCCTGCAGGGCATAAACTTTCGAGAGCCGTGCCCACGGTTATGTGGTAGATGGGAATTTATTAATATCCGTTTGTAGAGAACTTGACACTTAACTTAATTAAAATGAATCAACCGCATGTGTAGCCGTGATGGTCTCTTTTCGGAGGAGTGCGGAAGAGAACACGGTCTCGTGTTATGCTTGAACGTAAGTAGCTTCAGGATCACTTCTTGATCACTTATAGCTTCTCGACCGTGCGTTGCTTCTCTTCTCGCTCTTATTTGCGTATGTTAGCCACCATATATGCTTAGTGCTTGCTGCAGCTCCACCTTACTACCCTTTCCTACCCTTAAGTTTAAATAGTCTTGATCTCGCAGGTGTGAGATTGCTGAGTCCTCGTGACTCACGGATACTTCCAAATAGATGCAGGTGCCGATGATGCCAGTGCAGGGGATGCTACCGAAATCAAGTGGGAGTTCGATGGGGATTCGAGCTGTTACTATGTTTCTTTTTTTGATGATTAGTAGTGGAGCCCAGTTGGGACGATCGGCGATCTAGCATTTGGAGTTGTCTTCTTTTATTTTGGTTCCGTAGTCGGACCTTCTATTGTATTTTGGATGATGTATGGATTATTTATGTGTTGTGTGAAGTGGCGATTGTAAGCCAACTCCTTATCCCTTTCTTATTTAGTTCATGGGATGTGTGAAGATTGCCCCTCTTGCGACAAGCCTACCATGCGGCTATGCCTCTAAGTCGTTCCTCGACACGTAGGAGATATAGCCGCATTGTGGGTGTTACAAGTAGCCCCTGAACCTGGCTTCAATGACAAGGTATCTGGCGCGTAGATCTGTCATCGGCATTGCAAGGCAGGTTCCTCATTCCGAACTCTAAGATAGTCTTCGGTCGTATTGATCGTGTCCGGACCTGTAACACACACACCACACACAACCAGAGAGAGAATATAATAATCCACGAGTCCAACCTGCTGACAACTTTTTACGACATGACATTACGTCTTCCCGGTCATAATTTCGAACCGTTTTTCGTCTGCTACTCCATGTTTTGAGACGCGGTTGCCATTGGCACGTCTTGTTGAAGCAGAGATTGTGTCCCCTCATTGCGGGATTCTCATCAATATGGGAGTGAGTAACCCAACCGTGCCTGTTTACACAGCCCTTGGGAATAGGAAAGTTTTAAGGTGAGTGGGGAGGCGTTCAATATTCACTGCCCTTATAAGGAGATAAGAATCCCCTTTCTTCTCCCACGCCTTCTCTGTTCCTCTGCCATTCCACTCTTGAGCTCCAGTTCCCAAGTCCTCATGTTTTTCCCACTCGAGCAAGCAGTCAACCATGTCCGGATCCGGAGGTCAAGGCAAGTGGATGGCCTCCTCCGTCAGGGAGAAGGACATTCCCGAGCTTTGGGCGGCTGGGTACCTGGCGAAGGAAATCGCCCACCTCCTTCCAACCAAGGGACAAATCATCCCCACACCGAAGCCCAGCGAGAGGGTAGTATTCATCCCCCATTTCCTTCGCGGGCTAGGGTTTCCACTCCACCCTTTCGGTCGTGGGCTGATGTTCTACTACAGGATAGACTTCCACGACCTATCCCCAAACTCCTTCCTCAATATCTCGGCGTTCATCATCGTGTGTGAGGCCTTCCTCTGCATCCAACCCCACTTCGGGCTGTGGCTCAAAATCTTCAATGTGATGCTGAAGATAGTGGATGGCCAACACGCAGAGTGCGGAGGCGCCATGGTGAGCAAGCTGACCAATGTCTCCTGGCCAAAAGAAACTTTCGTGGATACCCTCAAGGAATGGCAGAAACAATGGTTCTACATCACAGAACCCCGCGATGCCACCTGAATCGCGGCTACCGAATTCAACTCCAGCGCTCCCATGCGACTTACCTCCTAGGTCGAGAAGAGCCCGAACTGGTGTTCGTCAGACGAGCTAATAGCACTGCAAATGCTCATCCAAAGCATGGTGGACAAAGACATCAAGCTTGTCGATGTAATCCAAGTGATGCTGGTGCGCCGAATCCTCCCCTGCTAGAGCCGAAGCCGCCCTATATGAGAGTTCAGTCCGAAGAAGCACCATAGCCTGGAGAGGCTCTTCGAAACAACAGACGAAGATGCCTGGAAGTTGCTCTTCAAGGGCAATGAGATACCGCCGACCACAGATTCGGACCGCGGGCACAACATTAACCACCTCCCCAACGAGGTATGTTATCTTTAACACATCCACCACTTGCTTGTTTCGAGGATGATATCTAAGCAATTAATATCATTGCTTCTTCAGAACTGGATGAAGAGGGTGAAGCAGATCTGGTGTCCGGCTCCGCTGCCTAAAGAACCAGTCATCCCACATTTAGCGAAGATACTGGGACCGGCGCCCTATAAGGCGCCAGAGAAGAAGGCCTAGAGGAAGGCCAAGGGGGTCCGCAGTGGCTCCTGCCGCAAGGGCGCTTCAAACGCGACGTCCGAAGACAAGACCCGCTCCTCCACCGCTGAAGACGATGACGGTGAGGAGGAGGAGGAAAGCGATTCTCCCCCTGATGGGGGAGGAAGAAGAGGGCGGCCTCCACAATTCTGGAGGCGAAGGTGCCCAAGAAGGCGAAAGGCCCACTCATGGGCGGCTCCGCATGGGACGTCGAAAGCAGTACGGGGCAAGGACCCTGCACTAAGCCTCGGGCTCCATCGTAAGTGCTAGGACTCATATCTGCCCATAAACCAAGTCTCTCCTTCTTGTTGTATTGACATGATAGGTTACGTTATTACAGTCGGGCCACGACCGCCCCCAGCGATCCTCGTCAGTAGGTTCGTTGGATTCACAGGGCATGGACAACGAGTCACCGCCGGTCGCTCACTCCCCCAAGGCCAATGTCGACGCGGAGGTGTTGTCCTGAAGGACTTTCCTAGGCCGAGGACAGGCTCAGGAGGCGCCAGAAGGCGATGCTTCCATCGCCGGACAACAGGGGGAGCCGATCCCCATGGAGACTGGTGGTGAGGAGGGTCGTATTCAGTTCGGCCCTCAGCCGGACTCGATTCCGGAGACTGGTACGGCTCCAGAATCCGGCATGCAACCTCCTTCGAAAGAAGGGGGTATGCATATTCCACCGGTGACCCCTATCCAACCAGGGGCACCGGATAATCTGCTGGAAGTGCTATGAGGCGCTTCCATTATGGATGAGCACCGTGTTCTTATAGGCATGGTAATTGAATGGGTTCAGTCCACCAAGAGCGGACTAACCGAAGCCTGCAGCAACCTGCTGACAGGTTTTGAGGTAAGCGACGCAAAAGAGAAAATCCCAATGTAGACAGTATCCCCTGAGACACTGTCCGGTGTTCGGAAAGAAAAGCTGGACAGAGGATCAATCCTTTATTGCAGGAAACTAACTAAATTGTCTGAAATGAATACGTAGGCATCGTTGTTGGCCGCCGCCTCATATACTGTCGGGCTTTCCGAACTGAGGCAAGGCGAGGAGGAGCTCGGCCAGGTGAGGAGCCAGCTCCAAGAAAAACAAGGTATGTGATCACCCGTTTTATATTAAAAAGGCAAAATGAAATGTATTGACTGAAGTGTCGAGATATATATAGAAGCGACGACCGAGGTTGAGGCCCGGAAGAAGGCCCTGGCCGAAGCCGAGGGGAAAGCTTTCATGGACTAGGCCGCTCGCAAGAAGCTGAAGGCCCGGCTAAATGAGGTCCAGCAACAGCTCCAGGACGCGGTGAAGATGTACGAGACCTGGAGGGCGCTTTTTTGGCTCAAGAGACCGAACTCTCCAAGGCTCGTCAAAGCGCGGAAGCGGCCCGGGTTGAAGCCCAGGGTGCCCTCAAGGAGACCCAAGAGGCCAGGAAGATTGCGGTGGGTAAGGCGTTTAGTATGCAAATTATGTATATGAAGAAGAAGTATTTCTTACTAACCCGGATTCAGAGTTCTCCAGGAGCCTTTGCAGATGTGCCGCGCAGTGTCTCCGACACCGTGGAGTTCTTTTGAGCCGAAGAAGGGGGCTCCACGGAGAAATTGTTCTGGTCGCAATATCTTGTGCCAGAGCATCCCGTGCCCTTCACCGATCAGCTGAAACTCCTGGTGGATCTGCATAGGGTGGCCGAACTAGACATGAAGAATTTGATAATCCGGCTATGGCCAGCCGAAGCTATGCCCGGCAGCTACTTCGGACTCGTGAAGTGGTTGGTTAACGCCTATCCTCGGCTGGACGTCGTTAAGCGGTTGGCATGTATTGAAGGTGCGCGCAAGGCCTTCGCCCGTAGCAAGATGTGGTGGGCGAAGATGGACGCCTTTGAGCTAACCAAGGGGCCGCCGGAGGGCAAGGATCACCGCACACCCGCGCATTATTTTGCGGATGTCCTAGAGGGGTCTCGCATTGTAGCAACGCAGTGTGGGTAAGACATTATTTTCGAATGAATACATTCATGTTGTCTTTGCCTTGTATGATGAAACAAAGTCGTTTTGTAATATAATGCTTGTTATGATTTAATTTTTTCCTCCTGTGCGGCCGTGTTATATGAAATCCGAGGGTTGGCCAGTCATCGGCTTCTGCCCCCATGTAGGTAGTACAGAGGTGTTCGGGATGGAATCTAAACAATCTTGATCCAATTATATGGTCCTTAAAGGAGTTTTTTAGTGCAACGAACCAGTCAATCAGACTATGCGGCTTGAACGCCCTCACTTAGCCATAAGAGTTCTATAAAAAAACATTGGCGCAGCCCCTAGTATCCGAGCTAGAGTGCTGCGACCGTCTAATCGGGAAGTACCGATCCTTCGCATGATGCAGAAGAAATCTCCAATGATTTACAACCTCCGAACAGCTGACCGGTTCTCGCCGCATCATGACAGTCAGTTTTGGGCTTTCTCTACCGAGGTGCTCCTATGGATAAACCAGGGCACAATTGTAGTAGTTCCCCCTTTACCGATATAGTGGAACGTAAGGTAGCAAGCACAGGAGCCGGGCAACCCAACTATTGACAAAAGACATGATTAGGAGCCAATGCATATAATGCTAAATTCGTGGTGCCTTAGTAGACTTATAAAAAGTGTTCGGACTTTTGTTGCCATAGTGTGGGGTGCTAGGAAGCCCCTGGCAAACATCAAGCATACCAAAGTATACGGGTGCTACCTGATAGGGTTACCCACAGGGGAGGAAGAAAAAGAAAAAAAAGAAAGAAATAAAACATAAAAGGTGCAAAGGTGATAAGCTGGGGCTTTAAAGCTCCAGCCGCAAACTGTTTTCATTGTAATTTGATTAATACATCGAGGCGCATTGATACAAGTAGTGCGATAAGCAACGTGCTATTTAATATGCCAAAAACCAAGGGAGAGCTGCATGTGGGTCCTGAAAAATAGGTAGAGTGATTGTTAACGAAACCACCTTGAAAATCCCCCGTACATCTGCGTTTCTCGCCGTCTTGGTGTGTTTATCCTTCAAGAGGACTGGTGATCAGGCCATCTGATGGGGCCTGCGGGATTGAAACCTGAAAAGGAAACAAATAAAAGTGAAAGTATGTGTGTATCCGGTGTCGGTTGAGCCGTACTGTGGATCACAAACTAGCTATGCCTCCATCGATGACCATAGAATTTTGATAGCGTAATTATGTACGCATGGGTCGAATGCCACTACTTGACCAGGACTGAGACGGTGGCCGAATTGCTAGTCTAGCTTCTGACGAGCCGAGCTGTCCTGCTGCAGGGTAGTTCGGACCCTCTTGACGGTGTCCGAGGGCTCACCAGCCGAATTAAGGTTCTGCTCGAGAAGGTCGCTCTGTACTTCTGCTGCTAAGGCAGCTGTGTGTTGTTCGATACGGAGGGAGCGTTCCGTATTATCATTGACTGTTATGACGCCACGTGGACCGGGCATCTTGAGCTTGAGATAAGCATAGTGCGTCACTGTGTTGAATCTGGCGAATGCGGTCCGTCCGAGTAGTGCGTGATAGCCGCTGCGAAAGGGGACTATGTCGAATATTAACTCCTCGCTTCGGAAATTGTCCGGAGATCCGAAGACAACCTCGAGCGTGATTGAGGCCGTACATCTGGCCTCTACACCTGGTATGACTCCTCTGAAGGTAGTCTTTGTGGGTTTGATCCATGATGTATGAATGCCCATTTGGCGCACTGTCTCCTCATAGAGCAAGTTGAGGCTGCTATCACCGTCCATCAGGACTCGCGTCAGGTGGAATCCATCAATTATTGGGTCCAGGACCAGTGCGGCTGAACCGCCGTGACGGATGCTGGTCAGATGATCCCGACAATCAAAAGTGATTGGGCATGACAACCATGGATTAAATTTTGGGGCGACTGGCTCTATCGTGTAGACGTCCCTGAGTGCGCGCTTGCGCTCCCTGTTGGGATGTGTGTAGCATATATCATGTTCACTGTTTTGACCTGAGGGGGAAACTTCTTCTATCCCCCTGTGTTTGGCTGTGGGGCTCCTCGTCATCGTCCTCTCTCTGCGATCCCTTTTCCTTATTCTCGGCAATTAACTTGTCGGCTTGCTTAAAAACACAACAATCTATGTTGGTATGGTTGGCTGGTTTGTCTGGGTGTCATGGATTTGGCACGGACATTTGAGTATGCGGTCCAGGCTGGATGGTCCCTAATTGTTTCTCTTGTACAGTTTCTTCCGCTGGCTGGATTTGGAGCCGCTGAATCCGGCGTTGACTGTAGTGTCGTCGGTATTATTACCATTGCTTCGACGTTTGTGTCTGTTACGTCGGAGCTTGTCGTTGCTGTTTTTGGCCTCAGAGGGGCCTACGTTGCTGGCCGTATTTTTACTACGAGCCAGCCAGCTATCATCACCTGCACAAAATCGGGTCATAAGTGCTATGAGGGCTGCCATAGATTTTGGATTTTCTTGGCCGAGGTGGCGGGCGAGCCATTCATCGCGGATGCTATTTTTAAAGGCCGCTAGAGCTTCGGCATCCGGACAGTCGATGATCTGGTTCTTTTTGGTTAGGAACCTAGTCCAAAATTTCCTGGTTAACTCTCCAGGTTGTTGGAGTATGTGGCTTAAGTCATCGGCATCTAGTGGCCGGACATATGTACCTTGGAAGTTGTCGAGGAAGGCTTCTTCCAAGTCCTCTGAACTGCCGATAGAGTTTTCAAGCAGGCTGTTTAACCAGTGCCGAGCTGGCCCTTTGAGCTTTAGTGGGAGGTATTTAATAGTGTGGAGGTCATATCCGCGGGCCATGTGGATATGGAGAATAAAATCCTCGATCCATACCGCGGGGTCGGTTGTTCCGTCGTATGATTCAATGTTAACGGGTTTGAACCCTTCGGGGAATTCATGATCCATTACTTCATCGGTGAAGCAAAGAGGCTGTGTGGTGCCTCTATATCGTGCCGCGTCGTGACGTAGCTCCGATGTACTCCATCTGCGGTTGTCGACTCGGGTGTGACTAGGTTTGTATCGTCCGAATAGGTAGCCATCATCACGTGTCGAGGAACGTCCTTGCGATCCGTCAATCGATTGGGTATATCCCTCTCTACTATCCAGGGTCTGCCAGAGGTCGTGTGTATGGCCCCAAACTGTTTTGTCTCTGCCTTTGCGATGAGGTGAGGCGGGCTGGTGTTCAGCTTGAGTTTCCGCTTTGTCCCGTCCACGTGGTGGTCGGTCAGCCGCATTGCGCGATCGTGGTATGTGCTCTGGCGCCTCGTTGTCGAACTGAGGTAGTAATCACTACAAAAAAATACACTTCCGTGATCATATGTGTTTGTCACAGTAGGTCGCATTTTCTATCATGCAAGTACATCCATGACGATTTTATGACAGAATCAAGATAGTCATACCTGTGCTGTCGTAGAAGTGTTCCATGACGTTACCAAAAATATCATCATAGAAGTGTCCACTTCCATGACGATAAATCCCGCATCACAGAAGTGCTTTCGTCAAGGGTGACTGACATGTGGCATCCACCGTAACAGAACACCGTTAAACTATCGGGTCGAATTTTGGATCCGATAACCCGTTAACAGCCCCGACCAATGGGGATTTTCCATGGGTAAAATCATCATTGGCTGGAAGAAACACGTGTCGTCTCATTTGTTGGGACAGATGTCATCCACTCATTGGACAGAAGGTGCCTATGATACGTCGACACGTGGCACGGCCCAACATAGGCCCATTCCTGTGAAAAGGCCGACCCGTTTGAC
Source organism: Triticum urartu (assembly GCF_003073215.2). Classification (NCBI taxonomy): domain Eukaryota; kingdom Viridiplantae; phylum Streptophyta; class Magnoliopsida; order Poales; family Poaceae; genus Triticum; species Triticum urartu. The sequence goes on along the minus strand of NC_053025.1, from coordinate 264,033,863 downwards.
TTGGTCAAAAGGTGGCGGGCCGGCCCATGTAAAGCCTGTTAACGGCCTGTTCGCATATGGCCCATTTACAGCCCGCTAACCCAAGGCCCGTTACGCCCTATCCGAATTAGGCCCAGTAGCGTCATCTGGGCCACCCAATATGATTCCATCCCGTTTTCACTTCTGGCCCATGTATGGCCCATGACGTCTTTCGCCCATATGAGGCCCTATCTAACTCTTGGCCTATTAACGGCCCGTGGTGAAACTGGCCTGTAATGAACAGTGTATCACTTTATACCCATTAACGGCCCGTGGTGAAACTGGCTCGTAATGAATAGTGTATCACTTTATACCCATTAACGGCCCGTTATTCCATTGGGCCATTTCCAGCCCATGTTATCTTTCGGCCTTCTCAGAGCCCATTTATTCTTGGGCTCATTTCCAGCATTCGTTTACTTACGGCCCGTTACTGTCATTTTCTACTTGTGGGCCAAATTCAGCCCGTGGTTACAGTCGGGCCGTTTGTGGTCCCTTAATACATTGGGCCGTTTTCATAGTGTCATCAAATACGGCCTATTAACGATGGCCCATTATTGTCGGCCCATGAACGGATGATTCCAACTCTAGCCCGTTTACGGCCATAATGCGTTCTGTTTGGCCCATGTTTGGCCAATCGATCGTACGGCCCGTATAAGGCCCATTGATGATACGGCCCGCAGAAGGCCCATTGTTTCTACGGCCCGTAGAAGGCCCATTGTTTCTATGGCCCGTAGAAGGCCCACTGTTTCTACGGCTAGTAGGAGGCCTAGTGTCACTACAGTAAATATTAGCCCATGGTTATTGTGGCCTAGTTTTAAAAAATAGGTTATTGCAGCCACTAGCTAACCACGGAAAAAGAACTGCAATGACTACAAGCAAACAAATAAACAAAGACAACAAGGAAATAAATAAGCAAGCAACTAATGCTGGGCTATCACGGATATTACACATATTACATCCACTGGGCATCAAAGTTCGCCACAAGTGCAAATATAGGGAACAAAGCAGCATATCATATACACTGGTTGTCAAAGTTGGCAACCAGCGCAAATAAACACTGCAGCAAAACAAATCCAGAACTGAAACCACTTCAGAAGATCTCAAGAAACAATATCCTGGGTACCCATAATGCTGGCAAGATGCTTAGCAAGCTTATTAACTTTCTCCTGTTTGGCGCTTAAATCCTCCAGTGCTTGCTGTTGCACCAGAAAATATGCATCTGAGTTCTGCAGGCACTTCCTCAGTCCTTCAGCTTCCTGTCGCAGCAGATCTGATCGATGTCTTTCAACTTGAAGTTGAGACTCAAGAAGACGAACTGATTCAGCTAGCGATTTCGAAGAGCTTGTGCCAGCAGTAGTGGCCAGTAACTTGAACACTACATCAAGACAGGACTTTTGGGTACCTTCACTGTCGTAAAGATAGTTTTTATCAGCTTTCTTGGAGACCAACAGGGATGTCTCACTATCTGGAACCTTATATGCATTACTTCCTTTACCACTGGATAACGCGGTACTGTTCTCCAATATTTTGTCCGCATTCTAAAAGAGAAACAAGCAGACACATCAAATGTTTACCATGTTGTATATGAAACTCATTTTGGTAAATGAGTTCGGTAGTAAAGCGGACAGGATAACAGCATGAAACAAACATATATCTATGTACCATGGTCACTTTATGGTTTATATCATTCTAGTTTTTGTAGCCAAATCAAGATAGAGACACAGTTCAAATAATATTTGTTCAAGACAAAGCAGAATAAACAGAATATAAGTGTAGGTAACTATATAGCAATAACAACACTTGTAATGTAAGTGTAGGTAACTATATAGCAACAACAACACTTGTAATGTGCATGACATGAGAACATAATTGTTTATTCAATTGAAACTGAAATCAACATAGAGCAGGTTACGGCAGCAAACCAGTTAAAGAAACAGGTTTAAAACATACCTGTTGCGCCATTGGAGTTTCAATTCCATCCTTCAAATTTGAAAATAGTTGGTATGAGTAAATACAGTAATGCAAGAGCAAAGGAGTATGAACCGTAGCTTCATAACCTGACCTGAGAACAAATCTTCTTCTCCTTTAAGCGTTGTGTTGGGATTCGGAGTGGTGGTCCTCGCGCTTTGGGCACTGCATTTCCCTTACTAACTGCTCGTGTTTGGGTGCTCTATGGTGGAGATGGTGTTGTTTCAACTGGAACTGGGTTACTATCTGCCGGGGTTGGGGTTATAAGGGGTGTAGCTGGTTCTCTGTCCAACTGGGTAGGGGTACAATCTGTGAGAGTCTGGGTTATGTGTGGTGGATCTGGTCCTTGGGAAAGTACAACCATGGTTCTATCTGCATCAACTGGTAGCACCATCTTTTCTGAAGACCGTGTTGTTACTCCCTTAGATATTGCCATCACGCTCTCCAATTCAAATGGCTGATAAACAAGAAAACTAATTGAAAGTATGGACATTGTATGATAGACAGGTGCAATGGATAGTGGGGAATAAAAGAGGGCATGAAATAATTCATATTTATGTTGTCTAACCAAACAGGATAGCTTGACATAATTTCACATATATGATGGCTAACTAAACAGGATAGCATGACACAATTTCACATTATGATGGCTAACTAAAAAAGATGGAAAGACATAGTTCAAAATATGAGACTATGTAAACAGGATGACATGACATAACTATATAATGTGTTTATTAAATAGGTTGGCATGCCATAATTCACATACATTCACGGATAGAATGCCATAATTCAAAATATGATGACTGTAAACACTAAACAGGATGAGATGATATAACTATATGATGTCTTTATTAAATGGGTTGCCATGCCATAATTCAGATAGATGATGTGTATGTACTATGTAAACATGATGGCATGATATAATTCAAATATATGATTTATGTAGTAAGCAAGTAAGGAGATGGCAATCCATATATGATGTAAAAACTAAGCAATGCAAGACGACATGCATGACATGGGTATTATGACCCTGCCAAGTTTGAGCATAGACCTCAGGTGGAAAATAGGACTGGTCATCAGTCTCTGAATCCTCCTCTGAGGAGCTCTCTATAACCAGCAAGATGTCTGCTTCAGCAGGTAGCATTGTCTGCTCTGAATACCTTGTTTTCACCCTAGATATTCCATCACCGCTTCAAATGGCTGATGCACAAGAAGAGTAGTTGAATATACAAATGTTGTTGACAAATGGAACACGTAATACAAAAAAATGATAGCATGATATAATTCACATACATGATGATTGGCTAAACAGCATGGCATTGCATAATTCACATATATAATGCCTTTGCAACAAGATAGCATTGTATAATTCACATATATAATGTCTTGCAACAAGATGGCAATGCATAATTCACATATATGGTAATTAGACACTGAACAGGTGGCATTCACACAAAGCATGTCTAAACTAATCAAATGACATAGCAATGTGAGACACCATAAGCATGATATGAGCAACGAGATACGCACGCTATGAGCAACGAGACATAGCAATGCGAGACACCAAGTTAGAGCATACACCTCGGGGGGGGGGGATAGGACTGGTCATCTGTCTCTGAATTCTCCTCTGAGGGGTTATCCATAACCAGCGAGATATGCACTTCGTCAGATAGCATAGTCTGCTCTGAAGACCTTGTTTTCACTCTAGAATTTGCCATCACCGTGTCAAATGGCTGATGCACACGAAGAGCAGTTGAATGTACTAACATTGTTGACAAATGTAATATGTAACAAAAAAAATGATGGTCTGATATAATTTACATATAAGATGACTGGCTAAGCAGGATGGCATTGCAAAATTCACATGTATCATGCCTGGCTAAACAAGATGGCGTTGCATAATTCACATAAACGATGAATGAACTAAACAGATGGCATTCGCACAAATGATGTCTAAACTAAGCAGATGACATATTTGATGTATAAAGTAAGCAATGCAAGACACCATATGCATGATATAACCAACATCAGCATGCCAAGTTAGAGCGAAGACCTCAGGGGGTAAATAGGAGTTGTCTTCTCCTTCTGAATTCCCCTTAGAACAGATATCTTCCTCTCGATTACAATCCGAAATGCGTGGAGGGGGGCTGCCTTTGCGCCTACCATGGAGCGACGTCTGCATGCAATTTTATTGCCACACAAGGCTCGTCTCTTTTGCTCAACATGTTTAGTTCCATTGTTTACAATAACTGTCATGCATAGGAATAAAACATAGTGAGATTACGTAAGGAGTGCATGCAGAAATCCAGAGTGATGGTAGCAACCTATGGATGGACCCAAAACCAATAATAGTAAGCATATAATGGCTTTAGTTAAAAAATAGAGATAATGGCTTCTTTACTGTTTGTTTCCCACCCAACAGGAAACTCATAGTAGACACCGGAGATTAACCAGATAGTAGATATATACTATTGATAGCGGCCCCGATATGTACCCCACAACCATTTAAAAACTCAAGTTTGACCATTAGTTTGGAGCTGACTCAGAGTCTAATCGGTGAACAGGACGATAAAGTAGCATGTAATGTTAAGCGATGCATAACGTAAGCAGATACGAAAGAGTGCGACCTCTCTTGCGGACCCGTGTAGTCCTCGAGGTCATTTGCTCGGTTGATAATGGTAATGTAGTTTTCATGGCTGCCAGCGGCGGGGAAGAAGATCTGAGGCGCCGAAAGACAGTCTGGAGGCCGGATCCCTGCTGTGCTGGACCCTTCTGTCGTTGGAGCAGCTGAGCTGGGGTGGACGACAGCGCAGCAGGAGCAGGACAAACCAAGCAAGGTTTTCTTTCACAACTATCTGTAAGAGAAGTAATTCTGTAAGGGCTCGTTTCAATTGGAGGATTCCAACAATGCAGGGATAGGAAATAGACATGAATAGGATAGGAATGCAGGTGCAAAACATAGAATTTAAAAACACAGGATTTCTGCCAATTTGGGTGTTTGATTCACAACAATTGGAAGATCACAGGATGCAAACAAGCATGGTGAGATTAAGTCAAACCACAAGAAAGTGTACGGTTATAATGCTATTATGCTACTATCTCTTAGTCTTGTGCTTCATGAATAGGAATTTGAAAAGGAGGACAAGTGAAGATTAAAATTCCTACGTTTTTTCCTTCAAGGAGACACTAAAGGAAAAAATCCATTTGCTCACTAGACAATATATATATAACATGTAGAGTAAAAAGAGATGCAACAAGTGTACAACCTCTTTGGCGAAGCCATGTTGATCTCAGCATGATTGGGTTGGCCGGTGAGGATGCTCCGGCTGACTTTGCTGTCGGAGGAGGGGAAGAAGATCTTAGGCGTCTGGAGATGGAGCCCGAGGTACTGCTCCGCTGTGATGGAGGGTTTCGTCGTTGGAGCAGCTCCGGTGAGTTGTACGACGCCGAGGCTGAAGCAGGACAAGAGAGACAATGAACAACATTAACCTGAGTGGAATTCTAATAGCATCTCCAATACATGACGTAAAATACATAACCACAAAGTGCTACATGTAAAATACATCAGCCGCTCATCTCTGAACTTAACTATCGAAACTGAACTTAACTGTCGAAACTGAACTTAACTGTCGAAACTAAACTTAACTGTCCAAACTGAATTTTGCTGTCGAAACTGAACGCACTAGCAAGGTGAGGCTACACGTCGGTCGACTGACTTTTTCATCTCTGGTCAGTCGATTTTGTAGCCATTGGATACGAAATCAAGGGCCTGCGGTTCATCTTCAACCTCCACCCCCCTGAGCCGCCAGCCACCACCGGCCAAACAGCAGCCGCCGCGCCCGCCCTAAAAACACTCCCCACCGCCGGTTCACCGCCGCCCCGGCCATCCCTCTAGGCCGCCCTTGCCGAGCTTTTTCTCCGGCGATCCCCAGGCCACCGCCCCGCCAACGCCCCGCCACCACCGGCGACCACCGCCCCCATCCTGAACCCTAAGATAGATAGTGGGGTACCTCTCCGGCGACCCCCTTCCCCGCTGCGGCTGGTTCTTCCTTCACCCCGGCGAGCCCCTCCCACCCCCTGAAAATCGACTGACCCAAAAGTCGATTCAGTCGACTGAAGTGTAGCTAAATCGGAGCAGCATCGCAAGCAAGAGCAAGTGCGAGAGCAGCAGCGTGAGCAAGAGCAATAGCAAGAGCAGACCAGGCAGGGGACCGACAGAAAGAGCAGAGCAGCAGCGCGAGCAAGAGCTAAAGCAGCAGCTCCTACTGATGTGGACGTCGCCGCGGAGGGAGCGACACCGTGGAGGAAGTGGCCGGCGACGCCGCCGTGGATGGAGCCGCGTCGTGTCGGCTCGGGACCGAGTGCTGGCAGCACCATGAGATCGAATCAAGAAGAAAATGCGGCGGTTAGTGTACAATCTCTTTGGTGGCGCCAATTAGCCTGTAGCTTCATCCGAGGAAATGGTGATGATGATGCTCTTCCGGTGGTGCAGGTGAAGACGGCGGCGTGGGATTGGAGGTGGCGCGAAAGACGAGGGGAACGTCGGCGCAGCTCCTTGGAGGTGGAGGACGGGGTGGCTGAACCGACGGGACGATGAGATCGACGACGGATCCTCATCCGGTACGGTGGATGAGGGACATCGAGGTGTTGCTGTGGACGACGTCGTTGGGGAAGAGGCTTCGGCTGGGTGGCGGACGGAGCCGGGTGTGGGGTTTCGTCGCGGGTTTTCGCGGCCTCGGTGTACGAATGGGTGGGCGAATGGGATGGCAGTGGGGAACCATGGCTTAGAGACGCGCTTGTTCAAAATGTGGGGTAAGTTACGAAATTACCCCCACCGATTTAAGGCGGTTCTTTCGGTTCAAGGGTACCACGGGCATTTCGTGTGTCGGGATTTCACAGGAGGTGGGAGTTTTTGCGCGTGTTGTAATTTCGGAATAGCAAGGCGCGGGCTGAGATGGAGGGAGTTGTCGGAGCACAACGAGACAAAGATATATCTTAAATATTTCGGGCTAACAAGGCGCGGGTTGAAATTTCCGGACAAGCCTAACGTGTACTGTACCAAATCAATGCGCACTACAAATGTCATTCAAAACTTTGAATTCATGTTATGTTCAATTAAAATATTTCGCTACGTGTATAATGCATGCAACCTACTACTCAAATGAACGTTTTAGTGCATTCCAAACGTATATACTACCGCTTCAATATGAACTAAATTTGAATTCGTTTCTCTATTTGAATAAGATCTACAGTAATGATTGTTGTGAAGTCAAAGCATTTGAATTCGTTTCTCTATTTTAATAAGATCTACAATCATCATTATTGTCAAGTTAAACCATCGTTTGTGTATTATCTTCATAGCACACCACATGATTAGTCTTGAGTTACATATGAACTATGTGTACTATATGAACTCGAACTAGATTTTTTGAATCCACTTTATTTTGATTTCAAATCACATTAAATTTCTAGCTCTAGCTAGATCTTCATAATCTAAACCATGTCTCATATGTATAATGTGTTTATCACATTATGTATGGTGCCCCGCCCCCTACGCCTACAAGTACTTAGATGTGAGTTGTAAACACCACACATTACCACAAATTCAAATAAAATGTGAGAATGTTCGATATATATTATTGTTTAGATTGTTCGATATTTAGTTGTAAGCTGCAAATGCCACACATTATCACAAATTCAAATAAAATGTGAGATTGTTTGATGTATAGTATGGTTTAGATTGTTCGGCCTTTAGCTGGGAGTTGCCAACGCCATGCATTATCACATTATGGTATAACATGTGCACAACACGTGTATCACCGCTATATTCATGCATGTAATGTTTAAAACACTATGATCTCCTATTCAAATATATGAATCCACTTTCATATCAAATTATGATCTTTGTTAGTCTCTTACACCCACACAATCCTCTAACCTTTGTAGCTACCACTAACTTTCTCTCGTGCATGCACACGCCCTCCTTGCCCTCCCCCTCTGGGCACATTCATTTTTTTCTTTAGGTCGTTCTCCCAGAGTCTCCACAACCCCTTTTCGACACACACCGATCGATAAACCTCTCCAGCGATGCCTGCCTATGACATACACACACACCTTCAATCTCCTCCTTTATGTGTCCTTGCCTCGTGTCTCTCATATGGTCAGACACACGTGGAAACTCTCGCCCCTCTTTTCATTGATCTCACAACCGCACACTCCTCCCCCTATCTAGCTAGTAGTTGGGCCTCTCGCACAACCTCCTAGCTCCATTCTCTCTATCTATCCATCTCGCTGCGCCTTATTTGCCTCTAACAAATGGACGTACACCGACCGATCTCTCGCTATACATATAGCTAGCTAGGTCCTTATAACTCGTTTTTACCCACACGTCAATCGACCTACCTCATTAGTTGTGTCTCTCCCTTCCTCCGACAAACAACAATTGATCTACCGATGTAGTTAGGTTTTCTTACCAAACACATGGTTCCCCTTCATCATCCAAGGATGCGTCCCAACAGATCTATCACGCACAGGCACACATAGAAACACATCCCCACTCTTATTGATAACTTTGCAGTTCCACCCTCAGTTTGTCTAGTAGGCCTCTCCCACCATCTTCGAGAAGCAACTCCATCACCCATCCAGCAATCTACCCCTCTCCCTCCCTCCCTCTCCCTCCCTCTCTCTCCTCTCTCTCTCTCTCTCTATCCCATCATATTTCCCGTCCTTCAGTTATGTATGGATGTCGACCGATCTCCCTCAAGACATAGCTGGGTCTATCCTTCTCAACACATATACGAGTCGTTCTACCTCTATAGTTAGGCCTACCCCTCCCCCCACCCCCTCCCCCCACACACACCGATACATCGAGCGCTCTAGTCATGTCTCCCTGCCACACACAAACTTGACATGTGCCCTCTAACATTCCGGTAGGCCAGTCGCCCTATATCTTTGACTTGCACACACACACAATTTCGATGGCTCTCTTCATCGATCTCGCACCCACCCACTTGATCCTCTCTTCGACTCTATCGATAGCTATGACCCCTCCCTCTCTTCTCGTGGATTACCCGACCCTCTATGTATGATATGGATAGGCCTCCATTTCACACACATTGCATGCAAAATTTTGTTTGAGATGTCATCGACACATATTCCCACAAATAATTCATGAAATCAACCCCCACCCCACCCCCACCCCAAAACAAAAAACTCTCACGAACGCGGTTTGTATCTTACTACGCAGGCTCTATACAATGGAGTACTTTTGATGGTGGAGGGAGGATCACGAAATCATACTACGCAGGCTCTATACACTGGAGTACTTTTGATGTGTCCCGTCAACTCGCAGAACGAGGAGAAGCTTGCTCAGTATGCCGTCTCCCCCATTCCATAATATAAGTCTTTATAGAGATTTCACCATGAACCACATGCGGATGTATATAGATGCATTTTAAGTGTAGATTCATTCATTTTGTTCCGTATGTAGTGGAATCTCTACAAAGACTTATCTACTAATAATAGCTAGCCCCCACTACTAGGAATTCTGTATCCTCTCCTTGAGCCACATCATCAAAATTGATGTAGCTATTATATGAAGTAAATCAGTCCATAATAGCTGCCTGATCTAGACGTTGAGAGGCTCCGCACTAAGCCACATGCAAGCATGCAGAAATACCGTGGCACATGCTTGTGAGTGGGTTTTAAATCACATCAACATGTCTGCATGCAAGCATGCACCGGTAGCATGCATGTAAGTGAGCTTTTAAGTCCCATTAACATGTCAAAAAGAAAAATATAATCGCATTATGTAGTAGGAGTTGGCTGATCTTTTTTCCTTACGTGGGATGATCTAAATGATGATGGGAGTTTATTTAGTTTGGCTACCACATTTGTCATGCAGTTAGGTGTCGCACAGTGATAGTGTGAGGTGGGCCATGTAACCACTGAGCCTGCGTGTTTTCACTGCTCTTGCACGCCTCCGCTGTAAGAATGGAGAAAATTGTAATCTAGTAGTAGTACCTCCTTTCGCAGAAAGCGTGGGACATCTAGCAGTCCTACCACCTCAGTAATAAAGACCAATGAGCCGTCAAATCACATAGACCCAGCAATAAGTTGGACAAATGAAGCAACCATCACTCTTGCGCCAGTGAGAGGTCGCGTCCGCTCTGCCCAGGCATGAATGCGGCACCGATTCTTTGGAGCAGCGCACTACGTATCGGGCCGGAAGCGCGTGTGGGCGATGGAGGGGCTTTGTGTGGGCCAGGCTGGTCAGGAGTGGCCGTGGCAGCTGTCCGCATGTCCCTACCAGACATGCCCGGAAACGAGAGGATGCACCGACTCTCGCGGCTAAAATTGTACACTACACAACATCTCTCTGTAGGAGTAGGTCGATCTGTCGCTCTCTCTAACACACACATGCTGTTAAACACACACACACACACACACGCACCTTGGTCCCGTTGCACCTTCTAACATGACTTATTGCACCTAGACGGAGGGAGTAGTAAGTACACGAGATACAGTGGCACGCTGACTTAAGTCGAATACAAGTGCCCAAAATTTGTGTGCATGTTATAATAAGGATTCACTTAAAATAGTACGTGAGTGAACAGAGGGATCAATTGGACAGTGTTCCCGAGTAGTAGCGAGATGTGTGAGGTAAGAAACACCGCTGGTTCTTTTAATTTTTCTTATTAATTTGTTTGGTTCACCCTCTGACTAGTGGGACCCAACGTATTACGTGGAGAGAGGTAAGGTGACTAAGGCTGCATTATTTCTGCACCACTGTGGATAGTCTTACCACCAAAGCCACATGACACGATTATGATTGAAATCCCAATGACTCCCACACACAGAAAAAAACACGACATGCTTGTCACACGAATGCAGGAATGTATAAAAGCTTATTTCCCTCTCGTTGAACATAACGGGAGGGTTGTGTAGCTGGTTAGCCTGTTCGCTCATCAAACATGAGCATAATTTTTGCCAGGAGGATTCTTTGATTGGTCAAAATGTTTTCTAGGGTTTGCAGCTTCACACTCTTTCTCTCCAGTAGATATATACACGCTGGAGCCTTGGCACTTGTAGTTGCTCTCTTCACACTCTCTCGCCCTCTCCCGCTGGAGCCTCAGTGCTTGTAGTTGCTCTCTTCACACTCTCTCTCCCTCTCTAGATCTAAACAAGACTTCGTTGGTCTCTCTCTCCCCTCACTGCTGCTCAAAGAGCCGGCAGGATCCGTCCGCCGGGAAGGGAAGGAGGCTTAACGTTGTCGCCGTCAGCGAGGGACTACCGGCGCAGCTATTCACTTTCCACCCAGTGGCGTCGCGGGAGGGCCTCTGACCCCTTCTTCTTCGCTGCCGTCCCATCGCCCACCGAACCACGCCCCAAGAACCTTAAGGTATAATTTACTTACTCCACATGCATTACTCTAGCTGCATGTATACCATGAATCTAGGACGTGGTTCAAAGAGGAAAGGTGTAACACCACGAGATTGATGTGCCAGGTGTCCTCCAGTTATTCGCTGTTGTTGCCTTGTCATTTGCTTGCGTGTTGCATCTTATCATGTCATCATGTGCATTGCATCATCATGTTTTCGAAACATGCATCCGTCCCGGTCTCCTTGTTCCGTCCGTTGTCCGTTCTGAGCCCAGACACACTTGCACGCGCCCGCGGCATGTCCGAAATATTATTTTATAAGTGGCCGGAAAATGTTCTCGGAATGGGATGAAAGTTGGCGTGTGGTCTTACTATAGTGTAGATAGACCGTCTGTCAAGTTTCATCGCATTCGGAGTTCGTTTGATAGCCCAACTGTTAACTATAGCGGCAATATAGCCGGTCTAACGTCGGACGTTTTCGATCTCCGGAAACCGTGCCGGGCTGCATCTCTCCCCTCTTCTCTCAGACCAACCCGCTCTTCACAATCCGCCAGACCCAACCTAACCTCTCTCGTCAGCCCGCGGCCCTCCTCGCGTGCGTCCGAAAGCTGTCTCGGACCCGACCCGGGCAGTCGTCACCGTTGTGTCCGGATCATCCCCAAACGTCTACAAAACATCTCTGTTTTGTTTATTGGACTTCTTAGTCTATTTTTCTTGACCGCCCGATTATGATCGGAGGGATGAGATCGCCCCTAATCTAACCCACTCACTATATAACTAGTCTAACCCTAGATCCTAGGAGGGCTATCCCATCCAATCCTTCTCCCCGCCGCCACTCCTGTCCCACCTTGGGATCCTCCCGATGCATCCATCCACCGACCAGCCGCTCCTGATATTCCTCACCTTTCGTGTCCCACCAACCAGCATACAGCCTCCCGCTCCTCTCGTTCCCGAGAGCGAGGAGTTCCCCGGCCCCGATCCAGCGCATGATCCCCGCCTCCTCTATACGCTAGCTCGCCGGAGCAGATTTCCTCTCTACCTCGCGCCCCTTCTCTTTTTCTTTTTCCCCGTTGCGGTCTCCTCCCTCTCATGATCTCTCCCTCTCTGTCTTCAGGGACTCGAACCAGCGAGCTGCCAGGGGCACCTAAAGCATGAACCTCCGATGCCGAGCCGCCGACCAGCAACCCTGACGTCGTCAGGAACTGCCAGCACCGCCCATGGTCTCGCCTCCGGCAAGAACGGGTCGTCCCTGACCTCCACCGCTGCGGATCCGCCTCCCCGGCCATCCCGCGCACTGAACCTCGCCGGAGACGCGCTAGGCCGCCGCCGTCGTCCTGCTCCAAGGCGAAGCGCGGCCCGCTCGATCCTCTGCTTCATCGACCTGCTTCCTTCCCCTTGAGCCAGATCCGCGCCAAGGCCCAGCTCCCCTCGATCCGGTCTGGATCGATCTCCCGCGCCCAAGACCCGCAGCCGTCGCGCCTTGTTCCTCTGTTTTGTTCGAGCAAGGGAGAGAAGCGCGCCTGCAAACCTCTGCAACGTCCACTCGTCCAGACGCGCATTGACCTCGGCGTCAGACCGCGCGAAGCCCAGCTCCAGGCCGGCCTGCCTCTTGCGCGCCTAGGCCGCAACCGCGCTCCAGGCCGCTTCGGCGCTAAGGTCAACCGTGGCCTCCTCTCAGGCCCAGCGCCTTTCTCACTGCGCCAAAGGCCTCGAAGGCCCACTATGAGCAGCGCTCCCAGCCCCTCCAGTTTCGGCCCGTTTCATATTTTTTTCTCTGCCTGGCGAATTTAGTTATTTTTTCCAGAGAACGCAGTTTTGCAGAATAGTCCCTAGAGTTCATGCATTTAATATCTCACAAACCGTGCATCGGATTAAAATAAGTTATATATGAAACCTGCTCAGAATTCTGTCTAGTTTAGTAATATGTCACTTTCATCCATGTTTAAAATGTCTAAAATGATGTTTGCTTAAATTTGCTCCTATGCCATGCTAAAATGGTTTATTTCATAACTATACAACCGTAGCTCCGTTTTTAACAAACTTTATATGTAAATGGGGTAGAATTTTGCCTAGTTTAACATGGTGGCCTTATTTTGCATGCTTTAACAACTCTAAAATTATGTTTAGGGCAGAACAGTACCAAACCTAATATATGCATATGAGGAGTTTCCGGACTTGTTGTTTTGTTGTTCCGGCCTCATTTAAACTTGCCTAGATTAGATAGTTTCATCATGCTTCACCTCTTGCCATGCTAACAACATTTAACTTGTTGGGTACATAAACGAGAGAGAACTAAATAAGCTTGAATGTGGTGTTCCGTCAATATGTAACTCCGTTGCATAATGAGCTCCACTTAATTTGTAGAATTGGTTGTGCACTTTGCCATGCCATGCTTCATTAAACCGGACATGCATCATACTTGATTGTGCATCATGCCATGTTGATGTGTTGGTTGTTTACTATGTTGTTTGCTCCTTTCCGGTGTTGCTTCTTCGGGTTGGTTCCGATAAAGTTGCGTTTGTGAGGACCCATTTGACTACGCCCATTTGTCTTCTTCATGGACTCGTTCTTCTTCCTTGCGGGATTTCAGGCAAGATGATCATACCCTCGAAATCACTACTATCTTTGCTTTGCTAGATGCTCGCTCTTTTGCTATGCCTATGCTACGATGCCTACCACTTACTTTAAAGCGTCCCAAATTGCCATGTCAAACCTCTAACCCACCATGTCCTAGCAAACCGTTGTTTGGCTATGTTACCGCTTTGCTCGGCACCTCTTATAGCGTTGTTAGTTGCAGGTGAAGATTGAAGTTTGTTCCTTGTTGGAACATGGAGATGTTGTTCCTTGTTGGAACATGTTTACTTGTTGGGATATCACAATATATCTTATTTAATTAATGCATCTATATACTTGGTAAAGGGTGGAAGGCTCGGCCTTATGCCTGGTGTTTTGTTCCACTCTTGCCGCCCTAGTTTCCGTCATATCGGTGTTATGTTTCCAGATTTTGCGTTCCTTACGCGGTTGGGTTATAATGGGAACCCCTTGACAGTTCGCTTTGAATAAAACTCCTCCAGCAAGGCCCAACATTGGTTTTACCATTTGCCACCTAGCCTCTTTTTCCCTTGGGTTAGGCCAGCCCAAGGGTCATCTTTATTTTAACCCCCCCCGGGCCAGTGCTCCTCTGAGTGTTGGTCCAACCGAGCGATGTCCGGAGCTACCAGGGGCAACTCTGGGCTGGCCCACCCGACGTCTGGCTCATCCGGTGTGCCCTGAGAACGAGATATGTGCAGCTCCTATCGGGATTTGTCGGCACATCTGGGTGGCTTTGCTGGTCTTGTTTTACCATTGCCGAAATGTCTTGTAACCGGGATTCCGAGTCTGATCGGGTCTTCCCGCTAGAAGGTCTATTCCTTCGTGGACCGTGAGAGCATGTCATGGGCTAAGTTGGGACACCCCTGCAGGGTTTTGAACTTTCGAAAGTCGTGCCCGCGGTTATGGGCAGATGGGAATTTGTTAATGTCCGGTTGTAGAAAACCTGAACTTGACCTTAATTAAAATGCATCAACCGCGAGTGTAACCGTGATGGTCTCTTTCCGGCGGAGTCCGGGAAGTGAACACGGTGTTGGAGTTATGTTTGACGTAGGTTGTTCTAGGATCACTTCTTGATCATAGATTCTCGACCGTGCTTTGCCTTTCTCTTCTCGCTCTCATTTGCGTATGTTAGCCACCATATATGCTAGTCGCTTGCTGTGGCTCCATCTCATATCTTTTACCTTACCCATAAGCTTAAATAGTCTTGATTGCGAGGGTGCGAGATTGCTGAGTCCCCGTGGCTCACAGATACTTCCAAAACCAGCTTGCAGGTGCCGATGAGTCCGTGCAGTCGACGCAACCAAGCTCAAGGAGGAGCTTGATGAAGATCTTGTCCTTTGTGTTGTTTCGTTCTAGTTGATTAGTAGTGGATCCCAGTTGGGTCCGATCGGGGACCGTGTCGCATTTGGGGTTCTTCTTTTATTTTGGTTCCGTAGTCGGACCTTGTTTGTATCTGGATGATGTAATGTTTTATTCATGTATTGTGTGAAGTGGCGATTGTAAGCCAGCTATTTATCTCGTTTCCCTTATGTATTACATGTTCTCAGGGCACACCGGATGAGCCAGACGTCGGGTGGGCTAGCCCAGAGTTGCCCCTGGTAGCTCCGGACATCGCTTAGTTGGACCAACACTCAGAGGAGCACTGGCCGGGGGGGGGGGGGTTAAAATAAAGATGACCCTTGGGCTGGCCTAACCCAAGGGAAAAAGAGGCTAGGTGGGAAATGGTAAAACCAATGTTGGGCCTTGCTGGAGGAGTTTTATTCAAAGCAAACTGTCAAGGGGTTCCCATTATGACCCAACCGCGTAAGGAACGCAAAATCCGGAAACATAACACCGATATGACGGAAACTAGGGCGGCAAGAGTGGAACAAAACACCAGGCATAAGGCCGAGCCTTCCACCCTTTACCAAGTATATAGATGCATTAATTAAATAAGATATATTGTGATATCCCAACAAGTAAACATGTTCCAACAAGGAACAACATCTCCTTGTTCCAACAAGGAACAAACTTCAATCTTCACCTGCAACTAACAACGCTATAAGAGGGGCTGAGCAAAGCGGTAACATAGCCAAACAACGGTTTGCTAGGACATGGTGGGTTAGAGGTTTGACATGGCAATTTGGGAGGCTTTAAAGCAAGTGGTAGGCATCGTAGCATATGCATAACAAAAGAGCGAGCATCTAGCAAAGCAAAGATAGTAGTGATTTCGAGGGTATGATCATCTTGCCTGAAATCCCGCAAGGAAGAAGAACGAGTCCATGAAGAAGACAAATGGGCGTAGTCAAACGGGTCCTCACAAATGCGACGTTATCGGAACCAACCCGAAGAAGCAACACCGGAAAGGAGCAAACAACATAGTAAACAACCAACACATCAACATGGCATGATGCACAATCAAGTATGATGCATGTCCGGTTTAATGAAGCATGGCATGGCAAAGTGCACAAGCAATTCTACAAATTAAGTGGAGCTCATTATGCAACGGAGTTACATATTGACGGAACACCACATTCAAGTTATTTTGTTCTCTCTCGTTTAGGTACCCAACAAGCTTAAATGTTGTTAGCATGGCAAGAGGTGAAGCATGATGAAACTATCTAATCTAGGCAACTTTAAATGAGGCCGGAACAACAAAACAACAAGTCCGGAAACTCCTCATATGCATATATTAGGTTCGGTACTGTTCTGCCCTAAACATAATTTTAGAGTTGTTAAGCATGCAAAATAAGGCCACCATGTTAAACTAGGCAAAATTCTACCCCATTTACATATAAAGTTTGTTAAAAACGGAGCTATGGTTATATAATTTTGAATTAAACCATTTTAGCATGGCATCGGAGCAAGCTTAAACAAACATCATTTTAGACATTTTAAACATGGATGAAAGTGACATATTATTAAACAAGAAAAAATTCTGAGCAAGTTTCATATATAACTTATTTTAATCCGATGCACGGTTTGTGAGATATTAAATGCATGAACTCTAGGGACTATTCTGCAAAACTGCGTTCTCTGGAAAAAATAACTAAATTCGCCAGGTAGAGAAAAAAAATATGAAACGGGCCGAAATTGGAGGGGCTGGGAGCGCTGCTCACAGTGGGCCTTCGAGGCCTTTGGCGCAGTGAGAAAGGCGCTAGGCCTGAGAGGAGGTCACGGTTGACCTTAGCGCTGAAGCGGCCCGGAGCGCGGTTGCGGCCCAGGCGCGCAAGAGGTAGGCCGGCCTGGAGCTGGGCTACGCGCGGTCTGACGCTGAGGTCAATGCGCGTCTGGACGAGTGGACGTTGCAGAGGTTTGCAGGCGCGCTTCTCTACCTTGCTCGAACAAAACAGAGGAAGAAGGCGCGGCGGCTGCGGGTCTTGGGCGCGGGAGGTCGATCCAGACCGGACCAAGGCGAGATGGGCCTTGGCGCGGATCTGGCTCAAGCGGAAGGAAGCAGGTCGACGAAGCAGAGAATCGAGCGGGCCATGCTTCGCCTTGGAGCAGGACGGCGGCGGCGGCCTAGCGCGTCTCCGGCGAGGATCCGCAGCGGTGGAGGTCGGGGACGACCCGTTCTGGCCGGAGGCGAGACCATGGGCGGTGCTGGCAGTTCCTGACGACGTCGGGGTTGCTAGTCGGCGGCTCGGCATCGGAGGTTCATGCTTCGGGTGCCCCTCGCGGCTCGCTGGTTCGAGTCCCTGAAGACAGAGAGGGAGAGATCATGAGAGGGAGGAGACCGCAACGGGGAAAAAGAAAAAGAGATGGGGCGCGAGGTAGAGAGGAAATCTGCTCCGGCGAGCTAGCGTATAGAGGAGGCGGGGATCAGGCGCTGGATCGGGGCCGAGGAACTCCTCGCTCTCGGGAACGAGAGGAGCGGGAGGCTGTGTGCTGGTTGGTGGGACACGGAAGGCGAGGAAGATCAGGAGCGGCTGGTCGGTGGATGGATGCATCGGGAGGATCCCAAGGTGGGAGAGGAGTGGCGGCGGGGAGAAGGATTGGATGGGACAGCCCTCCTAGGATCTAGGGTTAGACTAGTTATATAGTGAGTGGGTTAGATTAGGGGCGATCTCGTCCCTCCGATCGTAATCGGGCGGTCGAGAAAAATAGACTAAGAAGTCCAATAAACAAAACAGAGATGTTTTGTAGACGTTTGGGGATGATCCGGACACAACGGTGACGACTGCCCGGGTCGGGTCCGGGACAGCTTTCGGACGCGCGTGAGGAGGGCCGCAGGTTGACGAGAGAGGTTAGGTTGGGTCTGGCGGATTGTGAAGAGTGGGTTGGTCTGAGAGAAGAGGGGAGAGATGCAGCCCGGCACAGTTTCCGGAGACCGAAAACGCCCGACGTTAGACCGGCTATATTGCCGCTATAGTTAACAGTTGGGCTATCAAACGAACTCCGAATGCGATGAAACTTGACAGACGGTCTATCTACACTATAGTAAGACCACACGCCAACTTTCATCCCATTCCGAGAACATTTTCCGGCCACTTATAAAATAATATTTCGGACATGCCGCGGGCGCGTGCAAGTGTGTCTGGGCTCAGAACGGACAACGGACGGAACAAGGAGACCGGGACGGATGCATGTTTCGAAAACATGATGATGCAATGCACATGATGACATGATAAGATGCAACACGCAAGCAAATGACAAGGCAACAACAGCGAATAACTGGAGGACACCTGGCACATCGGTCTCGGGGCGTTACAAACTCCACCACTACGAGAGGATCTCGTCCCGAGATCTAGAATGGCACCGGAGGGAAAACGGAAGAGAAAGAGAAGAGGTAAAACTAAGTTGCTTCTTTGACAAATGAGTAAGACCAAAGAACCTTGAAAAAGGTTAAGCCATTTTGACAAAAGAAAACAATGGAGATGATCGAAGCTGAAAACACTCCGTTAGAAAAGAGGAAACAAGGGAGAACAACCTCGGGCAGCACTCTGATTGACAATAAAAGGAATTAAATAAGAACTTGATTAGGTGATAGATCTTGAAAAGAGGGCACGGCACTCCGGTTAAATGGACAATCATGAAAAGAACATAATCTTTGATGAAACGAGATGATGGTTGAAGAAAGCAACATCACAATGCCTCCGGAACAAAAGTAAGAATGAAATGGAATGAACGAAGGGAAACACGATCTTGAGGGAGCACACTTACAACAAATGATAGAATGGAGTTGTTGGAAAACCAACAACGAAACTAATAAGCTTGATATGGTCTTATGGAATACATCTCAAATTATGAGGTGACAACCTGCCACTCACGGGAAAAGAATTGGATTGATAAGAACAAGGAGACGAGAAAGCTATATCACTGGGAGGATAAAAGAAGAACTTGGGTCATTTATAAGCACCATAAGACCGACAATCCTTAAAGGAAAGCTTTAGGTGAAATATAACCCAAGATAATTCCAATGAAGAAAATGATGGATTTAAAATATCTCATCCTTGACAACATGTGAATCATGAAACATGAACTTAAATTATCAAGAATGGCATAATACCACCTCCAAAGATATGGTAGAAAGAAATGCACTCCGGATTACAAGAAGAAGAATGCTTGAACTCCACTGAAAAGAATGTTGATGAACGCTTCGAGAAGGAAATAAAACCTCGATGAACCATCATGTAGGACATCCATGAGGAACTCCGGTAAACAAAATGACGATAAATGCAAAAGAAGTTGAAAACACAAGGTGAAACCTTGTAATGATTTAGAAGGATCTTCGTGGTGAAATAAATGAGAGAACTTGGAACTCCGGGAAAAGAAAGATGAATCAAGTGAAACCGCGAATTTGATGACCTCTGGAATAAGGAATTGAATTCGCTCCATGAAATAAGAATAAGAATTACATTATGCTTATCCTTCACCAATTAAATTGATGACAGTCAACGGATTCGACATATTACTTATTCTCGTAAAAAAGATTAAGAGAGATATAGCATCAAACTTGGGAAGGTCTTTAACGAACCACATGTAGAATTGAAACAACCAATAAATTGATATGATACACGAAGGAAGAAGAATCTTGAACGAACCACCATAGGAATTGCAAATGAACGAATAAAAGATAACGAATCACAGGAAAGGAATTAAAGAACGAATGAAAATACTTGATGGAAATTAGATCCAAGAGAACAAAAGATCATGAGCTGATTAGAGAATATCGAATGATGCACCGGTGAGATTTGGGGAACGAGAGCTGAAAGCTGAGAATGAACAAGTCCTCTGAAATGATGGACTCCGGATAATCGAACTGAAAATACCCTTGAAATGCTTCGGATGGGTGAAAAGAATTCTCAAGATCAAACAATTACGAGAGGATGGCAACAAGCTAGAATCACGAATCTTGAAGAGAATGGAGCAAGATTGAGAGAAAATCTTCTTCGGTCTCCAAAATCTGAGAATTACGACGAGAAACACCACCATGAATTGTTGAGGCACCGGAATAAAGAAGAATATAAAAGTTGAATCAACGATGAAATGAATTTGAAAGATCTTGGAGAAGGACATTTGACTGATGATAATTCATTCTTACGTCAAACTTTGACGAGAAATTTGAGGATATCTCCGGGAAATAAGACGATTCAGGTAAGATCCTGGGAAAAGACCTGTGGGTTAGGGCCCACTGAAAAGATACACCGTAGAACGATTTCAAAGAGAGATTGCACCGGTTGAATTTAAATGGCTTGAATGAGATAACATCCATGAAAGAGCTTGAACAAAAGCAGAGTGTAAGCACGAATCTTCGGGATTTCTTGAGCACTCCGGAACAATTGAATAGCGAGAAATGAATGATTATGAGGTGCACCGGCACGAGAAAAGCATTTGAAATACAGAAAAGAATATGATCAAACCGAAAGCTTGAATTGAATCCACCGGAGAAGAAAAGAATTAAGGGTGATGACCTTGAGGCTCCGTTAAAATCTTCTTGAGAATCACCGGATAAGAACATTGACGAAAAGAATGGAGAGACTTCACACGAATTAAAAGATACTTGATTAAGAAATCTGAGTCCTTGAAGAAAACAAAGGGAGGGAGGGTAGGAAAAACAAAGACAACTTGGAGATGGATGAAACAAACACCGTTGAGAAAACTGAGATTGAATCTTGCGGATGTTGAAAATGAACGGATCCACTTGAAGAGAGACACGCCGGTGAGAAGAACTGACATGACAATCTCAATAAACGAGAAGGATTAGTATTCACATAGGAATATGAGAACACCATTTGGGGAATGTATGGAATCAACATTTGACTTCGAAGCAACTCGAATACCACAACTCAAAACAAAACAAAGGATTGACTAGCAGAATAAGCCGGAACAAACATATGATAGAGATTTCGTCCGAAGTTTTCGTGGTGGGGCCTACACGGGCTCGATCCTACATCACCATCATGTACAAGGCAGTGCACATGACATACGAAGCGTCCCCGAGTCGGCATAGCCAAGGACTCTTTAAGACACAACGAGACCACTGTAAAACCGACCGTGAATAGGCGGACCACTAGACGTCGAACCCCAATTTCATATCATACATCTGTCAAAAAGATATCCTAAGAACTACTTGAATTCCCACTTATAAACTCCCGAAATTTTCCGGTTATGCAATCAGTTGTTGGGGATACAGGGGAAGCATAATATCTCACCCAAAACTAGCAAATCCTACATCCAACTGTATCCATCCTTCAACACATAACCAAGAAACCTTCGGAAATCGTCTACCTCAACCTTCGAAAAGCATCCGTTATACAAGTTATGGCAATACTCCCGAACTCCCACCCCAGTACTGGGTGGTGTCGAGGTTATCTCACCAACGAACTGCATAAAAGAGATTTTCGATGTCGGCGTACTAAACTCAGGTATTCCAGAACTGCAACGATAAAATTATGACGACAACACCTCGGAGCTCAACTCCCCAGGACACTTCCACAAAACCCCTGACAGGAGGCACCAAGACAATGTTCTCATCACAAAACCATCGGAACGATTCCAAGATACCTGCGTGATCCTAAATTTTTTTTAGTGAAATTTGGGAAGAGAAGAGTCAAAACTCTACGTCAGGATGCCTTACCAGAGCGATGAGGAGACTGGGAAGTACAAAGAATTCCTATACTCTCCGATATATAATTCCTAAATGACTCAAAACATTTTTCCTAGACACAACTCGACCGCTAAGAACGATCAAGCAATGGGGCTCCTAAGGTCGGGGAAGGCTCTGATACCAACTTGTAACGCCCTCGATGCGGCTATATCTCCCACGTGTCGAAGCACGACTTAGAGGCATAACCGCATTGAAAGCAATGTCGCAAGTGAGGTAATCTTCACACAAACCCATGTAATACATAAGGGAAAAGAGATACATAGTTGGCTTACAATCGCCACTTCACACAATACATGAATAAAACATTACATCATCCAGATACAAACAAGGTCCGACTACGGAACCAAAATAAAAGAAGAACCCCAAATGCGACACGGTCCCCGATCGACCCCAACTGGGCTCCACTACTGATCAACTAGAACGAAACAACACAAAGGACAAGATCTTCATCGAGCTCCTCCTTGAGCTTGGTTGCGTCAACTGCACGGACTCATCGGCACCTGCAAGTTGGTTTTGGAAGTATCTGCGAGCCACAGGGACTCAGCAATCTCGCACCCTCGCGATCAAGACTATTTAAGCTTATGGGTAAGGTAAAAGATATGAGATGGAGCTGCAGCAAGCGACTAGCATATATGGTGGCTAACATACGCAAATGAGAGCGAGAAGAGAAAGGCAAAGCACGGTCGAGAATCTATGATCAAGAAGTGATCCTAGAACAACCTACGTCAAACATAACTCCAACACCGTGTTCACTTCCCGGACTCCGCCGGAAAGAGACCATCACGGTTACACACGCGGTTGATGCATTTTAATTAAGGTCAAGTTCAGGTTTTCTACAACCGGACATTAACAAATTCCCATCTGCCCATAACCGCGGGCACGGCTTTCAAAAGTTCAAAACCCTGCATTGGTGTCCCAACTTAGCCCATGACAAGCTCTCACAGTCAACGAAGGAATAGACCTTCTAGCGGGAAGACCCGATTAGACTCGGAATCCCGGTTACAAGACATTTCGGCAATGGTAAAACAAGACCAGCAAAGCCACCCAGATGTGCCGACAAATCCCGATAGGAGCTGCATATATCTCGTTCTCAGGGCACACCGGATGAGCCAGACGTCGGGTGGGCCAGCCCAGAGTTGCCCCTGGTAGCTCCGGACATTGCTCTGTTGGACCAACACTCAAAGGAGCACTGGTCCAGGGTGGGGGGGGGTTAAAATAAAGATGACCCTTGGGCTGGCCTAACCCAAGGGAAAAAGAGGCTAGGTGGCAAATGGTAAAACCAATGTTGGGCCTTGCTGGAGGAGTTTTATTCAAAGCGAACTGTCAAGGGGTTCCCATTATAACCCAACCGCGTAAGGAACGCAAAATCCGGAAACATAACACCGATATGACGGAAACTAGGGCGGCAAGAGTGGAACAAAACACCAGGCATAAGGCCGAGCCTTCCACCCTTTACCAAGTATATAGATGCATTAATTAAATAAGATATATTGTGATATCCCAACAAGTAAACATGTTCCAACAAGGAACAACATCTCCATGTTCCCAACAAGGAACAAACTTCAATCTTCACCTGCAACTAACAACGCTATAAGAGGGGCTGAGCAAAGCGGTAACATAGCCAAACAACGGTTTGCTAGGACATGCTGGGTTAGAGGTTTCACATGGCAATTTGGGAGGCTTTAAAGCAAGTGGTACGCATCGTAGCATAGGCATAGCAAAAGAGCGAGCATCTAGCAAAGCAAAGATAGTACTGATTTCGAGGGTATGATCATCTTGCCTGAAATCCCGCAAGGAAGAAGAACGAGTCCATGAAGAAGACAACTGGGCGTAGTCAAACGGGTCCTCACAAACGCGACGTTATCGGAACCAACCCGAAGAAGCAATACCGGAAAGGAGCAAACAACATAATAAACAACCAACACATCAACATGGCATGATGCACAATCAAGTATGATGCATGTCCGGTTTAATGAAGCATGGCATGGCAAAGTGCACAAGCAATTCTACAAATTAAGTGGAGCTCATTATGCAACGGAGTTACATATTGACGGAACACCACATTCAAGTTATTTAGTTCTCTCTCGTTTAGGTACCCAACAAGCTTAAATGTTGTTAGCATGGCAAGAGGTGAAGCATGATGAAACTATCTAATCTAGGCAACTTTAAATGAGGCCGGAACAACAAAACAAAAATCCAGAAACTCCTGATATGCATATATTAGGTTTGGTACTGTTCTTCCCTAAACATAATTTTAGAGTTGTTAAGCATGCAAAATAAGGCCACCATGTTAAACTAGGCAAAATTCTACCCCATTTACATATAAAGTTTGTTAAAAACGGAGCTACGGTTATATAGTTATGAATTAAACCATTTTAGCATGGCATGGGAGCAAATTTAAACAAACATCATTTTAGACATTTTAAACATGGATGAAAGTGACATATTATTAAACTAGACAAAATTCTGAGCAAGTTTCATATATAACTTATTTTAATCCGATGCACGGTTTGTGAGATATTAAATGCATGAACTCTAGGGACTATTCTGCAAAACTGCGTTCTCTGGAAAAAATAACTAAATTCGCCAGGTAGAGAAAAAAAATATGAAACGGGCCGAAATTGGAGGGGCTGGGAGCGCTGCTCATAGTGGGCCTTCGAGGCCTTTGGCCCAGTGAGAAAGGCGCTAGGCCTGAGAGGAGGTCACGGTTGACCTTAGCGCTGAAGCGGCCCGGAGCACGGTTGCGGCCCAGGCGCGCAAGAGGTAGGCCGGCCTGGAGCTGGGCTACGCGCGGTCTGACGCTGAGGTCAACGCGCGTCTGGATGAGTGGACGTTGCAGAGGTTTGCAGGCGCGCTTCTCTCCCTTGCTCGAACAAAACAGAGGAAGAAGGCGCGGCGGCTGCGGGTCTTGGGCGCGGGAGGTCGATCCAGACCGGATCGAGGCGAGATGGGCCTTGGCGTGGATCTGGCTCAAGGGGAAGGAAGCAAGTCGACGAAGCAGAGGATCGAGCAGGCCGCGCTTCGCCTTGGAGCAGGACGACGGCGGCGGCCTAGCGCGTCTCCGGCGAGGTTCAGTGCGCAGGATGGCCAGGGAGGCGGATCCGCAGCGGTGGAGGTCGGGGACGACCCGTTCTGGCCGGAGGCGAGACCATGGGCGGTGCTGGCAGTTCCTCACGACGTCGAGGTTGCTGGTCGGCGGCTCGGCATCGGAGGTTCATGCTTCGGGTGCCCCTCGCGGCTCGCTGGTTCGAGTCCCTGAAGACAGAGAGGGAGAGATCATGAGAGGGAGGGGACCGCAATGGGGAAAAGAAAAAGAGAAGGTGCGCGAGGTAGAGAGGAAATCTGCTCTGGCGAGCGAGCATATAGAGGAGGCGGGGATCAGGCGCTGGATCGGGGCCGGGGAACTCCTCGCTCTCAGGAACGAGAGGAGCGTGAGGCTGTGTGCTGGTTGGTGGGACACGGAAGGCAAGGAAGATCAGGAGCGGCTGGTCGGTGGATGGATGCATCGGGAGGATCCCAAGGTGGGAGAGGAGTGGCGGCGGGGAGAAGGATTGGATGGGACAGCCCTCCTAGGATCTAGGGTTAGACTAGTTATATAGTGAGTGGGTTAGATTAGGGGAGATCTCGTCCCTCCGATCGTAATCGGGCGGTCGAGAAAAATAGACTAAGAAGTCCAATAAACAAAACGGAGATGTTTTGTAGACGTTTGGGGATGATCCGGACACAACGGTGATGACTGCCCGGGTCGGGTCCGGGACAGCTTTCGGACGCGCGCGAGGAGGGCCGCAGGCTGACGAGAGAGGTTAGGTTGTGTCTGGCGGATTGTGAAGAGCGGGTTGGTCCGAGAGAAGAGGGGAGAGATGCAGCCTGGCACGGTTTCCGGAGACCGAAAACGTCCGACGTTAGACCGGCTATATTGCCGCTATAGTTAACGGTTGGGCTATCAAATGAACTCCGAATGCGATGAAACTTGACAGACGGTCTATCTACACTATAATAAGACCACACGCCAACTTTCATCCCATTCCTAGAACATTTTCTGGCCACTTATAAAATAATATTTCGGACATGCCGCGGGCGCGTGCAAGTGTGTCTGGGCTCAGAACGGACAACGGACGGAATGAGGAGACCGGGACGGATGAAAGTTTCGAAAACATGATGATGCAATGCACATGATGACATGATAAGATGCAACACGCAAGCAAATGACAAGGCAACAACAGCGAATAACTGGAGGACACCTGGCACATCGGTCTCGGGGCGTTACGAAAGGACTGGGGGAAAGTAGTGGGAAAAGTTGTATATAGCATGAATCTAGGACGTGGTTCAAAGAGGGAATGAAGGGGGAAAGTTGTATAGCATGAATCTAGGACGTAGTTCAAAGAGGAAAGGAATTGGGGAAAGTAGTGGGGAAATTTGTATCACATAGATGTAGGACATGGTTCAAAAAGGAAAGGAAGGGGCGAAAGTACTAGTTCAAAAAGGAAAGGAAGGGACAAGGCTGTAGAGTTTGAGAAGGATTAGATTTGCTGCGCTCACACAAGGAAAGGTGTCTAAAGATAACAAAACTAGGACCAACACAAATATGCTCCTTGGTTGTTTGTTCTTTGTTGCAACCGACTGTGCATGACCACTGTACATCGGTAGATGCACATGGTGCTGGTGCGTCCACTGTCCCGTGCAACTCATTAGCTGTTGTTAATATAAGGCCCTGTTTGGTTAAAAACTCCCTAGTCCCTACCTGCTTGGTTCCAGGGACTAAACATGGACTAGAGGTTATTAAATGACATGCTAAAAGACCATGTTACCCCTAGTAATGAACTAATAGAGACAATGTGCGATGCATGGCAGGGGCAACTGTTGGAAAAAGTCCCAAAAAGACTCCATCGGGGTCTTCTTTCTTTAGTCCCAAATGCCCACTTTTAGTCCCTAAAAGTCCCTCCTGTTTGGTTTAGATGGGACTGACACGGAGTTTTTTAGCCCCTACACCAAAATGTCCCTATAAACAAACACCCTCTAATAATGCCGCTGGAAAATTGATGCAATGCCACAGTTAAAAGCAAATTACATGTTTAACGAATTTTATTGTTAATATAATCTCTATGTTAATATTAATCAATGCCACCGTTTGAGAAATGCTACTGTCTTGCTTTCTTTCCCATTTAGATAAGGTAGATGCTTCTTTTTGTTGGCTTCTGTGTCATCCACCGTTATTCACCACTAATTGTTTCCGTTGCACCTCTGTGTAAACGGGGTTATCTACTTCACCTCGCTGACATTGTGACCTTTTGTTGCACTGCACAAAACACTTTTGTTTTAAGAGTGTTTTGTGCAGTTCAACCAAAATGTCACACCGACAATGTTGCTTGATTGCTTGATCTTAGTGGAACTGCACAAGAGGAGATCTTACTTCCTATCCGTTAAGGCGAATTTGGTTCAGATCTTCTTCTTGTGAGTTGTTTGAATTCCGCTTCATGAGAGGTCTGTACTAGCCTTCTTTCACATGATTCTATAGTGTGCTTTCATATGTTGTGCTACTTGTACGATAATGTTGCTTGATTTTAGTGAACTGCACAAATGGAGACAAGACTTCCAATCTATATGTGCACCGTAATATCACGTTGAGGTAAGATAAGGATATTTCACAACTGCTGGCCTGTATTTTGCCACTTTCATCAGAAAATTAAGTTTAGTACTATACTTGTGCTCCCTAATTGACATGCCAAATCTTACATTGAAGGCGAAGCTTGTCTGTTATTGAACCAAGTGATGAAGGGGAAGAACAAGCGGAAGAAAAACAAAAATCAACTCCCGATGCTGTAATGAAGCACTGGAACTGTGATGACACAAGTAATGATATAGTTTTGCATCTTAATTTATTGCTATGGCTAGAACGAGCAATTATTTTGCCACTGATTTGATGCCACTCTTAATGTAATATGTAATTATCTCTACTTGTGCAAACAGGGATCTTCTTTGATGATACCATATATTTTAGTGGAACTGCACAAGATGTTGGAAACATTAAACTAATCGAGGAGTATATAGTAAGCATGGCCACCACTGTAGATAGCAACAGATGGTTCCAGAGAAGTGCTTCATCTGTATGCTCTACACAATAAGCCTCCTGACAAAGGTTGGTACTCGCCCACTGATTTCATCCATATGATTGAGCTTTGTCATCTCTATTGGTGTTGTGCTACTGTTTAGATACTGTCATGAAAAAGTGGTATTGTCCTTGAGAAGTGCTTCATCTGTGTTTTTTTTAATATTTCCTTTCCTTTTTTCGAGCAAACAGGGATGCTAGCATTTAGTAGTCCTCTTGTCTTTGCACAACAGGATCCTCTTCCTCTGAAGAAGAATATGGAGTACATGAAGTGACTAGTTCCGATTATGCCAGGATGAAGAAGCCCTGTCTATCTTCTCATCAGAAGGAGCAGTTGAAGGATGGTTACATTACTCCCCAAAAGACCAAACTAACTTCAGATCAGAAGGACTGACAAATCTCCATTTTTTGCTGTGATGCGCAAGTACAATGTTGTTCTAGGATTCTTTCTGCTGAGTTCCATTTTTCTTAAAGTGTGCTCTACATGGACCATGTATCTGCCCATTGAAACTGTCAATTCATAGTACATATTGCTTTATACTAATCACTTTTTTGTATTTGTGCAAACAGGGGTGCTCGGCTTGATTTCAATGGGAACTGCACAAAATGTTCATGAATACATCGAGTCATTCATTTCCACCACAAGAAAGGAGGTGCCGATAAGTTCAAGGCGTTGCAACATATAAGGGCGAAATCATACAAGCTACGCGCGAATTTGGTTGATTTTGGTGGAACTGCACAAAAAGAACAACTGGTTTAGTTAGCACGAGGTGCTATGTCAATGTCCGAGCTGATGGCAAACCCTGCCCATTCCACAATCGTAGTCATTTGATATTTTGGAATGCGACAACCTTGTCAAATTTTTCTCATTGATTTTAGCAAGACATGCGTTCGATATTTTCGAATGGGACGCCTTTGCTATCAGCACCGTCGATCAATTTTTTATTTATTCTTTAGTTGTGAAGTAAATATTGCCTCTGACATGTGAGTCGCTGAGATGCATAATCATCGATTGTTTTGAATTTTCTCTATGAATTGCCAGGCCTGTGTGTTTGATTGCATTGTACAGAAACGCTAAAAAGCTGCTCAAACTCTTTGTACTCCTTATGTTCCTTTTTACTTCGCACATTGTGAAAGTGCATACTTTTTTGTATAAGATTGGTCAAAGTAGAGATACTTTGAATGTAGACAAAACTTGTATGCAGACTAGAAAGGACCGGAGGGACTACATGCGAAACTGCTGCAAACGAGGTGATCATCCTAGGAATAATGCTAGTACGTATTGTTTCGCATGTTCATCCAATGCTAGTGATACAGGAATTCGAACTAATTGAAATAAATTCATTCTTACATGGTCGGATTTCATATAAACATGCCGGATTTAATTACATTTCATACATTCTTCAACTAAAAAGGGGTGCGCTGGAGGTATAATTAATTAACCGAAGCTACCCACCTGTGTCGCGCTGAGCCGAATAGAAACTTTAGTGACTTAACTGCAGGTGCTATTACGTAACTGACATGTGGCCTGTTGGGCCCACGTATCAGTCAGCCAACTGCACCAGCAGTTAAGTAGAAGCAGCGTTCTTCTCCAGCGCAGCTCTCCGACTCCACGCCGCCGCCAAGAAGCTAACCGGCGGTCAATGGTCAACCCGCCTAGCTTGGCTTCAACCGGAGGGTAGCAGCGGTGGCCTTACTTGGACCCGAGCGGCGGCGACCTACCGTGTTCTACTCTTTCTCATTTTCTGTGTGGCGCGGCCTCGTTGGCAGCGGGGCGGGGCCTCGGCGGAGGCAGCGATGTCCTCTGTCTCGTTGCTGGCAGGGTGGGGCCTCGACTGAGCCGGCGATGTCCTCTGCCTCGTTGTTGGCGGGGCTGGGCCTCGGCGGAGCCGGCAGTGTCCTCTGCCTTGTTGTTGGCACCATGGGGCCTCGGCGGAGCAGGGCCTCATCGGCACCAGCAGAGCGGGGACTCGTCGGAGCCGGCATTGTCCTCTGCCTCGTCCTCGGTCTCGCCTAACAGCGCCTCGCCCGCTTCATCGCCCTCTTTGCTAACCTCTTTGTAGGAGGCCGCAGCCTCCGCGACCTGCATGCGGTACCGCCAGCGCTAGAGGCGGCCCTTGCGGGCGGAGCGGTATGAGTCGAGCAGCGCCTCCTGCTCCGCGGCGATCTGCTCCTCCGCCTGTAGGTGCTCCTGGAGGAGATGGTGGTTGTAGGCGGCATCGTCCTGTCCCTCCTGGAACTGCTCCTCACGCATCTGCCTCACCCTGTCCATATATTGGGCACGGGCCTCGCCGATGGTCATGGTGGAATGCACCGGCGAGGATGGCGCGGAGGAGGGGGTTGGCGCCGGATCGTCGACTACCATGTTTTCCATTGGGACGTCATCATCCTCCGACTGCCTGCTGGCCTGCCGGTCGGCAGCAATGGCTACCATCTCCTTGTGGTCCGTCGTCCGCCCGTCCCGAAGAGCGCTGGAGCACGAGGAAGCCATGGTGGGCAGTAGTGGTGTGGACAGGAGAATGGGAACGAATGCGGATGACTGCGGCTATGGCCGGAGCAGCAGTTTATATAGCAATGGTGGGTGGGCGGAGGGACGGACGTGTGGTGCCAGAGTAGCCGCCTTGGCAACCGCATATCACTAATGTGGGCAGCAGATGGATGGACGGACGGAACTCGTGTCGTTTGAAGGCGGAGCAATTGCCTGCACCGGGAAGCGGGGCGGGCGGGCGGAAAGCGCGCGCGGGCAAGGAGATGACTTTACTTGGAGGGGATGACAATGGGGACCCACCAGGTCCATAGCCTCATGTACGCAAGTGCCTCCTTATTATATATATAACTATAATTTATTTTTCTTCCTCCTGGTTTCCTGACATCACGGTCCCACACCATTCTCAACCTATGTAGTACTCCCTCCTTTCCGGTTTATAGGGCTTATCTCAAAATTTTAGTTTTTCCATTTTATAAGGCTCAATTTGGTTGTTCCCAATCACATGTTCAGACTTCAAGGTGCATTAAATCATTCCATGCAAGTATTAAGAGAAAACTGACCAATGCATGCACTTTATGCATGCATGCATTGCAATTAATGCATTCGTAAACATAATTTTTTGAGGAAAGCAAGAGCATTAATTGGGTGCTTTTGCAAACTACAAAAAATATTCCACCACTCATCATCTACCTTGGTTGGTGAGATTTTTGAATTGAGCCTTATAAACTAAAAAGGACGGAGTAGTCAATAAACGAGAGAATTGCACAAGAAGAGGCCGATAGCTGGGACCAAGCAGCTTGAGCAGTATTTGTGTTTTTGAGGTGTGAGCACTGCAGAGTTTTTCGATGTTTAGCCCAGATATTAATTTTTCTCCTCTGAACAACAACAAAAACATCGCTGCATGTATTA
This sequence comes from Triticum urartu, assembly GCF_003073215.2. NCBI lineage: Eukaryota > Viridiplantae > Streptophyta > Magnoliopsida > Poales > Poaceae > Triticum > Triticum urartu. Next base: position 264,002,314 of record NC_053025.1, on the reverse strand, counting down.
ATTGGGCGGGCTGTGGCCCGTCTAGCCCAGGCCAGATATCCAGCTCAAATATTAATTTTTTTCAAGCTGAAAATGGCTAGCCCAGCTATACTTTTTTTAGGAATACCCAGGCAAGGTCAAGTTGTCGTTCTCCACCCCGCTGGGCTGCAAATCTTTCCTAGGAGGGATGCATTAGGCTTAACAAGAAAATGGGCTTTAAGAAATAATAAATGGGATGTAATTATAAAAACTGGGTAGTAACTATAAAAAATGCACAAACCACATGATTACTTTATAAAATATTATTTTTGGATATTGAAAATTTTAATTTCATTAATTGTTGCGAGCGCAATGTTTCGTTGGATTTTTACGTAATATAAATTTATATTGAAATTGTATTTAATCTGACTAGAAATTTCGGGATAAAAATATTTCGGATCCCATCAAAATGTGGGAAATTTTACTGAATTCTGTTTTGAACGGTTGGTTGAAATGGGTTGTACTTTTAACAAACTGTAAATGGGCTGTAGTAAATTCCATTAGAATTCAAAAATGGGCTACACATTATTACAAATCTCAAATGGGCTATAAGTTCTCTGCAACGCACTTCTGGCCTTACTAAGTTGACGCATCCCCTAAAAACAGAGTTGACGCGTATGCAAGGCTTTATCAACTTATAATCAACACACGGTTCTAGCAGCAGTGGCCGTTGGATGTCCATCCAACGGATGCCGTGCTTCTTCTTCAATCTCGGATATTCTAGCTTCACCCACCCAAAAAATGATTCCTCCCCCTGACATCTGGGGCCCACCATTTCGGAAGCTGACATGTGGGCCTACTAAGTTGACGTACCAAGGGCTTTGTCAACTTAGTCAATATAAACGATTGTAGCTGCAGTGCCCGTACGATGTCCATCCAACGGCCATTGTGCTTCTTCAACCTCTGGTATTTTTGATCCAGACGCCCAAAGCAGCACCGGTCGTGCCGCCTGCTCCTGCCTCCCGTGGCCGGCTGTGCTGCCGGGGAGGCCTCACCGCCCCCTACTACTCCCACCTCTGGCCAAGCCATCCCTCCACTCACCCACACCCCCTGTTATTCTGCGGCGACAGCAGCGCAACCGAACCAATGAACCCTCGTACTCCTCTCCGCGTGTGCATCCACTGCCGCGTCTTCCCCGGCTCCGCGTCGTCCCCTTCCTAGGCCTCGCCGTCGTCCACCGCCCTGGTGCTCTCGGCGCGGCGTGGTCAACGTGGTCAAGGAACGACTTCCATCGGACGTGGACTGTACGTGGAGAGGCTGACAACTGGCTCCACGGCAGCCGCAAGGAAGTGCCTCCTTATTACGCGCAAAATTATTATTCCTCCCGTGACAGCGGGGACCCACCGGACGGGCCACCGAATTTCGCGAAAAAAATGATTCGCCCCCTGACTGCTGGGACCCACAAGCTACATCTTCGCACGCAAGGAAGTGCGTCCGAAAAAAAACGATTCGCCCCCTGACTGCTGGGACCCACCAGCTACATCTTCGCATGCAAGGAAGTGCCTGACAGTCGGGACCCACCTGGTCGAAGCGTACGTAGCGTTGTCATTCTGGTCGCGAACATGTACGTACATATATACTGGTGGATGTAGAGGCGCGCACGTGTCGTAGTAGAGGCGCGTACGTGTCGTAGTAGAGGCGCGCACGTAGCATGTACATGTACATATAGTGGCCAGGGTGCAAGAAAGAAAATACGGCCACGTATGTGTACATACGGGCGGGTTCTCGAACGCCTACTCGCGCATACGTACGGCCAGGGCTCGTGTACATGGCTGGGTCAGAACGGAGAAACAACATCGTCGTCGTGTTCATGGGGAGGCAACGGAATGCGTCATGTTCATGGGGAGGCAACGAAATGCGTCGTGTTCATCGGGAGGCAACGGAACGCGTGGGAGCCAACCGGCAGGGTCGGAACGGAATGTGTGGTCGTGTTCATCGAGAGGGCTTGGATGGAACAGGCGATGGAAACGAGGCCTGGCGTACCACAGAACGGAGGAAACGGCCTTGTGTTCGACTGGCCACATTCGAAACGGGATCCTGTTCATCGGGAGGGGTCTGGCGTACCGCAAAACGGACGAAACGGACCTCCTATGGTTCGAAACGGGGGTCCAGTTGATCGGGAGGGGTGTGGCATTACGCAAAACGGGGGAAACGAACCTCCTACGGTCGAAACGTAGGTCCTGTTGATCGGGAGGGGTGTGGCGTACCGCAAAACGGAGGAAACGGACTTGTGTTGGAGCGCTATGGTCGAAACAGGGGTCCTGTTGATCGGGAGGGATGTGGCGTACCACAAAACGGGACTCCATTGGATACTGTTCATCTCCACCATCGACCTCCTCCAGCCTTCAAGGGCTACCGTCGACCTCCTCCAGCCTCCACGGGCTCCTGTTCATCCAGCCTCCACCGCGCGCTACTCCGCCGGCTACTGTTCAACCACCCCTCCACGGACACCCCTCCACCATCTACTGTTCATCCAGCCCTCCACACCACCAGGTCCTGTTCAACCACCCCTCCACGGGCACCCCTCCACCGTCTACTGTTCATCCAGCCCTCCACCACACCACGGGGTCTTGTTCATCCAGAGGCAGCGCCACCACTCACTGTTCATCCAAACCCCCCCGCAACGCTCACTGTTCATCCCAGAGACAGCATCGATCGGCTTCAGTTAGCAGCAGTAGCGAAGCAATCGCTCGATCAGGTTCAGTTAATAGCCATTGATCGATCGCTCGGGTTCAGTAACGCGTAGCCTGCAGTGCAATCACTCGGGTTCAGTTAGAGCCCAACGCCACGCTCGGGTTCAGTTAGAGCCAACGCCTCGCACACACGCGCGTACGTGTACGAGAGAAACGCGCATCGCTCAGCCCCCGACCTCCCACCGTAACCGGGAACTCCCCGAAATTTTCCTCCCCCTCGCTTCTACCACGGTTTTTTCCGTCATGGACGGCCCAAAGAATGTCATGCAGCTGCGAATCTGGCCCGCCCAGGATGAAAAGCCCATTTTCTGTCATGATTTTTTTTCATAGAAGTAGGAGCCCACCACATCTATGGTGATATCGGGTTTTGTCACAATTATCGTCATAGAAGTGTCATATGAATGACAGGAAAAAACTTGTTCGGCCCAAAATGTCACGGATGTGTCTTTTTTTGAAGTGAATTTGCGCTTCGGGTAGCTTTTGGCCGGGCCCTTGAGGCCATATTCTTCGGCTACTAGGACGTCGGTCCATTTATCGTTGAGCAGATCTTGATCAGCTTGAAGCTGCTGCTGCTTCTTTTTCAGGCTCCTTGAACTGGCTATTAGCTGTCCCTTGAAGCGCTTCTGCTCAAGAGGTTCCTCAGGCACGATGAAATCCTCGGTGCCGAGCCTCGCCTCATCCTCGGAGAGTGGAAGATAATTACTGTCCTCCGAGTCCTTGTGCATGGCCTTTTTACGAGTGCTAACCTGCCCATCTTCCCGTTCATCCCGTTTGGTAGCTACGTCAATGGGGTCTTCGTTGTCTTCGGCACATTCCGGAGTGTTATATTCTCCTGTGCTGATGTTGCCATCTTTACTACGGCGTGACTTAGAGCGGCGCTACTGATGCCAGTGTTTCGATTGTATCTCAGGAGGTTTATCCTCAACTGGATCTTCTTTGTCATCGCCGCTATTCTCCTTTGGTGCATCCACCATGTACACATAGTACGAGGAAGTGGCCGTCCAACGTCCGATGAACGGCGGGTCCTCGATCTCTTCTTCTCCGGCATCGTCGTCCATACCATCGATGTCATCGGAGCCGTAATTGAGTATGTTAGTTATGTCTTCGACAGTGGCTATAAAGTGGGTGGAAGGTGGGGAGAAAAATTCCCTATCATCAGCTTCTAGTTCGAACCGGATATAGTTCGGCTGTGAGTCCCCCGCCAAGGACAAGTTCTTTAATGAGGTTAGCACGTCGCCCAAGGGTGAGTGCTGGAAGATTTCTATGGCGCTGAACTCGAAGATCGATAAACGATCAAGTTCGGCATCTATGGACTCACATGGTTCGGAACATACACCCAGAGACGAGTCTGGGGTTCTGGTGACACAAATATTTTGTGAGTTTAAGTCCATGTGCGGCTCCAACGCCGGGGAATCTGTGGCCTCCGTGGTGGGGTTGAACCTCCAGTCCTTAGATGGCGCCATATGCTCCGGATCTAAGGCCAGAGCAGATACAAGAGCTATCTCCTGAATGTGCTCCGATGACAGAATTAGGTCATGTTCATCGAGGTAACCAGGAGCGATCGTCGTGGTCTCGAATCCGGTGAAGGTCAAATCTCCACGGATGTCTGCGATGTAGTTCAAGCTCCCAAATCTGACCTGATGGCCAGGGGCGTGGCTATCGATCGGCTCCAGATGGCCAAACGAGTTGGCCTGCAGCGCGAAGCCGCTGAACACAAAAATCTGTCCGGGGAGGAAGGTTCCTCCATGGACAGCATGATTGTTGACGATTGAAGGGGGCATCGAACCTTATGAGGATGGCACAGTGGAACTCACAATGAAATCACCAATGTCGGTGTCAAAACCGGCGGATCTCGGGTAGGGGGTCCGAACTGTGCGTCTAATAGGAGACAGGGGACACGATGTTTACCCAGGTTCTGGCCCTCTCTATGGAGGTAATACCCTACGTCCTGCTTGATTGATACTCATGAATATGAGTATTACAAGAGTTGATCTACCATGAGATCGTAATGGCTAAACCCTAGAGGTCTAGCTTGTATGGTATGGTAATGAGTATTTGGCCTACCTACGTACCTAGCCCTCCGGTTTATATAGACACGGGAGGGATCTAGGGTTACACAAGGTCGGTTACAGAGAAAGGAATCTACATAGTTGTTTGCCAAGCTTGCCCTCCACGCCAAGGAGAGTCCCACCCGAACACGGGTGCAGTCTTTGGTCTTCGTATCATCACAGCCCATCAGTCCGGCCCATAGTTAACAGGCTGGACGCCCGAGGACCCCTTAGTCCAGGACTCCCTCAACAGCGATTTAGGATTGGATGAGAGGGCCGGCGCGTTGTGACTGGATCAAAATCAAAATCAATTTACACTTAAGTTAAGAAAGTGACCCCACATTAACTAGTCTCCCTTTTATTCTGGGTCATAATTCACCATGATTTTCGCAAATAAAATATATGTTATACGTTGCAAAAATAATATAATTTGAAAGTACACTCAGATATGAACCAAACGATACAATTTTTGGTGACATGAGTTCACATTTTGCTTGTGAAATACAGTACGTGGTCAAACTTTAACCCAAAATACGCAAAACAAAAAAATACTTCCAAGACCAGCGCCGCTCTTCTCCTCTTAAACCACCGCCGCTCCTCTCCTGTTCCAATCTAAATCCAGCGCCGCTCCTCTCCTCTTCCATTTCAAAACCACCGCCCTCCTCTCCTGTTCGAATCCAAAACTAGCTTCGCTCCTCTCCCATTCTAATCCAAAACCAGTGCCGCTCCTCTCCTCTTCCATTCAAAAACCACCGCTGGCGAGTGAAGGTGCTGTGGAGAAGTAGATCTATGGAGGAGTACAATCGATACGTGAGGATCGCAGACGGCGACCCTGTGAAGCTAGCTAGGATGTTGGAGATACCGTGTTGGTTTGACAACAAGGACCAACTAGCGGCGACGGCGACATCCATGGGCAAATATCTGCAATAGAGCGAAAAGGCGGTGATACTCCTGGAGGGAGTCGCGTGGGAGTACATAGAGCTGCTCCTCTGGGCCATGGAGCAAACAGATTTGCCGAATGCGATCGTGAGGGAGTGGTGGTGGGAGTATCGATCCCGGATGGAGCATCAACCACAGATTGAAGGATCGAGCATCTACAGGGTGCCGTTTGTGAGGGTGTCGTACCAGAGCGAGCCGGTGGAGTCTTCGTTGACCGAAACCAACTGCAAGAGGAGAAAAACAGTTGGCCTGATGACGCTTCCCCGCCATCGTCACCCTCGCCGTTCACATCGTCTCACGGGGCGGTTGTCTGCCGCCGAGGAATAGGAGGGACTACCCCCCCCAGCCCAATAGTTGGGCAGGTATTTTGAGAGTACTTTAAGATATGTATGTCTTTTGAATTTCATATTTGCAGTATTGAGCATATGAAGTATTTTATGAATTCTAGTGTTTTATTTTTAGCACTTAAAAATGTAGTTCCATAGGAGTATAAAAGTGCAGACAATGTGAAACTGTAAGTTTCAGTTTCAGATAAGAAACTCCAAGTTCAGTTTCAGATAAGAAACTGCAACTTTCAGAGGCAGAGCATTTATATTAACACGGCCTTTTCAAACAGTGTTAATGCCACATCCCTAGTTTTGTTAATGCCTAGTGCTAGCATCTGGTGTTGCATCATGTCTACTTTTCTCAGAAAGTTGAAATGGGGATGACAGAACCCCCAACACCCCCTTAATCCAACTAGGATTTACTAAAATCCTTTTCAATGAACCTGAAACGCCCTTCTAAAATGTTCATCATCTTTGCCTTGGTCTAGAACCTATGACAAAAATGGTGCACACTTTTCTAGGACATCATAAGGTCACTGGATTAAATCATATATTATTTGCATTTGGACATTTAAATGCTATAAAATATTTTAAATGTCCAAATAATCATAAACTAAAATGTTCATTGTTGTAAATATTCCAAACAGTGGGCATGAGATGTTTAATGATTTTTTAGTTAGTTTTAGTATTTTTTAGAAAAGCCATGAAGTTATAGAAAGAAATAGAAAACAGAAAATAAAAAGAGAGAGAGAGAGAGAGAGAGAGAGAGAGACTTACCTGGCCTCATCTGCGCAGCCCACCTGTCCAGCCCAGGCGGCCCAGCAGTGTTCCTCGCCCAGCCTAGGGACAGGGGCGTCTTCTTCCTCGTGCCAGTGGGCACGAGGGTGTGTGTCCGCCATGCGCATCCACGCGCATGGCCCCCTCCTGCTTCCCACAGCTGCCTCGACGCCCAGGACATTGCCACGCACCCCCTGGTCCCTCTCGCTCACTCCGTCATCCTCATACCCTCCTCTATCCATCTCTGTTGAGCTCCACCGAGCGAGTTCGTCGTCGCCGTTCGCTGCCACCGTGCCCAGAGCCACCCCCTCACCCCTCTGACATGCCCACGAGCTTCGCCTCCATCGTCTACGCCTCCTCGATGACTCACGTAATGCAGGACGCCCCCGAACACCGTCGATGCCATCATCTTCAACCCTCGGCTCCCCAGATCGCCGGCAACGCCCCAACATCGTCCGACATCCTACAAGCCCGCTGAGACGCGTGATGCAACCGCTATGAGCTCCGCCATTGTTTGCCCCTCCTCCCCATGCCTCTCGATCACCGTAGCCGCTGTTTCAACCGAAGCCGAAGCTCACCGCCGCCAAGCCAGGTGGCCACCGTCACCTAGAGCCGCAACCGAGCATGCCACTATGCTCAGCATGTTCCCAGGAATCGAAAGTGACCAACCACGGCTCCTGTCGTTCCCTGCAACGTCGATTCGCTCGACACCCGAACGCCGGCCGCGGCACTTGCCATTGCCATCATCGTTTTAGGCCACCTCCGGCGAAGCTGAGGGCACCACCCGATGCGCACGAGCTCCAGCTACTCATGGATGTGCTCCGCCGTTGGTTTGGTCGCCGGAGAAGCAATCCTGAGCACCACCGCCGCGTATGACCTCGCCGGTGACTAGTCGCCGGTGGTTTTGACCCCAGTTGACCGGGGGTTTGTCCCCCATGACTTACTGACGTATGGGCCCAGACCCCTAATTAATTTGGATTTAGGATTAAGTTAGTGCTAACTAACTCTTCTAATTTGTCCAGACACTGACATGTGGGACCGCCCTGATTATCTCTAGATTAGGATTAGTTCTAACCCTAAACACCCTGCTAACGGGCTGTGTCACTAACCAGTGGTCCCCACAAGTCAGGTTTGACCCAGAACGGTCTGTTGACCTGATGACATCATAGTTACACAGTGCTGACGCAGTTAACCATATTCTGGATCAAAAATAATCCAGAAAATTCTAGAAAATAGTAAAAACTTCTAAAAATCGTATAAAATAATCTATAACTCGGATTGAAAAGATTTATATATGAAAAATGATCAAAAAAATCCAATATTTCCATCTGTTATGGTTTCATGCATGTTTAAGAAACTTAAGCTTTCTGTTTAGTGCAAAACATGATAAGGCACTATTTAAATTCATAAGTGGAGTTTGGGATTGAACCTTTGGTTCAAAATGACTCAAACCCTGCTGGTTGTAGTTGCATTAGCCCAACACACTCATTTTGCCATGTCATGATCATACATCATATTGTGCATTACAATGATTGTGTCTTCCTTCTCTGTTGCCGGTATTTGTCCCACCTCAGTAGACGTGGTTCCGATGATGAGCTCGATAACACCGATGAGGAGATATAGTATCTTCAGAAGTTCCAGGCAAGCAAAAACCCCTTGTTCATTCTGATACAACCCACTCTTTCACTCCTGCTCTCTTTTACTGCATTAGGACAACAATGATTCAACTGTTACATGCTGGGGTAGTTGAACCCCTTTTCCTCTGCATGGCCTGTCATTGCCACAGTAAATAGATGAAACCTACTCGCAGGAGTAGGAGTTGTTTAAGCCCTGATGTGCCTACTCATTCATGCTTGTTTGTCATGCCTGCTACAGCTTAGAGTGGAGTCAGGTCTGATTCATTGGGGATGAATTGGAGGTGTGTGAACATGTCCTACTGTTGAGAGCTAAGTGTGTGAACAAGATTTGGTAAAGGTATCGATGAGAGGCCATGTAGGAGTATGTGGTGGGTTGTTTCAGCGAAGCCATCCTTAGGAACTAAGATTTGTGTTTGTGATCCATGAACAGCTACTACCACGCATTGGGCTTGAAACCAATGGACCCTCTCGACTTATGAACTGCCCTTGCCCTCTGTCCAGGAGTTGCAACTAGTTTCTGGTGCTTCTAGGATATGTATTGGAGGCCATGCGTAGCGCTAACCCTAGGGGTGGGCTATGATGTGGTAGATACACCATGGCTGGGTATGCTGGGCACCCGTTTGGTGTCACGGAACCCTGTACACATCGTTTGGGGCTGTGAGCGAAACCCCAGCCGGATCTCCTCGTGGATGAAACCCGAATAGGTGATAAACCTGGACTAGAGACTTGTGTGGCTAGTCAGGTCATGGCCGACTCCCTCACCAGGCTTTCGCTTGAAGGTTGCCGAGATACACGACGTGTACATGGTGGTAAGTGGCAAGAGCGTGTGTGAAGAAGTACACCCCTGTAGGGTTAACATCATCTATTCGAATAGCCATGTCCGCGGTAAAGGACTTCTGAGTTGCCTATGCAGTTCATAGACAAGTGAAAGTGGATACTCTAAAATGCCCAAGATAAGCATGAGTGCTATGGATGATGTTCTCGTAGGGAGACGGGAACGGATCCATAGTGGTGTATTGATTTGTTGAATATGTGGACTTGTGTGCGCCACCTCAAAAGAGTTACCTGCAGACGTAGTTTAGGATAGCCACTGAGTCAAAGATGGCTTGCTGCAGTTAAACTCCACCACCCCCTTTGTTGATACTGATGCATATGTAGCTAGTTCTGATGTAAGTCTTGCTAGGTACATTTGTACTCATGTTTGCTTAATTTATGTTTTGGAGAGAGACTTCAGTCTCACTAGTAGTTCCGCATGAACTTTGACGTTTATCTTGTCACTTCAGCTGCGATCTTGTGCTCTCGGCAGGATCTTGTAGATTTTCAAGCTTCTCAGTCTTTTTCCATTTGTAGATGTCTATACTCAGACATGTTAAGCTTCCGCTTGTGCTTTGACTTGTATGCTCTGAATGCTGGGTCATGAGACCCATGTTTGTAATATCTCGCTCCTCGGAGCCTATTGAATAAAATACTTGAGTTGTAGAGTCATGTTGTGATGCCACGTTGTATTTGCACATATCGAGCATATTGTGTGTATGTTACTGAAATGCTTGGTATGTGTGGGATCTAACTATCTAGTTGTTTATCCTTGGTAGCCTCTCTTACCGGGAGATGTCTCCTAGTGCTTCCACTGAGCCTGGTAGCTTGCTGCTGCTCCGGAACACTTAGGCTGGCCGGCATGTGTCCTTCTTTGTTCCTATGTCTATCCCTTCGGGGAGATCTCACGCGGTGATCCTTTAAGTCCTTGTAGCTAGGTCATGTATGCCTATCCCTGTAAGTTAGCGCCACTTTGGTTTCACGACTAGCCATGTCAGACCGGATTATCTGTCATATGGATGCTAGTGACACTATCATATATGTGAGCCAAAAGGAGCAAACGGTCCCGGGCCAGGTAAGGTGGCACCTGTGGGGATACCGTGCGTGAGGCCGCAAAGTGATATTATGTGTTACATGCTAGATCGGTGTGACTTAGGATCTTGGTCCTGACAGGTAACATAATGTTGGAAGTTTTATTCATGGTCGAAACTGGAACTACCAGCCAGTTAACATCATGCTGATCAACATTCATGCATAGCACATCTTCATATGATGCACAGTCAAAAAGATATGCTATTTTCAAAATGCTCACACAATGTCGGGTGTGCGAAAAATAGAGAAAACGAGGGACGAAGCTTTGGCAAGTGTTGGATGTGGTGTGCATAGATCACAATTGGGAACCACATGTCAATATAGGCAGAGGCAAAAATATTGGAGATATTTTCTCTGCGTAGGCGGAATCGAACCCGGGCGGAACAGCTGTCGGGTAGTGTCACTCGGCCACTAGGCTAGTTCAGTTGTTTCGTCACTAATAAGGCACTTCCTCAGGTGGTCGGATCTCCTCCTGCGCCTTTGTGCGCTTGACGCGACGCCGCTGTCTGCCGTTGTGAACATGCTGAACAAACGAGAGGAATCTAGAGAGGACTGTACGTGGAGAGGCGGACAGTCGGCACCCACCAGGTCTACGGCCGTATGCAAGCAAGTGCATAATCGAAAAAATACTTCCTCCAAATGCTTTAATGATGTTGGGGCCCACGGGTTTGTCAACATAGTTACATTTTAGGTGCTTCAACGTAGTTACTATAGGAGATAAATTCACAATGAAGTCGGGGAGCTGGCAGGTATAATTTATTATCACTGGGACAACAAGTATCAGCTGGGTTTTGGGCTGCCCCGTCTAGGCTTTCTTTTTTAACATGCACAGGCCACGACCTCGGATGGGAGGTCCATAGGCCTGTTTGTATTTTCATGAGGGCCGTCATGTATCGGCCGGCCTATGGACCTCCCATCCGAGGGTTTTTTATGAAACATCGGCAACCCAATTTATGTATTTTTTTTGAAGAAAACGCAGAGGTCTGTTCTATTTTTCTATATAAGAATAGGGACGCCTGGTCCAACTTATCTTTCCCTTCTAACTATATTATATATATTTAAATTATTTTATATGTTATTGTATATTATTGTTATTGTCATCATATTTTTAACATATACTTACATATGTAAGAAAACAATATCCCACATCTTATTAATTTATGAAAATAATTTCTTAACAATAGAATCCTGGATTTTTTTGGCAACGAAAATCCTGGTGATTGTGTACAAAAGCTTGGTAAGATTTAAGGACCAATATAATAATAAATCAATTATTATTTATATATATATATATATATATAACAAAATGCTCAGCCCCTGTTTATTTTTTGATAACATTGTCGCGCCCACCCCAACATTGTAATTAGAATCAGCCCAGCAAAATCATGTATTTCGAGAAAGTGCAAATGGCCTATAATTTTTTTAGGAAAAACATAAATGGGCCGCATGGACGCTACATTATTTGTTCACCCAGCCCAACTAATGGACTGTAATTGAAAAAAAAGAGAGATCAAATTGACTGTAAATTCTACCCTACAAAAAAGACTGTAAATTATGAAATATGTGTTGAATATGTGCCACATTTTTGGTGGCTGAAATGTGGGCCAATAGGCTGAAGCCAATACAAGCCATTGTCAACTTAGTCAAGAAATGATTCTGACATCGTTAGCCGTTGGATTTACATCCAACGACCGGCATCCATCTTCAATCTCTCGTCTTCTTCCTCTAGCGCCACCGGGACCACCTGCTCCCGCCTCCTGCTGCTAGCAGCTCTACTTAGCACGCTTCGCTGTGAAGCGCTACTGCACGTTGGCCAGGCCATCCCTCTAGCCCTCCACACCTCCTATTCTTCTCCACCGAGTGCCGAATCACATCGCACCAGAACTAGTTAACCCTCGTACACCTCTCCGTCCGCGACTGTACTCCCACGTCTTCCCAACTCTGGCTCATTGTTGTCTGGGGCCCTGTCATTATCCACCACCTTGGATGCGCTCAGTGTGGAGTGGTCAACGAACGACACCATCAGAAGTAGACTGTCGTGGAGAGGCTGATAGCTGGGTCCACGGCTGCACACAAGGAAATGCCTCCTTATTACACGCAAAATAATGCTTCCTCCACCTGACAGCTGGGACCCACCGGATGGGCCTCTGTATTTCACAAAAAAACGTTCCACAGCTAACAGGTCAGACCCACCAGCTATATCTTCGCACGCAAGGAAGTGCCTCCTTATAACGCACAAAAAATGAATACCCCCTGCTAGCTGGGATCCACAATAGTGGGAGGCTGACTTGTGGGCCAACTAAGTTGATGGGGATGGAGGGCTTTGTCAACTTAGTGAATATGAACGATTCTAGCTCCAGTGACCGTACGATGTCCAACCAACGGCCGTAGTGCTTCTTCATCCTCTGGTCTTCTTGCTCCAGCCGTCCAAACTAGCGCCGGTCGTGCCTCGTGCTCCTGCCTCCCGTGGCCGGCTACGATGCCGTGCAGGCCTCACCGCCCCCAACTACTCCCACTGCTGGCCAGGCCATCCCTCTACTCACCCACACCCCCTCTTATTCTGCGGCGACGACAGCCTCACACCGCAGCGAACTAGTGCTCATACTCCCCTACGCGTGGGCATCCACTGCCATGTCTTCCTCGGCTCTGTGTCGTTCCCTTCCTAGGCCTCGCCCACGTCCACCGCCCTGGTGCTCTCGGTACGGCGTCATCAACATGGTCAAGGAACAACTTCCATTGGACGTGGACTGTACGTGGAGAGGCTGACAGCTAGGTCCACGGCCGCAGCAAGGAAGTGCCTCCTTATTACATGGAAAATAAAGATTCCTCCACCTGACAACAGGGAACCACTGGATGGGCAACCGTATTTCGTGAAAAAAATGTTTCCCCCCTGATTGCTGGGACCTACCAGCGACATCTTCGCATGCAAGGAAGTGCGTCCGGGCAAAAAAATGATTCGCACCCTCACTGTTTGGACCCACCAGCTACATCTTCGCACGCAAGGAAGTGCCTGACAGTCGGGTCCCACCTGGTCGCAGTGTACGTATCATTGTCATTTTGGTCGCGAACGTGTACATACATACTGGTCGATGTAGAGGCGCGCACGTGTCGTAGTAGAGGAATGCATGTAGCGTGTACACGTACGTACAACGGCCAGTGTACAAGAAAGAAAATACGGCCACGTACGTACATACGTGCAGAGTCTCGAACGCCTACCCGCGCATATGTACGGCCAGGGCTCGTGTACATGGCTGGGTCAGAATGGAGAAACAGTGTCCTCGTTGCTCGCAAAAAAAACAACAACGTCGTCATCGTGTTCATGGGGAGGCAACATAATGCGTCATGTTCATCGGGAGGCAACGGAACGCGTGGGAGCCAACCGGCTTGGACGGAACAGCCGATGGAAACGAGGCCTGGCATACCGCAGAACGGGAGAAACGACCTTGTGTCCGGCCGGCCACGTTCGAAACCTGATCCTGTTCATTGGGAGTGGCCTGGCGTACCGCAAAACAGAGGAAACGGACCTCCAACGGTCGAAACGGGGTCCTGTTGATCGGGAGCGGTGTGGCGTACCGCAAAACGGAGGAAACAGACTTATGTTTGAGCGTTACGGTCGAAACGGGGGACCTGTTCATCAGGAGGGGTGTGGCGTACCGCAAAACGGGACTCTACGGGATACTATTCATCTCCGCCGTCCACCCCCTCCAGCCTCCACGGGCTACTATTCATCCACCGTTGACCTCCTCCAGCCTCCACCTATGACTGTTCATCCACGGGCTCTTGTTCATCCAGCCTCCACCACGTGCTTCTCCACCGGCTACTGTTGAAGCAGCCCTCCCCATGGGCTCCTGTTCAACCACCCCTCCACGAGCTACTGTTCATCCAGCCCTCCACCATCTACTATTCACCCAGCCCTCCACGGGGTCCTGTTCATCCAGCCCCAACCGGCTCAATCGATCGGGGTCCTGTTCATCTAGAGGCAACACCACGGGGTCATGTTCATCCACCCCCACCGGGAATTGTTCATCCAAACCCCCCAGCAACGCTCACTGTTCATCTAGAGGCAACATCGATCAGCTTCAATTAGCAGCAGTAGCGAAGGAATCACTCGGGTTCAGTAACGTAGCTAGTGTAATCGCTCGGGTTCAGTTAGAGCCCAACGCCTCGCTCTGGTTCAGTCAGAGCCCAACGCCTCACACACACGCGCGTACGTGTACGAGAGAAACGCGCATCGAGGCGGCCAACGGCGACGAGGAAGTCATGGCGAACGAATGTCATGAATGTGTCCTTTTTTGTAGTGGTTCGTGCAGCTCTACGAGCTGACCATTGAGGCGGCCCACGGCGACGAGGAAGTCATGGCGAACTGTTTCCCCATGGCTCTCAAGGACGGCTCGCGCTCGTGGCTCCTGAACCTGCCTGAAGGATCAATCTCTTCCTGGGGCGAGATGCGCGAGCGCTTCGTCGCCAACTTCCAAGGCACACATGACTGCCTGCGTGCCGCTGGTGACCTGCGGCCCATCAAGCAGCAGCCAGGGGAGCCCTTGCAAAAGTACATCTAGCGTTTCAACAGCGTTCGCCTCAAGATTCCCGGGGTGACGGACGAGGCCATCATCTCGGCGTTCTCCGATGGCGTCCGCGATGTCATGATGAAGGAGGAGCTCGGCATACACGAAGACAAGTGCACGACTCTGGAGATGTTCAACATGGCGACCAAGTGCGCAAGGGATGATGAGGGACGCCTCTCCCTCCTGGAGCTTCCAGCAGCCGACCCAGAATACAAGAAGGCCAAGACAAAGGATGTGAGGCACAAGGGGGCTACTGTGCTCGCGGCGGAATCGGAGTTGAAGCGCGGCTGTGACCATCCCGAATCATCCAAGGACAACTGCCCGTTCTGCGCCTTCCACAACGTGCACAGTCACAACACCAACGATTGTTAAGAGCTCAAGGCCATCCACGATGGGCGCTTCGGCCGATGCCCTAAGGGCAACGACCGAGGCTACGGCCGAGGAGGAGGATGAAGTGGAGGACGCTGGGACGACCGCGCCCCCGTCACGAGTGGTGCGACCAGCCTCGCAAGGGCACCTGGGGAGACCAGCCTTGTGAGGACCACCCTCAGGGCAATGCTGGCCTCCCTCCGCTGCCTTCACCACCAAGAAGGAACGACAACCATCATTAGGACAAGGGGCTGGGGGCTTCCAAGAGCCTCGCGCCATCACTTGCATCTTGGGTGGCACTCAGGCCCCAGCCTCTCATCGTATCTTCAAATAATTTTCTCGTGAGGTGAGCGCTGCCCTCCCCAGGCTCGAGGCCGCGCGCCCACTCAGGTGGTCCATGTGCACCATTACCTTTAGCTCCTCCGACCAACTCAAGTGCGCGAAAACTGCCCGCGCCCTCCCGATGCTCTTCTCACCCATCATCGGCAACGTCCAAGTCACCAAGACCCTCATCGACGGTGGCGCGGGGCTCAATGTCCTGTCCGTCGAGACGTTCGACTGCCTCCAGGTGCCATACAACCAGCTATAGCCTACCAAGCCCTTCTCAGGGAGTGACCAACGGCTCCACCACCCTGATCAGGTAGGTCAACCTTCCTATCACTTTCGGCTGGCGCAACAACTACCGTACCAAGCTCATCGACTTCGACGTCGCCCACATCCGCCTGCCATACAACGCCATCCTAGGGTACCCAGCCCTGGCCAAGTTTATGGTAGTGAACCATCACGGCTACAATGTCCTCAAGATGCCCGGGAGCTGGGGCATCATCGCGGTCGCCTGCGAGGAGAAGGACGCGGTGTGCTCCCTCGAGCATGCTTACCAAGCTGCAGTGGCCGAAGACCCAGATAACGAAGGCGATGTCTACCCTCCTGAGGCCATCCGCAAGAATAAGAAGCAGCTGCTCCATCGAGCGCTTCACGAGAGCGGCATCTCCAGCAGCACCACCTCAGAACATGCGCCCATGGATGGGGCGCCTCCCTACCTTGCTTAGGAAGGTGCGCCTGGCGCCCTCCTCAAGCTGGGCTTGGGGGCTCTCTTCTGGAGGAGCTCAGGCTTAGCCAATGTCACGAGGGAGGCGCTCGGGCACCACGTGAAGGCATGCTTCACCGCACGCTTCCCTCATCAGGGCATAAGGCACGAGGTGACCGGTGCTCAGAAGTTCATCACCAAGACCACCAAGGAGATTCTGGAGGCAACAGCCATGCGCGGCGACCGCCGCCCACCACCTAGCGCAGCTCCTTGTCCTGGCACGGACGACGAGCTACGTGTCTGCGTTGACGTTCCTGGGCTCAACAAGGCCGCATCTCAGGGGCACTTCTGGCCATCGAGCATTGGTCGGTGTGGAAGCCCCCCACACAGCTACGTTCGCATGCCCTTCAGCCTGCCGAACGCAGCTGTCGCCTTCAACTGGCTCACGTTGGGCGCCCTGGCGGCTCGTGAGGCCAGGCGCTAGGCCTTCCTAGGGGAGGAGGAGCCGGAGTCTCCAGGGTCCCCTGGCAACCAACCGTCGGACCACTCGTGAGGAGCGACTTCTTCAGCGCACATCTTCAGCTGCTCGAACGCCTCTTCAACAACTATGCCAGGTGACATTTTCTTGTTTATTCAGCAGGGGGCGCCCCTCGGGCCGCATCATCCTCAGGTCGCATGGACCTGTCCCTGTGACATGCATCCTTTTGCATCCTTAGCTTACTCTATTGGGGGCGCCCCTCGGGCTGCATCATTCCCAGGCCGCATGGGTCCATTCCTGTGGCATGTATCGTTCTCGCATATATTCGAACTAACTTGCCTCATTGCTTTAGTCATCTTATGATTTGCCTGTCTGGTACTTCGATACCATGAATGTTGTGCACCATTGCAAGCCCACCCACGACCGCCTCATGATTAAGGACTGGCACGGCGTCTATGCTCGGGTCCATCCCTGCAGCATGGACAAACACAAGATGCTGAGCTCTAGCTCGCGGGCAAGCTCCCGTGTACGTCACCTCCCATGGCCCTTGGTGCCCTGCCCTTGCATGAGCTAATCACGGGCGGATGAGCTAGGGCGTGCAACCCGGTGCCTCGTCACCATGGGAGCCACGCGCCGGCTGCCTTTCTTTAGGATTTTTCACATGAGAAGGCTGGGCACAGCGTCTGTGCTCGTGTCCGTCCTGGCAGCGTCGATAAACCCAATGACTGAGCTCTGTCTGGAGGGTCGGCCCCGTTCACGTTACCTCCTGGGGTCGTTGGTGTTGGCCTTCTTATGTGATCGCCTCAGGAAATTCATTCGGTGTAGGTTGTCTAACCATCTCGCAGGTCCACCACAGTTGTCAGATTTCGGGTTCTGGCAAAACCCTTGAGGTTCGAACACAAGGGTGCGCACGAAGATCTCTCCCCCTCTAGCTCTCACACATCATGATCTCATGGCCTAGCTCGACGAACCCAAAGAACAGGAGACACATGAGTTTATACTGGTTCGGGCCACCGATGCGGTGTAATACGCTACTCCAGTGTGGTGTGGTGGATTGCCTCTTGGGATGAGGATGAATGGTAACAAGGGAAGAACAGCCTCCTGAGGATAGGTGTTCTTGTTCTTGGCGAACTTGTGTGGTTGAGGATGATCTAGATCCTCTCCCCCCTATGGTGGTGGCTAGTCCTATTTATAGAGGCCTTGGTCCTCTCCGAAAATATTGAGCAGGAAGGGATCCAACAATGGCCAAATCTGAAGGGAGACGACTAGTACAAGTTATCTTGACAAAAGTAGTCATCGCCTGCCAAAGGCTCTGGTGGTGACGCCGTCTTGGGCTCCACGTTGACCTGCGTCCTGCCGTGTAGAATAGAAAGTATGTCTAGAGGGGGTTGATTAGACTACTTGACCAAATAAAACTTATCATTTTCCCAATTTTAGTTCTTGGCAGATTTTAGTAACTTTGGACAAGTCAAACAATCCTAACACAATTCAAGCAAGCATGCAAAGAGTATATGAGCAGCGGAAAGTAAAGCATACAACATGCAAGAATGTAAAGGGAGGGGTTTGGAAGATTCAAATGCAATAGGAGACACGGATGTTTTTGTCCTTGTTCCGATAGGTGGTGCTATCGTACATCCACGTTGATGGAGACTTCAACCCACGAAGGGTAACGGCTGCGCGAGTCCATGGAGGGCTCCACCCACGAAGGGTCCACGAAGAAGCAACCTTGTCTATCCCACCATGATCGTCGCCCACGAAGGACTTGCCTCACTAGCGGTAGATCATCACAAAGTAGGCGATCTCCTTTCCCTTACAAACTCCTTGGTTCAACTCCACAATCTTGTTGGAGGCTCCCAAATGACACCTAGCCAATCTGGGAGACACCACTCTCCAAGAAGTAACAAATGGTGTGTTGATGATGAACTCCTTGCTCTTGTGCTTCAAATGATAGTCTCCCCAACACTCAACTCTCTCTCACAGGATATGGATTTGGTGGAAAGAGGATTTGAGTGGAAAGCAACTTGGGGAAGGCTAGAGATCAGGATTCATATGGTAAGAATGGAATATCTTGGCCTCAAGAAAAGTGTAGGTGGTTCTCTCTCAGAAAAAGTAAGTTGGAAGTGTAGGTTTGTTCTGATGGCTCTCTCTACAAATGAAGAGGTGGTGGAGGGGTATATATAGCCTCCACACAAAATCTAACCGTTACACACAACTTGCAAATCTCGGTGGTACTGAATTGATCAACTCGGTCGGACCGATTCAGCAAAGCTAGTGACCATTAGCAGTTTCGGTGGGACCGACATGCAACTCGGTAGGACCAATATGGTTAGGGTTAGGGCATAACGTAATCGTGGTGAGACCGACTACACAAACTCGGTGAGACCGATTTTGGTAATAAGCTAACCAGAGATTTGGTCAGGTAAACTCGGTTGGACCGATTCACTCATTTTGGTGAGACCGAAATGTTACAAAAGGGAAACAGAGAGTTTACATTGCAATCTCGGTGGGACCGATAGCTCATCTCGGTGGGACCAAAACGTTACGAAGGGAAACAGAGAGATTACAATCCCATCTCGGTGAGACTGAGATCCCTATCGGTGAGACCGATTTGCCTAGGGTTTGTGGTAGTGGCTATGACATTTGAACTCGGTGGCGCCGAATAGAAAGAATCGGTGGGCCGAGTTTGACATTTGTTTTAGGTCATATGTGGACGTGAGAGAGTAATTGAGGGTTTTGGAGCATATTACTAAGCTTTTTGAGCAAGAGCCTCATTAAGCAACACCTCATCCCTCCTTAATAGTATTGGCTTTTCCTATAGACTCAATGTGATCTTGGATCACTAAAATAAAAAATGTAGAGTCTTGAGCTTTGAGCTTGAGACAATCCTTCTGTCCTTAGCATTTTGATGGGTCCACTTTTCTCATCCATGCCATGCCAATCATTGAGCTTTCCTGAGATATTAATCTTGAAATAGAATTAGCTCAATGAGCTATATGTTGTTAGGAATTACCAAAACCACCTAGGGATAGTTGGACTTTCAATCTCCCCCTTTTTGGTAATTGATGACAACATATAGATCAAAGCTTCCACAAATGATAATAAGAGTGAAAACATAGTCGCTTTGAGAAGTATGTGAAAAGCAAGAGCTCCCCCCTAAATTTGTGCATAGTTTAAGATTTGCTTTGGACTTCAAATGCACAATGAGTTAGGAACATGCGTTACTCTTCCATGTCACATACATCTTGGTGGAGCGCTCGAAATGATAATAATTAAATACATGCACTCATCACCAAGAAAAGTGAATGATCATATATATGGGGATATAAAAGGATAATGTCATCCAATAAGCATTAAGGTAGCATATGATCAAACACATGATCATCCAAGTATCACACACAAGCATAAAGTATCTCAAACTAGCAAATAAACAAAGTTCAACCACCAAACAATAAGAGAGAATAAAAAGAAACACTCTCTCTCGAAGCCTATGATCTATACATTTTCTCCCCTTTGGCAACAAGTTACCAAAAAGTTCATAAAAATGCATAGTGCTAGATTGACTCTCAAGCTTGGTCTTCAGTTGGTGGTGTAGATAAAACTCCAAGGACAAAGGCATCAGTTGATGTAGATGGAGCTGGTGGAGTGGGTGCTGGAGCTGGTGTCTATAACAGGCACTGAAGTAGATCTTTGTCCTCTGGGCACTCTAGAAAAAGCATCAGTGGTAGACTTGCCCTTCTTCTCCTGCACTTCATCCTAAAGTTTATCAACATCTGACTGGATCTCAGTGACCTGCACATCTAAATCATAGAACTTCTGCTCCATGATCCTCTCCAAGCTCTCCTAGTTTTGAGTCAGGGTGGCCAATCCCTTCTCAATCCTCAGAGTGGAGGCAATCAAATAGCCAAGCTGATCTTGCTTGCTCTTCAGAAGATACTAAGATGCCTCATCAATGGTTGGCATCTTTGCAGCCTTTTCAGTCCTTGCCTTCTCCCTCTTTGCTTGTGCTTGCACAGAAGATGGTTCATTCTCATCCATCACCACATTGTTGTCCTCAAAGTCTGGGTAGATGGGCATGTGTTCCTTGTCCAAGAGATATGTGCCAGTGCCCATCTTGGATTTGATTAGCTCCTGGATCTGTGGGGCATACCCACAACTTCTCTTCTGATCTGCAGCTGTTCTCTTTATGGTTTCTACAATTAGGCTCATGACTTTGAACTTTTGAGGCACATCAAATATGTGAAGCAGGTTAATTGCATGGCCTCTGATCATCTTGTGATCACCTGACTTTGGCAAGAGAGTGTGCTTGAGGATCCAATTGATTGTTGGCAAGCCTGACGGAAGGTAATGTACTGATCCAAACTTGTGTGTCTCAAGAGCAGCATCTGGGATCTCTTTGTACATATGTGCCATGGTGTTGTGATCCTTCTTCTTCTTGTCATAGACATCCAAGTCATCTTCATTCTCCCCAGGAGCATTGATCAACTTTTCCCATTCTTCAACCGTTTACTGGTACCTAGTACCTTCAGACATCCAGACAATCCTTCCATCTGGTTAGAAATGAGCTGTGGAGTAGAACTGCATAATAAGCTCATGATTCCACTTGTGAGCTGATGAGCCACAAAGTCATTGACTCCACATGCCTTGAAGCTTTCATATACACCAGGGAAGTGATCCTCATTTTCCCCAATGAATTTCCAATCAACCCGTCTCATGTCACACACTATGGGCTTCTTGTCAAGTAAAATAGTCTCATAGAAGTCCTGTTGTTCCTTTGTATGGAACCTGTAGTCCACAGCAGTCCTTCTCCTGGTGGCATATGGATCAGACTCTCTCCATAGCCTCAATCCTGAATCCTTCCTGATTTTCATGTTCTCTGCAACTGGGTGAGCATCATTGTGATCTGGAATTTTGGGCTTCAACTTCCTCAAAACAACAGAATCATCTTCTTCTCCAGTAGCTTGAGGCTCAGGGGCCTTGTTCTTCTCCTCAATAGGGATGTTCCTGGTGCTCCTCTTGGGTTTTGGCTTTGGAGCTGGAGCAGCAGTCTTAGCAGCAGTTTTGGGCTTAGATGGAGCAGCCCCTGCCCTTATAGCATCTCCCATAAGCTTTTGAGCTTTGGGTGCTGGTGCTGCATCCTCTTCCTCTTCCTCTTCTTCAGAATGTCTCATTATTGAAGATCTGCCAAGCACTCTGGCAGTGGTCTTCTTGACCCTTTCCTTCCTTTTCTTCTCTGCCACAACCTGTTCTTTGGGTGCAGATCCCAAAGTCTCTTGAGTGGATGTTCTGACTTATGACATGGGAACTCTCTTGGCAGGAACCTTTTGCTTAATTCCTGGCTTAGTGGCAGCAGCTGTTCCATATTCCTTTTTTAGAACTTTCCTCTTTGAGGTGGCCTCTTCCTCAACAGCCACATAGTCCTCATCCTCAGAATATGAGGTTCTCTTCTTTCTGGTCCTGGTGGCTGCCTTAGGCAAGTTGCTGGGTGTACTCCTGCTTCCCTCATCAAAGCTGCTAGAGGGACTAGTGCCCTCACTCATGTTAACTTGCTCCTCAGACTTGTTCTGACTGTCACTCTGACATGATGCAAACACTGATAGCAGATCCTGTGAATAGATTATAGATGAGGTAGATTGGATAAGCATCATAAAGTACAGAGGTTTTTGCAAAAGAATGAGTAAAAAACTTAGTTTTAGTTTTCCACATAAAGCATTTGGGATCTACCATTTTGAAAACTCGGTGATACCGAAGCACCTTTTGGAACCTACACTAGTGAACTCGGTCAAACCGAGTCACAGCTCGGTGCCACCGAGACCGCTAGGGTTTCACAAAGTACTGAACTCGGTCACACCGATTTGCAATTCTCGGTCAGACCAAGAATCACATGTGCAATGGCCTTAGCCAAATCGGTGGAACCGATTTCAACAACTCGGTTGGTCCGAGATGATTTCGACGGAAACCTAACCCTAAATTTTCAATCCACGACTAAACTACAGAGTGATTTCACTGGATAGAGTTGTCTCAATCATGGCAAGATACATGGCTAAACAATGTGCTAGGAATCGGAGGGGATTAGCACAAGGATCAAGTCCATACCCTAAGTGCGGCGATGGACCTACTATGGCAGCAACGGTAGAGACGATTTCCGTTGACAGCGGCGGAGACCAGTAGCGGGAAGCATCTAGCGATGAGGAGGATGATCCGGAGACCTAGGGAGGCGGAGCAGGCTAAGCGCGGGAGAAGGGGTTCGGAAATTTTTCCAAATTTTGTCCCGGGGATATACATAGCCTAAACCTATCGGTGTGACCGAGTGGAACAACTCGGTGGCACCGAGATGCATAACTGCAATCAGTTACTGCAACTCGGTGTGACCGAAAATTTCAAATCGGTTGCACCGAGATTGAAAAACTAGATCGACTTAGTGATCTCGGTATGACCGAAATGGATGAATCGGTTAGACCAAAACGCACAAAGAAGTTTTGGAAGTTTAAGTCTATGACGAATCGGGGACTCCGAGTGCTCCTCACACAGAGTGGTTCAAATCTGACTTGATCAAACTTTGTGATGTAGCATGAATAGAGTTTGAGACAAGAAAAGCATAGATATCTAGAGAAGGTTCTTAGGCATTCTTGTCCATCCACTTGGCAAAAGAAAAATGAACCAAACAATCAAAACAACAAGTGGATGTCCTCGAGTGAGTAAATTATGCAACCAACATGCTCACACAGTAAAATGGAAAATGAAATATGTGGCAAAGCATGCATAACCAATTCTAGCATCTATCAAGCAATTGGCGATGACTAGGTCATCTATATATGAGTATATTGACTTAGGAGTCAAATGAGAACATTTGATCATAGGACATACTCATCATTTAAGCACAAGTGGGGTTACCACTTTTACATAAAAGCTTTGTTGTGTTCACACCATTAGAGTTGCTTTAGCTCAATTCTTAGAGTAAAGCTCCCCCTAGATGTGAGATCCCCCCTAAGAGGGATGAACAAACCTTGGGTTTTGTTGATGATGACTTCATGTAGGTGTTGAAGATGTGGATGCTCAATGTTGATGTAGACCATTTGGAGCAATCCTTTGGAGTGAGTTGCACTTTCAATACCTACATGGGTTAGTCCTAGAAGGAACAAACAAGGATATCCATAGACATAGAGTGATGCACACACAAGATGATGTCTATGAAAGCATTAGGTTACCTTGTCCCTTGTCTTACCAACAAGAGGGTTTGTGACTCCTTGAACTAGTGCAAGATGTGGAAGTTGATTGCACTTGTTCTTGCCAAAATGATAAGAGTTAAGTATGTTGGCGGAGTCACCCTCAGGAACTCTCTAGTTCTTCTTCTTCGGGATCCACATCATCTTGCACTACTAGGGAAAACCTTATACACAGAAATTTAGCAGTAGTGCGTGTCAAAAAGGGCACTAGTGCTAAATAGCAGTAGCGCGTGTCCGTAAACCGCGCTATAGATATAATAGTAGCAGTAGCACGTGCGCATGAAAATGCGCTACCACTAATATCCCCTTTGCTAAACCGATAGGCTACGCATAGCAGTAGCGGTCTTGAGGAAAGCGCGCTACCGCTAGCACATAAGTAGCAGCGCGTTTCGCGTGGAGAGCGCTACTGCTAATGGAAATAAAATCAAATAAAAACAAATGGAAAAGTAAATGAAAAAGAAAGAAATAGAAAAAGGAGAAAGGAAAAAATAAAATGTAGAGCAAAATAAATGAGAAAGCGGAAAAAGGAGAAAGACGTAGCAGTAGCGTTTGTTCGTAAGAGGCGCTATAGTTAACGTAGCTGCAGCGCTTTTCCTAGACCCCCGCTGTAGAAACAGAAAAGGAAATAAGAAAGATGAAGGAAATTACATAGCTGTAGCAGTAGCGCGTTTTGTGAAAATCGCTATAGCTAACTTAGCTATAGGGCGTTTCGCGAAAAGCGCTACCGCTAAGTTTCACTTAACCAAAAAACCGTTTCCCCCGGCCACCAC
Source organism: Triticum urartu (assembly GCF_003073215.2). Lineage (NCBI taxonomy): Eukaryota > Viridiplantae > Streptophyta > Magnoliopsida > Poales > Poaceae > Triticum > Triticum urartu. The sequence goes on along the minus strand of NC_053025.1, from coordinate 263,977,539 downwards.
TTCTCCCCCAAATCCCTCGACCCACCCCGCCACCGTCTGCCCGATTCACCGTCGCCCCACTTCACCACCATCTCCTGCCGACGTCGACTCCCCCGGAGCCACTAGAGTTGCGCGCCATCGACACTACCGGAGCCGCCCCCAACGCCACCGGAGCCGCAGTCGATGCCACCGGATCCACCCTCACCATAACTGCCTCCCTCGCCGTCAGCAGAGACGCCCCCGCCTCCCTCGCCACCACTGGCCCCCGCGCCACCACCGGAGCCATCCTCTGTAAGCCCCCACCCCTCCTCTCTCTCTTTCTCTAAATTAGTTAGGTTAATTTAGTTAGGAAAAGAATTTAGTTAGGTTAATTTGACAGAGATGCCCCTGCCTCCCTCGCCGTAGGAAAAAATTGTATATGCTCAACTAGGGCAGTAGGGTTAGGGTTGTAGTGTTTAATTACAAATGTTAGGAAAGTAAGGTTTAACTAGATGTTAACTAGGGTGGTAGGATTTAGTTTAGAGAAAAAATCATATAAAAATATAAATTTCTATTAGTGCTGCAAGCCTAGTAGGTTCTTAACTTTTAGTGAATTTTTATTAGGACAAAAATTTAGGATATAATTTGAGTTCTAGGTTCATAATTTGAGTTCAAGGGTTCATCCATCTATATTTCGTTTTTTAATTGAGTTTCAGAGAGCATGAGATTTGTGTAGATTTTCTTGAAGTGTCAAACACTAGGAGATGCAAATTTGAAGTGGTCATGATATATGAAAAATCCTCAATTGTGTTTGCTCATTGATCATAATGGACATTGAAGTGGTTCGATTGTGACCAAGTGGCCTTTTGTTGTTTCCAGGGAATGAAGCCGAGTGGCCTATGTTTTGCCAGAATGTTGATTCATTTCTGTTCCGGCAAAATTCAGGTTCTCGATTTGTCCACTTTTTAGCAAAGGTCATGCCGAAATTTTCCGTGAATTTCGGCATGACTTGTGCTACAAACTAGGACATATCGAGTGCCCGGGATTTGCCGCACCAGGAAGGAGTCAACGTTCCTGCAAAACAATAGGCCTTTTAATGTCATTATTCATTTTATTAGGTCTAGAATTAATTGACTAGATTTAGTCGTAGGTAACATGGCTAGCAACGATGCAGGACAGGGTTCTGGTGATTGCGACGACGTCTACCGGGCGGCAGACGAATTTTTTAGCCTTGCCGACATCGAGACCGGCGCTGAGACTAAGACCGGCATCGAGACTGAGACTGAGACCGGCGCTGAGACTCAGACCAGCATCGAGACCGGCGCTGAGACTCAGACCGGCATCGAGACCGGCGCTGAGACTGAGACCGGCGCTGCCTCGGGGAGCGGAGCCGGTGTAGAACCAAAAGCCAAGAGGCAACGGCCTCCTAACAAACTTAGGACTACTAGACTGGTGGTCATGGAGGTGGACAACGACAATTTAGAGCCAAAGGCGCCCGAGCAAGCGCGTCGATGCTACGACAATCAGATAGGCTGCATCGTACGGACAACCGCCACCATCAACGATGAGAAACTACATAAGATAGAAAATATGAGGAGCTCCCTCCTAAAGAAGTTTCACCAGATATTCTTGTTCCCGGGCCGGAATGAGAAGGATTATAAAGATCCAGATGAGGACCCAGCAATGAAGAAGATAAACAAACACACCATGACCAAGTTTAGTGACACGTTGGCCGCCTGGAAAAATTGAGTGAAAGCAAAGATCATCGACAAGAAGGAACCCTACTCCGAGATTGTAAAGGATAATCCGACAATCACGGAAGAGCAGTTTCAAATATGCAAGGAGGCTTGCAAGGCCGAAGCTACCAAAAAAAGTCTAAGTACATGAAGGGGCTTCAAGAGAGGAATATTGGGAGCCACCACCTCGAAAGTCATGGTTACGGCGGAAAGAGGTCCAAATGGGCCAAGGAGGACGCGGAAGCCGCGAGTCTGGGCATCCCAGACCCCTTGGCGGATTTCACCGTCCCGCGGGAGCGTGACGTCCTCAGGGCCCGGCACCGTTGGGACCAAGTGAAGAAGGTTTACGAGACAAAAACGGTCATTATGGAGTTCATGAGACTGCTGGTAATTTTAGTTTCTGATCAATTCGACTGCACACGTTAGTAATATTTGTAAACGATCCTTGTGCCTTTGCAGAGAGAGCAGCACCGGATTGCGGCCGAAAGTGACTCGCCGTCTGAGGCATTGGCGAGGCCCAAGTGGGACACTCCATTCAACCGGGCGTTGAACATATTGAAACGACAACCGGTGGATACTCGACCGTCGTATAGACGCGTGCATGGTGTCGGAGACGGCGCCACATGGAAGAAGTACTACCATGAGACCACGGAGGAGAGAAAGGAAAGACGGAGGTTAACTGAAGAAAACATCGACAAGAAGGTTCAGATTGCGGTTGAGAAGAAATCATCTCAGACAGTCGCAACAGCGGCAGCTGCCGCAAAATAGGTGGTTACAGATTTGTCTACTTCCTTGGTGACGGCGTTTTCACTTGGACAAGGCAACATCCAGAAAAAAATGCAGAGGACTTTCCCCTTGCTGACTTCTAGGGGAGCAGCTCGCCTAGCGTTGCACCAGCACCTACTCCCACACCGGCTCCCGCACCTGCTCCCGCACCGGCTCCTGCACCTACTCCCACACCGGACGTGCTCGGTGGTGCTTCTTCTTTGGCTAAGCTCGACGCCCTCACGGTATCTGTCACACTGGCCCCCTTCAATATAATGTATAATCTCCCATTTTCGTTGCCTTTTGGATGTCTCACGTCGCAGACTTTTCTTTGCAGGCCGACGAAACCCTGTGCACCATATTGTACACCATCAGCGACTAGAAGGTGGACGTGGGGAAGGCGATGATAATGAAGCTGAAGGAACCTTTGTTCCACAGCCGGCCGATCCCCCCGAATGTCTTCAAGGTTTCCGTGGCCAGTGTCAAACCGGGCCACGAGAATTTGCCTCCTCCAATACTAGCGGGGGATGACGACGAGACACCGCGGCGGCTTGGTGATTGTTGCAATGGTTGGGTCCTGTTGTGGCCAAAGAGTCTACTTCGTCTGGAGGCGGTCGGGAGCACACCCACGAGCACGCAGCCTCAGCAAGGTATGAACATCAACACCCCACCTACCCAATTAGCGTCGGGTGTCGGGTTGGGTGATAGCGGACGGGGTAAGGAGGAGGCTCCATTAGTCGCTGATGATGTCGCCAAGGATGAGGATGAGGACGACGATGGCGCTGAACAGTATGTCTATATTGGCGCCTCCTCGGGGTTTGAGCGTCACGAGTCGGTGCCTGAATTGCCGTCTCAACGTATTATGGACGACCTTCCGGCAGTTAAGAAGTCTAGGAAGAGAGCAAGGAAATGCAAAAAAGCTGATTCTATGATCTAGCCGCCACAGCAGCCTCGGCTTCAGGACCGCATAGATATCCCCGATGCGGATAAATGGCATATCCCCGGTCAACCAATCCTACCTGCAACAGTGCTACGGGCCAGATTCGGCGATCTAAGGAGACTTCATGACGATGTGCTGCGGCTAGAGAAAGGCCTCATCGCCTCGAAAAGATCCAGGATACCCACTCTACGTGGTTAACATTTCGTGGCAAATGTCGTACGTCGACAGCTTCCCCGCGGATAAGTTCTTCCTCCGATTTGATTACATATTCGACATGTTTCACGTGAAGAAGCTGGATTTTACGTTTGTCCACCTTTATGCCTTGCACATGAACTACATCATAGGGGTTGAGCAGATATCTCATATCTGTGTTGCTGACCCGTACTACATGAACGAGGCCTTCTTGGGAGTCTGCGCAAAGCACCGTGAATACGCGAGGGATTACATCGTCAGTTTCATGCTCGCCAATAAGTACAAGGAGGCGATTCTCGTGCCTTATCATTCCGTGTAAGTCATCCGCGCTGCTATCCTTCCTTCAGTTTCAATCATTCATTTGCACGGTGGAGGCTAATTAATTTGAGGTGTACTTATTTTGCGCAGCGGCGGCCGCGCCATCCTCATCATCCTCTACCCCCGATTCTTCCACGCTCTTTACTTGGACTCGTCGAAGAACATTCACAAAAAGGATTACACCCACATCAAGGATGTTCTCGATAGTGCTATGTTTTACTACCAAGAAGGGGGTGGAGAGGTCAGGGACAAAAAGAGAAGGGGCGGCAGGGTCGCCTTCGGCCATAAGACCGACTTGTGCTGCATCCAGCAACCGAACAATTCTCTTAATGATGGATTCTATATCCTACACCACATGCTGGTGTACAGATGGGATCACCAGAACCTTCGCATGTCACCTAGATCCGGTGATGCCCATATTCTGCAATGGGCAAAGGACATAGGAGATATCGAGGATCATCGACTTCGAGCTGAGTTCTATAACATCCAGCGCAAACTTGCCCAAATCATCATGAAGGAGGTCATCGGAAAAATAGGGATGTTCTATGGAGAAGGACAAATGTCGCGGGAAGATGTCCGAACATGGATAGCCTCTCAGCGTCTTGACATGAAGCCTTTCACTAAGCTCGAGGACTATCTCCCTGACTTGGATGGATGGAACGACATGTTGGAGTCATTGTCGATATATGACAATGTGTCTGTTTAGTCCATACTTTCTGTCTGACAAAACTTTGAGTTATGCACGGTGAAACTTTATTTGTGATGTAATTAAACCGTCCTCCTCCTCGACTAGCAAAAATCACTCTAGTTAGGGCATTTTGGGGTATGATGAACTTTGTTATTTTTCCTTATGATATGTTGTTTCTATTTTTGCCAAGTCTGTCTCTTTCTGTTGCTCAACTATATATGTTGCATATCATCGACTCATGTGACGATGCAGGTGCATAGATCATAGATGGCGAAGAAGTGCTACGCCAGGAGTATATATACAACAAGTGGCCGGAGTTTCAGGCCCCGGTGTACCAATTTCCGGTTTCCGAGCGACAGGCAGTAGTTAGCTTAGGTTCACGCTAATTCGAGAGAGGGATACGCACTCATGTACTCAAAGTGATAGCTCTTCTCGCTTATATCATTGTTTAGATGGATGATGATGTATTTGCAAGTAATCGAGACTTGTATTGCTATTTTCGAGATGATGACGAGAGACCACTTTGTGTTGGATGATGATTATGATGATTAGATGATTTGATGAGACTAATTGTATGTATATGCTATGATTACATTTGTATGTGTATGATATGCTAAAGATTATTGTATAAAGCCTATTCAAATACAAAACAAATACAAAACAAATATGCAGGGAAAAAAACTAATTAAACTAGCAGTAGCAAGGGGGGGGATTTAGCAGTAGCGCCGCCTTACCAGTAGCGCTTCCCAGTAAACAACGCTGCAGATAATATCAGCAGCGCCCTTTTCTAAAGAGCGCTACAGCTATTCATGTATAGCAGTAGCGTGGGACAACAGGCGCTACTGCTATACGTTAGTTGTAGCACCTTATTAGTAGCGCCGGTCCCCGCACTACTAATAGGCCCAAAACCTGTGTTGCTGCTAGGCTTTTCCCTAGTAGTGTTGGTGGGAATCCTTGGAGTTGTAGTCGTACTCGATGAAGTAGAACTTGATGTAGTCTTGGGAACCCACTTGACCAAGGCCTTGGGTGCTTCTTCAAATGCATCAATTTCCTCTTGAAGCTTATCCTTGCCTTTTTGCTTGTGGTCTTGTGGTGGAAGATCATCTTGAGCCTGTGTCCCTTTGAAGGAAGTAGGATCGTACTTCTCTTGTTGAGGAACAAACTTCGTCTTGGGGTATTGATCTTATTCCCACTCAACTCCATTGGCATTGAACTTTCGTTCAAAACCAACACCTTGGTTCTCCCGGTGTCTTCCTTGCTTGTGAACAATTTCTTCGAATTGCTTACTCCCGGCAAGGCTCTTGTAAACACCTTTCTCTATAATTCCCTTAAATAAGATATTTTCTTTCTCAAGTGTAACTTGGCTAAGAGAATCATTAGTGGAATCAAGAGAACTACTAGAAGCAACAACATTGGATTTAACATGATTATTGTCACTACTAGAGGAAGAATCTTTCTTGTTCTTGTTACTAGACTTGACTTGAGGCATGTAAGTGGATAAGAGTAAACGCTTGGCAATGTAAGAAGATTTTTCTTGAGAAGATCATCATTGATTGCTTTTAAGAACTCATGCTCTTGCTCAAGGTTGAGCTTTTCACAACGTAATTTCTCATGAGTCCTTAAAAGTTCTCGATGATCTCCTAAGATAGTTTCATGAGCTAACTTAAGAGTGTTTAGTTCTTTAGTTAGAAACTCAATCTTCTCCTTATCATTGTCATTCGTTTTATCTTGATTAGCATGATTGATTGACATTTCATCATAGTATTCATCACTAGAGTTGTCAACAAGTAAATCATCATCACCTAACAAGTCATCTTCATCACTATTGAAATCAACATAATCGGGGTGTGATACCTTTGGCCCTTTAGCCATGAAGCATCTTCCAAGTCCTTCATTTGGTGAATCAAATATGTCGTAGGAGTTGGTTGACACAAGTGCTAGACCGGCAACACCTTCATCTTGAGTATATTCGGAGTCGGGGTGATAGATTCTCTTGGAGTGATTGTCGGAGTCGGAGCCGGATACCCATTCACCAACATGAGCTTGATTTCTTCGTTTTGTGTAGCTCCTTGATGACTTGTCCTTCCTTTCTGAATCCTTTATTCTCCGGGATGTTCTTCGTTCGTAACGATCATCTCCACTCCTTCTCTCTCTTGATGGTGATTCTTCTCTTCTACTTCTTCTTTTTGTAGAATCTTCTCTTCTCTTGTAGGGTGCCGTACACTCATTGGAATAGTGTCCAGGTCTTCCACAATTGTAGCAATTTCTCTCTCCACTAGAAGATCTTTTGTCATTGTAGGACCTTGACTTGGACCTTCTCTCTTTGCTTCTACTCTTGTAGAACTTGTTGAAGTTCTTCACCATTAGGCTCAATTCTTCATTGAAGGTTTGTTTCTCACTTGATGATGTGGGAGCTTCACATGAAGCTTTGTAAGCACCACTTGACTTGTTATGGAGCTCCTCCTTATCCTTGAATGACATCTAATGAGCAACAATTCTTCCAATGACTTCCGTGGCTTGAGATCTTTGTAATTGGGAATCATTTGGATCAATGTGCATACGGTATCATATATTCCGTCCAAAGCTCTTAGGATCTTCTTGATGATGAATTTTTCGGTCATCTCTTCACTTCCTAAGCCGGCGATCTCATTTGTGATAAGAGCAAGCCTAGAGTACATTTCAGCGACACCTTCACCATCCTTCATTTTGAACATGTCAACCTGACTTTGAAGCACATCCAACATGGATTCCTTGACGGAGTCGGTACCTTCGTGCATATCAATCAAAGTATCCCAAATTTCCTTTGCATTCTCAAGACGGCTGATTTTGTTGAATTCTTCAGGGCACAATCCATTGAAGAGGATATCACAAGCTTGAGCATTGTATTGCAGCATCTTCAACTCTTCCGCGGTAGCTTCACAGTTCGGTTCTCTCCCATCAAAGAATTCACCTTGCAAGCCAATACACACAATAGCCCATATGGCGGGGTTATGTCCAAGAATATGCATTTCCATCTTATGCTTCCACCTAGCAAAATTAGTACCATCAAAGTAAGGACCTCTACGGTGGTAGTTTCCCTCGCTAGACGCCATACTCTCCTAGGTTGTGAAACCAAGGCTATGACTACCAAAAGCTATGGAAATCAATGCGAATGGAGACCAAAGCTCTGATACCACTTGTAGGATCGAAAGTTTGTCTAGAGGGGGATGATTAGACTACTTGACCAAATAAAACTTATCATTTTCCCAATTTTAGTTCTTGGCAGATTATAGCAAATTTGGACAAGTTAAGCAATCTTAACACAATTCAAGCAAGCATGCAAAGAGTATATGAGCAGCGGAAAGTAAAGCATGCAACTTGCAAGAATGTAAAGGGAGGGGTTTGGAAGATTCAAACGCAATAGGAGACACGGATGTTTTTGTCATGATTCCGATAGGTGGTGGTATCTTACATCCATGTTGATGGAGACTTCAACCCACAAAGGGTAATGGTTGTGCGAGTCCACGGAGGGCTCCACCCACGAAGGGTCCACGAAGAAGCAACCTTGTCTATCCCACCATGGACGGTGCCCACGAAGGACATGCCTCACTAGCGGTAGATCTTCATGAAGTAGGCGATCTCCTTGCCCTTACATACTCCTTGGTTCAACTCCACAATCTTGTCGGAGGCTCCCAAGTGACACCTAGCCAATCTAGGAGACACCACTCTCCAAGAAGTAACAAATGGTGTGTTGATGATGAACTCCTTGCTCTTGTGCTTCAAATGATCCCCAACACTCAACTCTCTCTCATAGGATATGGATTTGGTGGAAAGAGGATTAGAGTGGAAAGAAACTTGGGGAAGGCTAGAGATCAAGATTCATATGGTAAGAATCGAATATCTTGCCTCAACACAAGTATAGGTGGTTCTCTGTCAGAAAAAGTAAGTTGGAAGTGTAGGTTTGTTCTGATGGGTCTCTCTACAAATGAAGAGGTGGTGGAGGGGCATATATAGCCTCCACATGAAATCTAACCGTTACACACAACTTGCCAATCTCGGTGGGACCGAATTGATAAACTCGGTCGGACCGATTCAGCAAAGCTAGTGATCGTTAGGAATTTTGGTGGGACCGACATGCAAGTCAGTAGGACCGATATGGTTAGGGTTAGGGCATAACGTATTCTTGGTGAGACCGATTACACAAACTCGGTGAGACCGATTTTTGGTAATAAGCTAACCAGAGAGTTGGTCAGGTAAACTCGGTGGGACCGATTCGCTCATTTCGGTGAGACCGAAATGTTACAAAAGGGAAATAGAGAGTTTGCATTGCAATCTCGGTGGGACCGATCGCTCTTCTCCAAGGGACCGAAACGTTACGAAGGGAAACAGAGAGATTACAATCCCATCTCGGTGAGACTGAGATCCCTATCGGTGAGACCGATTTGCCTAGGGTTTGTGGCAGTGGCTATGACATTTGAACTCGGTGGCGCCGGATAGAAAGAATCGATGGGGCCGAGTTTCACTTTTGGTTTAGGTCATATGTGGATGTGAGAGAGTAATTGACGGTTTTGGAGCATCTTAATAAGCATTTTGAGCAAGAGCCTCGTTAAGCAACACCTCATCCCTCCTTAATAGTAATGGCTTTCCCTATAGACTCAATGTGATCTTGGATCACTAAAATAGAAAATGTAGAGTCTTGAGCTTTGACCTTGAGCCAATCCTTTTGTCCTTAGCATTTTGAGGGGTCGACTTTTCTCATCCTTGCCATGCCAATCATTGAGCTTTCCTGAGATATTAATCTTGAAATAGCATTAGCTCAATGAGCTATATGTTGTTAGGAATTACCAAAACCACCTAAGGATAGTTGGACTTTCATGCCGTCCTGCTAGTCTTGGTCTTGTTGCACCAATATGGGAACCTTTGCCTGATGCCTCGGGACTCCTCGCATGCGCTTGCCTCTTTAGCACCAAAGAGAAAACAAGGACACTGCGTGCTGGTGCCCGCCTGGCATCCTCCTAGCTCCAGTCATCATGGCTTGCATCACAGAAACCTCACGAGGTGTCCCTTTCCTTGATCTCTCCGCCCCTCGCGAGCCTTCCTAGTGAAGCTGCCCCCGAGGAGGTCTTGTGCCGTCCGCCTCGCGAGGCTTGGCCCCTCACGAGGGTCTTGAGTGTTTGCTGCTGAAGATGGGACGTATAGGGCCGCTGGTGGAGCCACGTCGCAGGCCGCAGGCAGGCAAATCTGGGGACTCTCATTCCCAGAACGCCGACAGTAGCCCCTGGGCCCACGGTGCACTCGGACATGGCTTCGAGGCGAAGCCAAGGGGAAAGTGCGGAGTGCCGCGGGCCCCAACAGCATGCGGCCCCGCTCAACGTGTGGCGATCGATTAGACGCGGCGGACCCACTTCCCCATGCAGCCTTGATATCCGCCTGGCTAGGCGGCCACGGCGTCCTACACAGTTATTTCCCCATTGTTGGCAACACACTCCCCAACTCCTTCGCGTCTTCGAACCTATGCTTCATCTCCCAATCCGACCTGAACTCAGTCCTCTCCATCGCCATGGCGCCGAACCAAACGGAGAAAGGGAAGAAGCCCCTGTCCTCAGCCAGCCCGCCTCTTGCCATCGAGCCCTCGGTCGGCCGATCGCGGGTGCTCAATTGGGAGGCCATGGACAAGGTCCTCCCTGTTCTCGCCACCCGCTTCAACGAATGGGGCGGGACGGTGGCCTAGCCTGCGTCCCAAGCTTCTATCGATAGAACAGCCACCGAGGTCCAATTGTTCATCGACACCTTATGGTCCGGCCTGGTCCCTCCCTTCTCTGCCTTTTTCAACGCTGTGCTTTCCCATTACCAGATTCATATGCTGCACCTAGATCCCCAACCTGTCCCTCTTCTTGCCGTCTTTGCCTTTGTCTGTGAGGCCATGGTGTGCATCGCCCCTCCGTGGCCCTTCTATGCCATTTCTTCTCGCTGCACCTGACCGACCCCCGGCAATGCTCGGGGTGCCTGAGCTTCCAGGCCGTGGCGGCGATGGCCGGCTCGGGGATTGACTTTGAACTCCCGCCATCTGCGAGCGGCTTCCGGACACGGTGGGTGTATGTGGATTTAGGAGTGCTCATCCCCTTGCTCTTGCCTCCGTCGGCGCCCACCGTCTCCAACTCTGGCTGGGTTCACGAGAAGCTTGCGAGCCGCTGCATCACCTTCGTCTGGCTCCGGTTGAAGTGGCTGAAAGGTCTTGGCTTGACGGCGCCCATGGTGATGAAGGAGTTCTTCCAACGCCACGTCGCCCCACTCCAGCACCATTCCCAGCCGATGTGGGCCCTGTCTGTCGGCCAGGATCACATGAGGCTTCAGGAGTCAGGGCTTCCGCTCGAGGCACGAAGAATGGTGCTTGAGGTCCTGGCGGGCGACCCCACGCTAGCCGATATGACACTGGAGGGATGTCTCTTGTATTGCTGCTCAAACAGGGTGGAGTTTGTGGGGCAAATGCCCCTTTTGACGAATGGGGGCTGTGTCCAGTCGGCCTTGAGGGGTCCCGTGAGAACCACGTCACCATGGTTCCCCTCCTTGTCGCTGGCGCCGAACTTGCCCCAAGAGTTGATGCAGGGGGTCAAGCACCACTGGAGGTCGGAGGTGCGGGTGCTGAGATGTCAACGCCGCTCGTGGCTCCTGAGGCACCATCTCCGGGAGCCCGTGACTCTCGCTCTGGGGTGGCTGTTGAGGGGGCGACGCAATCCGCTGCTCCTGAGGCCGAAGCTCCCGAGGCCTTAGTGGGTCATCGCGAGTCGAAACCCAATGGCTTTCCCCAGCTTGGCGCTCCTGAGGTCGCCTCCTCGGGCGCTTCACCAGCAGCGCCCTGCACTGGTCGCCATATCCAACGCTTCGGCCGGCTCCGTGTAGACTTCGATGCACTCTGCAAAAGGAAGGTGTCCCCAAGCTGCAGTAGCGGCGCCTTCCGGCCATTGAAACAGAGGAAGTACATCGCCATAGATGAGTAAGTACCTTATCTTTGTAATTCCTCGAGTCCTGCTTCCCTTTCTGACGGTGGCTCTTCAGGATCCCTTCTGCTAAGTCCGTGAAGCCTCCCGAGAAGCAACCTCCTCCTACCTCGAATCTCCCGCTGGCCTTCAGCGTCCCAACCCAGCATGCCGCCCCCGGCGCGAGGTCGGCCAGAGAGGCAGACACGCTAGCTTGGCGCATCGAGCCCGCGCTCCTGTTGTCTCTCCTTCGTGACCTCGTCGGGGGTGCGACAAGCGTGCCAAGTGCTCCTCCTCTGGTTGTAGACGGCGGCTGGATGGCTTCGGTCTTGGTTTCTTCTTCGAGTAGCGAGCCTCAACTCAACCGGGCTCCTGTTGAGGCCCAGTCGGCGACCGGGGGGGGGGGGGGGGGGCGCCAGCCCCCAGCCTCCTGTGGAAAGGGGGTGAGCCACTTCAGATCCCGTCGACGACCCCCGCTGCGGAGGACGGAATTGGCCGCATGCTCAAGTTTGCACACGAACGGAGTGTCGTCTGCCAGGAGCTCTTTTGAGTGGCGATGGGTCCGATGAGCCGGCTTGGCAGAGAACTCGTGGATGTAGACGTAGGCCTCGAGGAGCGGCATAAACTGAAGGTGGCCATCAACCTCGGGTGCCACCAGCGCGATCTTGATAATCCGAAGGCGGAGGCGTCTCTTGCGACCTCGCATGAGGCCTGCACTCGAGCCTTGGAAGAAGCCCGGGAAGCCGATCATCACTGCGAGATTGCAGAGAAACACGCATGGGAGCTCCAAGCTTGGAGTGCCTCCTTGGAGCAGCAAGTGGAGGCGCACAAGGCCGCCCTAGCGTCGATGAAGGGGACGCCTGCCGAGGAGGAAGAGATCCTGAAGCACGAGGAAGCACTGGCGCTGGAAGCCATGGAGTGCATTCTTGAGCTTGAGCGGTTGGAGACGAGGGAGCGCCAGGTCGCCCAAGCGGAGGATGTTGTCAGCGCGCGCGAGGCCAAGGCCCAGGAGGAGGTCGATCGCCGGGTGGCCAAGGCTCGCGCGGATCTTCTGGGCAGGTACGACCTGAAGTTGAAGCTTGTGGAAGCCGAAGCTGTGGGCAGGACTACTACCCTCAAGTCAGGGTTGGCTGAGGCGGAACATCGCGGGGAAGCCGCCACAGCCGCCATGATCTCAGTGCAAGCTGAGCTGGCTTCTGCTCGGCCGAGCTGCTTTCTCTTCAGCAGCAGGTCGCCAGCGCCAAGTCCTCCATGCAGCAGAGCAGGGAGGAAGCACTCCGGCGGCGGACGTTGGAGCGCATGCACGCCCCCATGCTTCAAAGCCTCTGGATCAGAGCCAACGCGGCGCTGGGCACCATCTACGATGAAGATGCCCCTCATCCCCACTCGAATGGTTATGCTAGTCATCTCCTCTTCTTCACCGATGTGTGACACGCCTGGAGAATCGATCCGAGAGGGCTCGCGAGCTTGTTGAAGAGAGGTGTCGTGGCCTGCTCAGGCGCGCGTTCTCCCGCGTCTTTAGCCACCTCCAGAACACCTATCCCAACTTCGATTTTGACGCTGCCATTGCCCCTGTGCCTGAGGCCATTCGGGGCGACCTGACACGCTGCGTAGAAGACAATGTGGATGCTCTAGTCAGGGCCTTCACCTCCGAGGGCGACGCGGTGGCGGTCGCGGCGGATCATGGTGACATGGTCGACGATGGTTTGGGCGACGCCGGCAATGGTGACGGTGATGCCGTTGATGGTGATGGTGATGTCGGCGATGGTGATGGCGACGCCAGCGACCCGAAGGACGCGGTGAGCGATATGTCCGATTGAGCCCATGCTTCCTTGTCGTTGACCCTGCAAGCGAAAGCTCGGGCACGGCCCTGAAAGTGTAAGAGCATTTTTGGAGGGGGATCCCCTCATGTAAACAAATTACTGCCTCTATCCCTTTAGGCCAAGCTGGAGATGTGTTTTTATGAGCCCGCAAGTCCCGCCACGAGCTTACTGCTACAGTTTACCTTAGTCAGGGCATGTTCGAAACCGGCTCGTGAGGTCGTGAGCTTTTGAGGGGCCTGCCGATCCGTCCGAGAGGGCCTCGCGATGAGCAAGCGCCATCCATGGAAGGACGTGCACGCAACGCACGTGCACCGTGCACAGCCCCCGCTCGCGAGGAGCCCGCGAGGGGGGAGGCAGCACGCGCGAACTATGAATAAAGGCAAGGAACCAGATTGCTAGAAATCGTACGAACAAGAAAAGGCAACCCCCGCGCATGCTAATGAAAATTCAACTTCAAACATAAATCCAAAGCCGAAAAACAAGGCTACAGAAAAGAGATTAAAAGCAAATGGCCGTGTCCGGTGCCTAGTCTAGTGTTCTTGTATTCTCACCAGCGCGGATCTAAGTGCTGCCACTATGACGTGGGAGGGAGCCCCCGAGGCCCGAGGGCGGCACTTCTGAGACTCCGGGGCGTCTACAACCCCACTAATTATTACATGAGAGTGTCACGAGCGGAGATCTTCACAGGTGCGAGCCTTACTTCATGTCGCCGGACGAGGGCCCCACCTTGCACCACCCTTGACCACCATTGGTGCGTCAGGAAACCAGGACGAAGCCAAGGGGCAAAGGGGATGCCATCGGCGCCCTCGGCTACCACGGGTCCTCTGCCGGGCACCTCCCCGGCAGAGGGCCTACCTCTGGGGGACGCCCTGCTCCGCGCAATGCGGGGACGGGCCTTGCTCCCGGCGCCTTCCCTGCAGCCCCTAGTGCGCTCCTCCAGGTGGAAGGGAGGCCGTCGAGCTGGGGCCATGGTCCGCCATTGTGACCTGATCCTCCTACGACCCATGGTTAGCGTAAGCTTGCTCTTGAGAGATTATTGGTACCCTATAATTGTTGTTGCCGGCATGGTTGGTGAGGCTCCCGGGAGGCTCCTCGAAGGCCTCAGCTTCTAGCGCTTCCTCCTCCCAGGCTGGCTCGAGGAACGAGCCAGGGTCGTCTTCCAGCACGTACTCCTGGTCCATCATGCGGGGCACGTAGGCCTCCGAGGCTGTCGCACCCAAGACCTTGCCGAACTGCCCTGCGTTCCATGTTTCCCGGCCTAGTGCGTCGCCCTGAGGATGTTAGGGTGGCATCCCGCTGGGGCCGCGGGTGGCAACGCTCGTACCCGCGCTCATCGGAGGTGCCGCGGGTGCGATTGTGCTTCCGGTGCTGCTGCTCACGCCAGTGTCGATGAAACCTCCTGGCCCGCCCGAGGGCACGCGGGCGCGGTGAGGCTCGCCATGCGATCCGGCCGCGGCCTGAGGCATAAGCAGGGAGCAGAAGGGCGGTGCTCCCGAGGCCGCGGCGTCCAGTAGCTCGGCGACGCGCTCCAGCAATGCATCCCGACCGCTCTCCATCAGCCGGCATCGGAGTAGCTCGCGAGCCACTATGAGCGCGGCCCTCATGTTTGCTTGTTCCCGTCGGGTGTGCGGCGTCGTGGCTGCAGCGTAGCTTGAGGCCCTTGCGGCTGCCCGTGCTTGTCATGGAGGAAGGGTGGATGGCGTTTGACCGCGCCGCCCGTGGCCCGCAGCGTTCGGTGGTGCGCGTTCCGCCTGGGGCGCAGGGTTGAGGTCTTCTTGGGCAGACGACGCTGACCGGGCTGGCCAAGCTGCCCATCGGTCGGCGTTGGTTATCGGGTCGCCAGACATCAGAACCGTGGACTATCAGCGGATCAACTGGCGGAAGAGAGGCTCAAACGCACCACTACCTGGCACGCCAAATGTCGGATTTTGGGTTCCGGCAAAACCCTTGAGGTTCGAACACTAGGGTGCGCATGAAGATCTCTCCCCCCTCTAGCTCACACACACCATGATCTCACGGCCTAGCTCGACGAACCCAAAGAACAGGAGACACAAGAGTTTATACTAGTTCGGGCCACTGATGCGGTGTAATACGCTACACCAGTGTGGTGTGGTGGATTGCCTCTTGGCCTGAGGATGAATAGTTACAAGGGAAGAAGAGTCTCCTGAGGAGAGGTGTTCTTGTGCTTGGCGAACTTGTGTGGTTGAGGATGATCTGCATCCTCTCCCCCCTATGGTGGTGCTAGTCCTATTTATAGAGGCCTTGGTCCTCTCCCAAAATATTGAGCAGGAAGGGATCCAACAACGGCCAAATCCGAAGGGAGACAACTAGTACAAGTTATCCTGACAAAAGTAGTCTTTGCTTGCCAAAGGCTTTGGTGGTGACGCCGTCTTGGGCTCCATGGTGACCTCCATCCTTCCGCCAGGAGCTCTTTTGGGAGGCGATGGGCGCGATGAGATGGCTTGGAGGAGAACTCGTGGATGTAGATGCGCGCCTCGAGGCCGAGGGTCTTCGGTTGATGGAGGAGAGGCATAAACTGAAGGTGGCCATCAACCTCGGGTTCCACCAGCGCCAGCTTGATAATCCTAAGGCCGAGGCGTCTCTTGCAACCTCGCATGAGGCCTGCACTCGAGCCTTGGAAGAAGCCCGGGAAGCTGATCGTCTCCATGAGATCGCAGAGAAACGCGCGTGGGAGCGCCAAGCTTGGAGTGCCTCCTTGGAGCAGCAAGTGCAGGCGCGCAAGGCCGCCCTAGCGTCGATGTAGGGGACGCCTGCCGAGGAGGAAGAGATCCTGAAGCACGAGGAAGCGCTGGTGTTCGAAGCCACAGAGCGCATGCTTGAGCTTGAGCTGTTGGAGACGAGGGAGCGCCAAGTCGCCCAAGCGGAGGATGTTGTCGGCAGGCGCGAGGCCAAGGCCCAGGAGGAGGTCGATCGCCAGGCGGCCAAGGCTCGTGCGGATCTTGTGGGCAGGTACAACCTGAAGCTGAAGCTCATGGAAGCCGAAGCGATGGGCAGGACTACTACCCTCAAGTCAGGGTTGGCTGAGGCGGGACATCACGATGAAGCCGCCACAGCCGCCCTGATCTCATAGCAAGCTGAGCTGGCTTCTTCCCGCGCCGAGCTGCTTTCTCTTCAGTAGCATGTCGCCAACGCTGAGTCCTCCACGCAGCAGAGCAGGGAGGAAGCGCTCCGGTGGCAGACGTTGGAGCGCATGCACGCACCCATGCTCCAAAGCCTCAGGACCAGAGCCAACGCGGCGATTGGCACCATCGGCGACGAAGATGCCCCTCATCCCCACTCGAACGGTTACGCCAGTCACCTCATCTTGTTCACTGATGTGGTGACACGCCTGGATAATCGATCCGAGAGGGCTCGCGGGCTTGTTGAAGAGAGGTGTCGCGGCCTGCTCAGGCGCGCATTCTCCCGCGTCTTCAGCCACCTCCAGAACGTCTACCCCAACTTCGATTTTGATGCCGCCATTGCCCCTGTGCCTGAGGCCATCCGGGGCGACCTGGCGCGCTGGGTAGAAGACAATGTGGATGCTCTAGTCAGGGCCTTCACCTCCGAGGGCGACGCGGTGGTGGTCGCGGCGGATCATGGTGACGTGGACGACGATGGTCTGGGCGACCCCGGCAATGGTGACGTTGATGTCGTCGATGGTGATGGTGATGCCTGCGATGGTGACGGTGACGCCAGCGACGCGTCCGAGGGCGACCGGAGGACGCAGTAAACGATATGTCCGATTGAACCCGTGCTTCCTTGTCATTGACCCTGCCAGCGAAAGCTCGGGCACGACCCTGAAAGTGTAAGAGCATTTTTGGAGGGGGAGCCCCTCATGTAAACATATTACTACCTCTATCCCTTAGGCCAAGCTGGAGATGTGTTTTTATGAGCCCGCGAGTCCCGCCGCGAGCTTACTCCTGTAGTTTACCTTAGTCAGGGCCAGTTCCAAACTGGCTCAATGGGTCGTGAGCTTCTGTGGGGCCTGCCGATCCGTCCGAGAGGGCTCGTGACGAGCAAACGCCGGCCATGGAAGGACATGCGCGCAACGCGCGTGCACCATGCACAGCCCCCGCTCGCGAGGAGCCCACGACGGGGGAGGTAGCACGCGCGAACTCCGAATCAAGGCAAGGAACCAAACTGCAAGAAATTGTACGAGCGAGAAAAAGCACCCCCCGCGCATGCTAATGAAAATTCAACTTCAAACATAAATCCAAAGCCAGAAAACAAGGCTACAGAAAAGAGATTAAAAGCAAATGGCCGCGTCTGGCGCCTAGTCTAGTCTTCTTGTCTTCTCACCAGCGCGGAGCTAAGTGCTGCCACTAGGACGTGGCAGCGAGCCCCTGAGGCGTGAGGGCGGCACTTCTGTGACTCCGGGGCGTGTATAGCCCCACTCATTATTACATGAGAGTGTCACGAGCGGAGATCTTCACAGGTGCGAGCCTTACTTCATATCGCCGGATGAGGGCCCCGCCTTGCGCCACCCTCGACCACCATTGGTGCATCCAGAAACCAGGACGAAGCAAAGGGCAAAGTGGATGCCAGCGCCACCCTTGGCGACCATGGGTCCTCTGCCGGGGCAAGGCTCACCAGCACCTCCCCGGCAAAGGGCCTGCCTCCGGCGGACGCCCTGCTCTGCACGATGCGGGGAGGGGCCTTGCTCCCGGATCCTTCCCTGCAGGGGCCGCCGTCCTGGTCGAAGGGAGGCCGTCGAGCTGGGGCCGCCGTCCGCTGTTGTTACCTGATCCTCCTGCAACCCATGGTTCGCGCAAGCTTGCTCTTGAGAGATTAGTGGTACCATGTAACTGTAGTTGTCGGCATGGTTGGTGAGGCTCCTGGAAGGCCCTAGCTTCTAGTGCTTCTTCCTCCCAGGCTGGCTCGAGGAACGAGCCAGGGTCATCTTCTAGCACGCACTCCTGGTCCATCATGCGGGGCACGTAGGCCTCCGAGGCCGTCGCCCCGAAGACCTTGCTGAACTGCCCTGCGTTCCACGTTGCCCGGCCCAACACGCCGCCCTAAAGATGGTAGGATGGCATCCCACTAGGGCCGCGGGTGGCAACACTCATGCCCGCGTTCATCGGAGGTGGCGCGGGTGCGATTGGGCTTCCGATGCTGTTGCTCGCGTCGGTGTCGATGAAACCTCCTTGCCCGCCCAAGGGCACGCGGGCGCGGTGAGGCCCGCCATGCGATCCGGCCGCGTCCTGAGGTATAAGCAGGGAACAGAATGGGCGGTGCTCCCGAGGCCGCGGCGTCCAGTAGCTCGGCGACGCGCTCCAGCAATGCATCCCGGCTGCTCTACATCAGCCGGCATCAGAGTAGCTCGCGAGCCATTGTGAGCGCGGCCCTCATGTTTGCTTGTTCCCGTCGGGTGTGCGGCGCTGTGGCCGCAGTGTAGCTTGAGGCCCTTGCGGCTGCCCGCGCTTGTCATGGAGTAAGGGTGGATGGCGTTTGACCGCGGCGCCCGTGCCCTGCAGCGTTTGGCGGTGCGTGTGCCGCCTGGGGCGCAGGGTTGAGGACTTCTTGGGTAGACGACGCTGCCCGTGCTGGCCAAGCTGCCCATCGGTTGGCGTTGGTCCTCGGGTCGCCAGACATCGGAACCACGGCGTGTCGGTGGATCAACTGGAGGAAAAGAGGCTCGGACGCACCCCTACGTGGCGCATCAAATGTCGGATTTTGGGTTTCGGCAAAACCCTTGAGGTTCGAACACTAGGGTGCGCACGAAGATCTCTCCCCCCTCTAGCTCGCACACACCATGATCTCACGGCCTAGCTTGACGAACCGAACAAACAGGAGACACAAGAGTTTATACTAGTTTAGGCCACCGATGCGGTGTAATACCCTACACCAGTGTGGTGTGGTGGATAGCCTCTTGGGCTGAGGATGAATAGTTACAAGGGAAGAAGAGCCTCCTAAGGAGAGGTGTTCTTGTGCTTGGCGAACTTGTGTGGTTGAGGATGATCTAAATCCTCTCCCCCTATGGTGGTGGCTAGTCCTATTTATAGAGGCCCTGGTCCTCTCTCCAAATATTGAGCGGGAAGGGATCCAACAACGGCCAAATCCGAAGGGAGACAACTAGTACAAGTTATCCTGACAAAAGTAGTCTTCGCTTGCCAAAGGCTCTGGTGGTGACGCCGTCTTGGGCTCCATGGTGACCTCCATCCTTCCGTCCTGCTGGTCTTGGTCTTGTTGCACCGATATGGAAACCTTTTCCTAATGCCTCGGGACTCCTCGCCTGTGCTTGCCTCTTTAGCACCAAAGAGGAAACGAGGACTGCGCTGGCGCCCGCCTGGCGCCCGCCTGGCGTTAGTCGTCATGGCTTGCGTCACAGAAACCATGCGAGGTGTCCCTTGCCTTTATCTCTTTGCCCCTCGTGGGCCTGCCTGGTAAAGTTGCCCCCGAGGAGGTCTTGTGTCATCCACCTCGTGAGGCTTGGCCCCTTGCGAGGGTCTTGAGTGTTTTCCTGGTGAAGATGGGCCGTACAGGGCCACTGGTGGAGCCACGCCGCGGGCCGCAGGCAGGCATGTCTGGGACCCCCCATTCCCAGAACGCCGACACCTGCCTTGAGGTAGGGCTCTTGTGTCCCGCACTGGCTCACGAGTTCCCAGACACACCTCGTCTGGCCCTGTCGTGCAAGCCACGTGTCAGGGCAGGGCTGTACACAACCCGGGGGATCCACTCAAAGGGTGCCCTCACCCACGCACCAGTGGAAGCACCATGCTCCGCGCTGGCTGACGACATGGTCCAGGAGCGGCTATGCCCGTGCAAGTGCGGAAGCGCTATGCTCTGCACTGTTGACAAAGAACTGAGGGCGGCTCCATGGCCGCATCAACCTCAGGGAGCCACCTTGCTCGGTGTCTAGCCTCATCGCAACGCTTTCCCCCGGGAGAGTCGCACGAGGGGGCTGGGCACGGGGGCTGCGCTCATGTCACGCCTGGCGTATGTATAACACCCTCGATGCGACTATAGCTCCCACGTGTCGAGGCACGACTTAGAGATATAATCGCATTGAAGGCATATGTCGCAAGTTAGGCAATCTTCACAAACATCCCATGTAATATAATAATAACAGGGGAGATAACATAGTTGGCTTACACTCACCATGTCAATCAGGTACATAAATAACATTACATCATCCAAACACTCATGGCCCGACTACGGCGCCAAAATAAAGAGAACCCAACATGCGACAACGGTCCCATTCACCCCCGACTGGGCACTACTACTGATCGTCGGGAAAGGAAATATAGTATCGTTGAGAGTCTTCGTCGAACTCCCACTTGAGCTCATACGCGTCTCCTGGAGCGGAATCATCAGGCCCTGCATCTGGTGTAATAGTAATCTGTGAGCCACAGGGACTCAGCAATCTCGCACCCTCGCGATCAAGGCTATTCAAGCTTATAGGTAAGGCAAGGTAAAATATGAGTGGAGCTGCAGCAAGCTACTAGCAAGTATGGTGGCTAACTTATTCGCAAAAGAGAGCGAGAAGAGGAGGCAAAGCATGAGCGAGAAGCTAGAGAACAACCTGCAGAAACATTACTCCAACACCGTGTCCACTTCCCCGACTCCGCCGAGAAGAGGCCATCACGGTAAAACACTCAGTTGATTCATTTTAATTAAATTAAGGTTCAAGTTATCTACAACCGGACATTAACAAATTCCCATCTGCCCATAACCGCGGGCACGACTTTCGAAAGTTCAATCCCTGCAGGGGAGTCCCAACTTAGCCCATGACAAGCTCTCACGGTCAACGAAGGAATAGACCTCCTCCCAAGATGTTCCAATCAGACTCGGTATCTTGGTAATTGAAGACACTTCGACAGGTTAAAACAAGACCAGCAACACCGCCCGAATGTGCCGAAAAATCCCGATAGGAGCTGCACATATCTCTTTCTCAGGGCACACTCAGATGAACACTACGTAAAACTAAAACCAACCCTCAAGTTGCCCCGAGGTGGCGCTGCAAGTGGCTCTATTTGGACCAACACTCAGAGGAGCACTGGCCCGGGGGGGGGGGGGGGGGGGGGGGGGGGGGGGGGGGGGGTTAAAATAAGATGACCCTCGGGCTCCGGTTTGACATGGCAATTTGGGAGGCTTGCAAGAAAGTGGTAGGCATCGTAGCAATGGCATAGCAAAAGAGCGAGCAAACTAGCATAGCAAAGATAGTAGTGATTTCGAGGGTATGATCATCTTGCCTGCACAGTTGTCAGAGTTGACTGGATCCTCGAAAGCAAACTCAACGGGCTCCTCGTTAGCGAACTCGTCTCCCGGCTCTACCCAAACAAGACAAACAAGCAACAAGGATACAATCAACCACGTGCAAACTCAAACAACACGATGCAAAGATGATATGATATGCGGGATGCGATGCGGGATGCAAAATGCAAGATATGACAGGAAATGCATGAACCTGGCCTCAACTTGGAATTCCAAGTGTGCCACTGGAAAGATGAGATGAAATCTCTTGAAAACGATATAAAGAATGCCGGAATCGGAGTTACGGTTTGGAAATGGCAAGCGATTCAACAATGACACAGGTCTGTAATTTACAGCAAGTAGGCATCTAAATGCAATGAGATGAACATGCTACAGCACCCAAACATGACAACAAAATACATGGCAGGGATGCACACAAGATTCTTAACAAAAGTCTAGCACTGAGCTACGGCCAATTCATCCATTAACAGGTTCAAACAAGCATGGCAAAAATGCAAATGACAAACAGATCTCAGACTTCGTAAAATTAACACTTGTCTGGAATTTCAGATCATATAGCCCTCTTCGGAGCAACAAAACAACATGCTACAGGACCTGAACATGACAAAGAAAGACATGGCACGGAGATACTCAACAAGCTTAACAAAAGTCCCTTAGTGACCTTGAGTCAAAAGGGATCACAAAATATACTAACAAGCACACAAACATAGCAAAAACATAATCAGTTTTCAGACTTAGAGAAAAACTGGGACATGCTGAAACATAACTCACGAAGGCATGTTTACGAGCTCGATGCACTCACCACGGTGCAAGTCATGGCAAGACAAGCATACATACCTTAAGAAGGCACAAAATGCAAGCTAGACATGGCAAGAACAATGGAATAGCATGCACGGATCAACTACAATAACATCGGCAAAATCGCAAACAAGTTGACGATCTGCCCAGATTCGCAACGAAGCAAAAGTAGAGCTCGATTGACTCAAGCTAGGGTGCTCCATAATTGCAAACAAAGAATGGATGGATAGATCACTACAATATTAACAAAACTCCCTTACTGATCATCCTCAAAAGAGGCACGGATCACTAGGAAACAACATGAACATATGGCATCATGAGATAAACAAACCCAGGACTTGGTGAAATCACTAAGTCCCTGAAAACAGAATTAGCAAGTGCACCACCTTGCAAGCTTGCATAAGTCACCACACACATCCTAAAAATAGATGGGTTGCACCTCTGGAAAGATGACAAAACCCTTAACATAACATATGAAGAACTCACGGGCATATCATGCACACATTAATCATGGCAAAAATGACAAAAGTGCTAAATGGAGTAACAGATCTGACAATTAACTCAAATAGCCCTCTTCTAACAGCATTTCGGGCATCAAGATGAGCTCAAATGAAAATGACACAATGAAATGAAATGATGTACTCTCTGAGATGAACATTTTGATGTGCTATATGCCCAAATCGGAGCTACGGATGCAAAGTTACGGGGCCCCGAACAGAGGCACTTGGATCTACAATTTCGGGAGTTAGCAAAAAAAACACCTCCTAGGGTTACTGTAGCTGCCTCGGATCTGGATCGGGGCGCACCTCCCGAGGATCGCCGGATCCTCACCGGAGCTCGCCGGCGGGCTGGTCGGCGACGACGGCGGCTGGGCGCCGCGGTGGCAGCGGAACAGCGCGGTGGCAGCGCGGGGCGGCGGAGCGGCGCGGTGGCGGCGCGGGGCGCGGCGGTTTGCTCCGGCGGCCGGCAATGGCGCTCACGGCAGCGCGGCGAGGCAAAGGCGGCCGGCGGCGGCTCGGGAGCTCCTCTCCCTGGAGCCTGGCGCGGAGGGGCGGAGGGGAATGGGCCCCGCGGGCCAGAAGCGGGCCCCGCGGGCCGGCGGCGGCGGGAGGCGACGAAGTGGGCGTGGCGCCACGTGGCTTCGCGAGATTGGCCCGGGCGGATCGGGCGGACACGTCCGGCCGTCCGGATTTTTGTCCGGCGGCTGGAGGAGGAGGGGGACTAGGGTTTGATCCGGAATTTTCGAGGAGGACCTATATATAGGCATAGAGGGAGCTAGGAGAGTCCAAATGAGGTGCGGTTTTCGGCCACACGATCGTGATCGAATGCTCTAGGACATGGATTAGAGTTTGGTGGGTTTTGGGCCAAATTGGAGGGGTGTTGGGCTGCAACACACACGAGGCCTTTTCGGTCCCTCGGTTAACCGTTGGAGTATCAAACGAAGTCCAAATGGTACGGAACTTGACAGGCGGTCTACGGTAGTAAAGCAAGGCCGCTTGGCAAGTCTCGGTCCAACCCGGAAATGTTTAATCCCCACACACGAAAGAAATCTAGAAATGACCACCGGAGGGGAACGAAGCACCGGAATGCAAATCGGACAACGGGGAAAATGCTCGAATGCATGAGACGAACACGTATGCAAATGCAATGCACATGATGACATGATATGAGATGCATGACAACGACAACAACACACAGAGGAAAAACCCGAACCGGAGAAAATAAAATAACTTAACGCCGGAAATGACAAGAGTTGGAGTACAAATAGGGAAAGTTACATCCGGGGTGTTACAATATGCCACCCTGCCAGGTCCCCCGGACCTGGTAGTCGTGCCCCTCTCACGAGCGAGACCTCGGCGAGGATAGGTATGGAGGTCTATTTGTACGTCATGGGGGACTCCTGAGTATCGCGACTCAGGAGCCTAACTAGCCATGTAGCCCCTCACCTCAAGTTTGCCCATCACCATTCCAATTCATCCCTGATGAATCGGACCTGACTCAACTCTAAGCAGTAGCAGGCAGGACAAACAACTATGAATGAATAGGCACATCAGGGCTCAAACAACTCCTACTCATGCTAGTGGGTTACCTCTATTTTCTTGGCAATGACAGGTCATGCAGGGGAAAGGGGTTCAACTACCGCAGCAAGTAACAGATGAATCGTTGTTGTCCTAATGCAGTAAAAGAGAGCAGGAGTGAGAGACTGGGATTGTATCAGAATGAACAAGGGGATTTTGCTTGCCTCGCACTTCTGAAGATAGTATAGCTCTTCATCGGTGTCATCGAAATCATCGTCGGAACAACGTCTACTGAGAGGGGAAAACTACCGGCAAGCAGAGGAAGAACACAATCAATGCAATGCCACAATATGATGCATGAATGTGACATGGCAAAATGCTGTGATTTGAGCTAATGCAGCTAGCAACGATTTAAATGGAGTTGGTTTGAACACTAGATTCAAATTCAAACTCCACATAAGGCATTTCAAATGCCATTAATTCAAATTGTCTTATACAACAACTTTAAGTTGTTCAAACATGCATGAAAATGCTATAAACAGATTCTTTTGATTCTTTTGATCATTTTTCATATATAAATTATTTCTTTTCGAGTTACAGATTATTTTCTATGTTTTTTTAGAAGTTTTGGATATTTTCTGAAATGAATAAGTCATTTCTGATTTATTTTAAATCCTAGAGAATATTTACTGTGTCATCTTGATGTCACTATGATGTCAGCAAGTCAACGGGGTGGTCCAGGTCAAACTGGCTAGTGGGTCCCCCGTGTCTGATTCTAACTAAACTAACCTAATTTAGTTAGCACTAACCTAACTTAGTTAGCAGGGCGGCCCCACCTATCAGTGACCCAGGGGAGGTCAAACCCCTGGTCAGCCGAGGCTAAATGGCTGGCGGCTCGACGCCGGCGAGGCCAGGCGCGGCGGTGAGGTGCGGGATTCCTCCTCCGGTGACCAAAATGACCGGCGGAGGGCATCTACGTGACGCGGGCACTCGTCCGCGTCGAGTGGTGGTAGTGGTTGGGAATGGGGTGGCCGGAGCCGTCGCCGGTGTCGACCTTGCCGGTCGCCGGAGCTCGAGTGAGCTCGGGGTCGAAGCTACGGCGGCCGGGGCAGCTCACGCAGAGCACCTACATGCTCTACGCGGCACGGGGAGGAAGCTGAGCGCGGCAGCCGGACCGTTAGGTGGCCAGAGACATGTCGGCGGCGAGCATAGGCGGCGGCGCGTGCGGGCGAGCAAGGTGTGGTGTCTACGGTGTAAGGTGCGGGGAGAAGGTTCAGTGGCTCATAGTGAGTCCCGGGAAGCGAACGGCGAGCTCAGGGACAGGCTGGAAACGTCGTGAGGTTGCCGGCGATCTTGGCGACCGAGCGGGGAAGAAGTCGACGGGGCAGCGATGCATGGCGAACGAGCGCTCGGGGCTCGGTGGAGGTGAAGTGTCAAATGACAGCGGAGATCGTGGCAGCACGGGGGGGAGGGGAGCACGGTAGGCGCGGTGGTTCACAGCGGCGCAGCCATGGCGGCTTCGGCCATTGCGGGGGAGATCGAGGGAGAAAGCAAGGGAGGGAAGAGAGAGCCGGATGGATCGGGATGGTACCGAGGAGAGGATCCGCGGCGTCGTGCTCTCCCGGGGACGTAGGCAGGCAGCTTGCGTGGCGCGCTGTGCGTGCGTGCGCGTCAGGCACATGCCTCTCATCCTTCTGGCGAGAGGAGGGAGATGACTGATACGTCCATTTTGCATCATGCTTTTATATCGATATTTATTGCATTATGGACTGTTATTTCACTTTATGTGACAATACTTATGGCTATTCTAACATATTTTACAAGGTTTACATAAGGAGGGAGAATGCCGGCAGCTGGAATTCTGGGCTGGAAAAGGAACAAATATTAGAGACCTATTCTGCGCAACTCCAAAAGCCCTGAAACTCCATGGAACATCTTAAAATTAATAAAGAAAAAATCCTCGCCAAAGATGAAGGCCAGGGGGCCCACACCCTACTCACGAGGGTGGGGGGCGCGCCCCCCTCCTAGGGCGTTCCCCCTACCTTGTGGGCCCCCTGGTGGCTCTCCGACGTCCATCTTCTCCTATCTGAGGTCTTTCGATGAGAAAAAAATAAAGGGGAACTTTTCGGGATGAGACTCCGCCGCCACAAGACGGAACCTTGGCGGAACCAATCTAGAGCTCCGGCAGAGCTGTTCTGCCGCGGATACTTCCCTCCGGGAGGGGGAAATCATCACCATCGTCATCACCAATGCTCCTATCATCGGGAGAGGGCAATCTCCATCAACATCTTCACCAGCACCATCTCATCTCCAAACCCTAGTTCATCTCTTGTATCCAATTCTTTTCTCAAAGTCCGGGATTGGTGCTAGTAGGTTGCTAGTAGTGTTGATTACTCCTTGTAGTTGATGCTAGTTGTTTTATTTGTTGGAAGATCATATGTTCAGATCCTACATGCATATTATTACCCGTCTGATTATGAACATGAATATGCTTTGCGAGTAATCACGTTTGTTCCTGAGGACAAGGGAGAAGTCTTGCTATTAGTAGTCATGTGAATTTGGTATTCGTTTGATATTTTCATAAGATGTATGCTGTCTAGCCTCTAGTGGTGTTATGTGAACGTCGACTACATAATAGTTCACCATAATTTGGGCCTAGAGGAAGGCATTGGGAAGTAATAAGTAGATGATGGGTTGCTAGAGTGACAGAAGCTTAAACCCTAGTTTATGCCTTGCTTCGTAAGGGGCTGATTTGGATCCACATGTTTCATGCTATGGTTAGGATTACCTTAATACTTTTGTTGTAGTTGCGGATGCTTGCAATAGAGGTTAATCATAAGTAGGATGCTTGTTCAAGTAAGAACAGCACCCAAGCACCGGTCCACCCACATATCAAATTATCAAAGTATCGAACGCGAATCATATGAACATGATGAAAACTAGCTTGACGATATTCCCATGTGTCCTCGGGAGCGCTTTTCCTATTATAAGAGTTTGTTCCGGCTTGTCCTTTGCTACAAAAAGGATTGGGCCACCTTGCTGCACTTTATTTACTTTTGTTACTTGTTGCTCGTTACAATTTATCATATCACAAAACTATCTATTACCACTTATTTCAGTACTTGGAGAGAATACCTTGCTGAAAACCGCTTATCATTTCCTTCTGCTCCTCGTTGGGTTCGACACTCTTACTTATTGAAAGGACTATGATAGATCCCTATACTTGTGGGTCATCAAGACTCTTTTCTGGCGCAGTTGCCGGGGAGTGTAGCGCCTTTGGTAGGTGGAATTTGGTAAGGAAAAATTTATATAGTGTGCTGAAATTTACTGTCACTTGTTACTATGGAAAGTAATTCTCTGAGGGGCTTGTTCGGGGTATCTTCACCCCGTCCAGTAGAGCAAAGAGTTACTCCTCAACCTACTGAACCTATTGAAAAGGAAACTCCTTTTGAATTTCCTTCGGGTATGATGGATAACTGCTAGCTAACCTTTTACAGGAGATGGAACAAAGCATCCTGATGAGCACTTAATATATGTGGATGAAGTTTGTGGATTATTTAAGCTTACAGGTATACCCGATGATGTTGCTAAGAAGAAGGTCTTCCCTTTATCTTTGAAGGGAGATGCATTGATATGGTATAGGCTATGTGATGATATGAGATAATGGAACTATAAAAGATTGAAATTGGAATTTCATCAAAAGTATTACCCTATGCATCTTGTTCATCGTGATAGCAATTATATATATAATTTCTGGCCTCGTGAAGGAGAAAGCATCGCTCAAGCTTGGGGGAGGCTTAAATCAATGTTATATTCATGCCCCAATCATGAGCTCTCGAGAGAAATAATTATGCAAAGTTTTTATGCTTGGATTTCTCATAATAATCAAACCATGCTCGATACTTCTTGTGCTGGCTCTTTTATGATGAAGACTATTGAATTCAGATGGAATTCATTGGATAGAATTAAATGCAACTCTGAAGATTGGGACCTCGACGAAGGTAAGGAGTCAGGTATGACACCTAAGTTTGATTGTGTTAAATCTTTTATGGACACCGATATTTTCCGTAAGTTTAGCACTAAATATGGACTTGACTCTGAGATAGTAGCTTCTTTCTATGTATCTTTTGCTACTTATGTTGATCTCCCTAAGGAGAAGTGGTTTAAATATCATCCTCCCATAGAAGTAAAAGTAGCTGCACCTATTAAAGTTGAAGAAAAGACTGTCACTTATAATGATCCTATTGTTCCTACTTCTTATGTTGAGGTAGACTAAGGCATAGCCTAGTGGTGTGAAGGGGCTGATGCCTTCCCACCCACCCAGGTTCAAGGCATG
This sequence comes from Triticum urartu, assembly GCF_003073215.2. Lineage (NCBI taxonomy): Eukaryota > Viridiplantae > Streptophyta > Magnoliopsida > Poales > Poaceae > Triticum > Triticum urartu. Next base: position 263,948,797 of record NC_053025.1, on the reverse strand, counting down.
GTACTTGCAATTTGGGTTTGTTGCACCAATTATACTGTATGGGGTTCCCTTACAGTCTTTCGATCATGCTAAAGCTTCAACTTTTGTTGGTAAAAGCAATATTAGAACTTATACACCTCCTGAGCAAGTTAAAGTAGAACCTAATATTGCTATTGTTAAAGATGTCTTGTCTGATAATATTGATGGGCATGTTATTCAGGTCGAAGGTTAAACTACTAGAATTGCTAAACCTTGTGCTAAAGATAAACATAGACCTGTGGTAGGCGTGCCTGTTATTTCTGTTAAAATAGGAGATCATTGTTATCATGGCTTATGTGATATGGGTGCGAGTGCTAGTGTTATACCGCTTACTTTATACGAAGAAATTAAGAATGAAATTGCACCTGCTGAGTTAGAAGGTATTGATGTCACAATTAAACTTGCCAATAGAGATACCATTTCACCAATTGGAATTGTTAGAGATGTTGAAGTCTTGTGTGGGGAAACTAAATATCCTACTGATTTTCTTGTTCTTATTTCTCCGCAAGATAGCTTTTGTCCCATTATATTTGGTAGACCCTTCTTGAACACTGTTAATGCTAGGATAGATTGTGAAAAGAATGTTGTTACTATTGGCTTGGATGATATGGTTCATGAGTTTAATTTCTCTAAATTTAGTAAACAACATCGTGAGGAAGAATTACCTAGTAAGGACGAAATTATTGGTCTTTCTTCTATTGCCGTACCTCCTAGTGATCCTTTAGAACACTATTTGCTAGACCGTGAAAATGATATGTTCATGAATGAAAGAAGGGAAATAGATGAAGTATACTTTAAACAGGAACCTATTCTGCAACACAACTTGCCTGTTGAAATTTTTGGGGATCCTCCTCCACCCAAGGGTGATCCTGTGTTTGAGCTTAAACCTTTGCTTGATAATCTTAAATATGCTTATCTTGATGAAAAGAAGATATATCCTGTTATTATTAGTGCTAACCTTTCAGAGCATGAAGAAGAAAGATTATTGAAAACTCTGAAGAAGCATCGTGCTGCTATTGGATATACTCTTGATGATCTTAAGGGCATTAGTCCCACTCTATGTCAACATAAAATAAATCTGGAAGTAGATGCCAAACCACTTCGTGATGCTTAATGACGTCTGAATCCTAAAATGAAAGAAGTGGTAAGAAAAGAAATACTCAAGCTTCTAGAGTTAGGTATAATTTATCCCGTTGCTGATAGTCAGTGGGTAAGTCCTGTCCATTGTGTCCCTAAGAAGGGAGGTATTACTGTTGTTCCTAATGATAAAGATGAATTGATTCCACAAAGAATTATTACAGGTTATAGGATGGTAATTGATTTCCGTAAATTAAATAAGGCTACTAAGAAAGATCATTACCCCTTACCTTTTATTGATCAAATGCTAGAAAGATTATGCAAACATACACACTATTTCTTTCTAGATGGTTATTCTGGTTTCTCTCAAATACCTGTATCGGCTAGAGATCAGTCAAAGACTACTTTTACATACCCTTTTGGTACTTTTGCTTATAGACGTATGCCTTTTGGTTTATGTAATGCACCTGCTACCTTTCAAAGATGCATGATGGCGATATTCTCTGACTTTTGTGAATAGATTTGTGAGGTTTTCATGCATGATTTTTCCGTCTATGGTTCCTCTTTTGATGATTGCTTGAGCAATCTTGATCGAGTTTTGCAGAGATGTGAAGAAACTAATCTTGTCTTGAATTGGGAAAAGTGCCACTTTATGGTTAATGAAGGTATTGTCTTGGGGCATAAAGTTTCTGAAAGAGTTATTGAAGTTTATAAAGCCAAGGTCGATGCTATTGAAAAGATGCCATGTCCCAAGGACATCAAAGGTATAAGAAGTTTCCTTGGTCACGCCGGATTTTACAGGAGGTTCATTAAGGACTTCTCAAAAATTTCTCGGCCTCTGAATAATTTATTGCAAAAAGATATACCATTTGTCTTTGATATGATTGTGTAGAAGCATTTGAAATACTTAAGAAAGCATTAGTCTCTGCACCTGTTGTTCAGCCACCTGATTGGAATTTACCCTTTGAAATTATGTGTGATGCTACTGATTATGCTGTAGGTGCTGTTCTAGGGCAAAGAGTTGATAATAAATTAAATGTTATTCATTATGCTAGTAAGACTCTAGAGAATGCTCAAAGAAATTATGCTACTACTGAAAAAGAGCTTTTAGCAGTTGTATTAGCTTGTGATAAGTTCAGATCATATATTGTTGATTCTAAAGTAACTATTCACACTGATCATGCTGCTATTAAATATCTTATGGAAAAGAAAGATGCTAAACCTAGACTTATTAGATGGGTTCTCTTGCTACAAGAATTTGATTTGCATGTTGTTGATAGAAAGGGAGCTGAGAACCCCGTTGCAGACAACTTGTCTAGGTTAGAGAATGTTCTTGATGACCCACTACCTATTAATGATAGCTTTCCTAATGAACAATTAAATGTCATAAGTACTTCTCGTAGTACTCCATCGTATGCTGATTATGCTAATTATATTGTTGCTAAATTTATACCACCTAGCTTCACATACCAATAAAAGATAAAGTTTTTTTATGACTTAAGACATTACTTTTGGGATGACCCACATCTTTATAAAGGAGTAGATGGTGTTATTAGAGGTTGTGTACCTGAGCATGAACAGGAACAGATCCTACGCAAGTGTCATTCCGAGGCTTATGGAGGACACCACGCTGGAGATAGAACTGCACATAAGGTATTGCAATCTGGTTTTTATTGGCCTACTCTCTTGAAGGATGCCCGTAAGTTTGTCTTGTCTTGTGATGAACGTCAAAGAATTGGTAATATTAGTAGACGTCAAGAAATGCCTATGAATTATTCTCTTGTTATTGAACCGTTTGATGTTTGGGGCTTTGATTATATGGGACCTTTTCCTGCCTCTAATGGATACACACATATTCTAGTGGCTGTTGATTACGTTACTAAGTGGGTAGAAGCTATTCCAACTAGTAGTGCTGATCATAACACTTCTATTAAAATGCTTAAAGAAGTTATTTTTCCGAGGTTTGGAGTCCCTAGATATTTAATGACTGATGGTGGTTCACACTTTATTCATGGTGATTTCCGTAAAATGCTTGCTAAATATGATGTTAATCATAGAATTGCATCTCCTTATCACCCTCAGTCTAGTGGTCAAGTAGAGTTGAACAATAGAGAGCTCAAATTAATTTTGCAAAAGACTGTTAATAGGTCTAGGAAGAATTGGTCCAAGAAACTTGATGATGCATTATGGGCTTATAGAACTGCATATAAAAATCCTATGGGTATGTCTCCGTATAAAATGGTTTATGGAAAAGCATGTCACTTACCTCTCGAACTAGAACATAAGGCGTATTGGGCTATTAAAGAGCTTAACTATGATTTTAAAATTGCCGGTGAGAAGAGGTTATTTGATATTAGCTCACTTGATGAGTGGAGAACCCAAGCTTATGAAAATGCCAAGTTGTTTAAAGAAAAAGTTAAAAGATGGCATGACAAAAGGATACAAAAGCGTGAGTTTAATGTAGGTGATTATGTATTGCTATACAACTCTCATTTAAGATTTTTTGCAGGAAAACTTCTCTCTAAATGGGAAGGCCCCTATGTTATCGAAGAGGTCTATCGTTCTGGTGCCATAAAAATCAACAACTTCGAGGGCACAAATCCGAAGGTGGTAAATGGTCAAAGAATTAAACATTATATCTCAGGTAATCCCATAAATGTTGAAACCAATATTATTGAAACCGTAACCCCGGAGGAATATATAAGGAACACCTTCCAGACCATTTCAGACTCCGAAAAGGAATAGGTATGTGGTACGGTAAGTAAACCAACTCCAAAACAATTTTTAAGGCAATATTTCTCCGTTTTTGAATATTTAGAAAAATAGAAAAATAAGTAGCAGTCCGGGAAGGACACGAGGGCCCCACGAGGGTGGTGGGCGCGCCCTACCCCTCTGGGCGCATCCCCCTACCTCGTGAGCACCTCGTGCGCCTTCCGGACTCCGTTTTCTTGCACGTTACGTATTTTGGTTGGTAAAATTTCATTATATAATCTCCCGAAGGTTTTGACTCCCGTATCACGCAAAATATCCTCTGTTTTTGTTTCAAGCTGTCCCGTTGCAGATTAAATAAACATGTCTTCCCAGGATTCGGAAGGAGAAAGCTATGTGGATGATTACTTAGCAAATCACAAGGTCTATGGAGATGTGGAACACGATGGATGGACCACGGAGAAAGATTAGGACGAAGTGCTTACTGATCTACTGACGCGTATGCCCTCGGCCTCTTTCGGAGCACCAAGCCCGAAGGTTTCGCGGCCTGGATCACAGGTACACGAGCCCCAAGGGCTAGCAAGGGCACGACAGCTGGACCCGCATTAGCGCCGGCTGTCGACGGAGCAGCAGCGTCACCTCGGGAGATCAGTGCCGACCTTCCCTTCTTTAGGACCCCGGCCGACGGCTTATTCGGGGGCCCCCGGGACCTTGTCGTGACCCTAGCAGAGATCGGCGACTCCATCACCGGGAGCTCGCTGGGCTCATCGTCCTCGGGAAGGGTGCAGTGGAGGTTCACCACGTGGAGAGGAGAGGTCTCCCCAGCTCCCTCCCGGGTCGCCTCCGAGTCAGCCTCGACGGACTGACCAGAGGACACCATCACCGGGGCCACCACCATCGGAGCCCCGGTAGGCGCCAGCGACACGAGCCCGCGCTCGCTAAAGACGGGCATGGCGGCAACGATCTTCGACCCATCCCGGCGGCGGTACAATGGAAGATGGGTGTCAGGCGGATACCCATGATCCTCCGCAACCAGGAGATGGAGGACCTTGTCCAGCTCCTCGTCGGACAAGGTGTCGAGGCGCAGGCGGAGGTCACCCACTCCTTCTTCCATGAGCCTCTACAAGGGGCGTAAGCATGCCTGGAGTGGGGCCAGGCATTGCGACTAGAACTCCTTGAGGATCATGGCCCCCGTCAGCTTTTCCACCTTCAGGTCATCTCGCTTCAGGTCAGCCGCCATCCTTCCCAGCACCTGCTCCGCCCGCGGGTTGGTGAGCTTCTCGCTAGTCCACCCATCGTGAGGCACTAGCCTCCCCGTTGGCAGCACTAGCCGAGGGTAGGGCCTCTTGGTGTTCATGAGAAACCATTTGCTCCAGAAGCCCTCTGCCTTCTTCCATGCTCTCGAGATTGCATTGGCTCCGTTTGCCGCAACAATGTTGTCGCACCCTGAGCATGCCGCGCCATCCTTGTTCCGGAGGTAGAAGAAATGGTGAAGCAGTGCCACGGATGGCATCACCCCCACGAATGCCTCACAATAGAAGGCAAAGATAGAGAGGAGAAGGACGGAATTGGGATGAAGGTGGAGGGCGTGGTGCTTGTAATGGCGGTGGATGGCGTAGAAAAACTCAGAGAAAGGGGGGACCAGCCCCTCGAAGACACCATGCATGAAGAAGGGGTAGAAGGTGTTACCTGAGGCCTCCGGCTCAGCGGAGTCAACCCGAAGCATGGTCTCTCTCCCTTGTTGCTGGCACCCACCGCCATCGGGAGCACGGTGGCGAAGTTCTTCTCTGAGGCATTGGGAGCGTTCAAGGAGGGCACGTACCAGGAGGGCGAGCTCAAGGCCTTCGTCTTGTTGGATGCCATCGGCTGCAAGCTAGGGCAGGAGTTCTGGCGGATCTGGAGTCTCTTGGGGCGAAGAACACGACAGGGGATCTAGAGCAAGACAAAGGAAGGCAGTGAAGGCTCTGTAGCGTGCGCTGGCCTTTTGTCAGGTGGGAACGGCTGCCGAGGCCCCCTGGGAAAGTGGAGGCGCCCACGTCCCACCAATCGCCATTCGTCAATGAAGGCCGCAGGAGGTTGGGTCCTGCGGTGCTCCGCACTTACCCTTTGGCTTCGCCTCAAAGCCAAGCTCGAGTGCACCTCGGGCCCGGGGGCTACTGTCGGAATTATGGGACCGAGAGTGCCCAGACTTGCCTTCCTGTGGGCTTGCCTGTGGCTCCACCAACGGCCTGGTACGACCCATCTTCAGCAGCAACCACTCAAGACCCTCGCGAGGCGGACGAGACCAAGACCTCCCCGGGAGCAGCCTCACTAGGCTGGTTCCCGAGGAGCCGAGATCTCGATGCAAGGGGCACCTCGCAAGGTTCACGTGGCATGGGCCATGAGTCCCAAGGGCAGGCGGGCGCAGCGGACGTAGTGTACCAGTTTCCTCTTTCGTGCTAAAGAGGCAGGCACAGGAGAGGAGTCCCAAGGCATCAGGCAAAGGTTTCCATATCGGTGCAACAAGACCAAGAGCAATAGGACGGCAGGACGAAGGTCACCACGAAGCCCACAGCAGCGTCACCACGAGAGCCTTTGGTAGGAGAAGACCACCTTTTGCCAGGACAACTTTTACTAGTTGTCTCCCTTCAAACTTGGCCTTTGTGGGATCCCTTCCCACCTAACATTTGAGAAGAGGGCCAGGGCCTCTATAAATAGGACTAGCCACCACCATAGGGAGGGATCGACTCATCGGGGATCAGACCCAATCCATCGTCACATCCACCAGCTCGCCGAGCTCAAGAACACCTCTCCTCCTGAGGCTGTTCACCCATTGTACTAGTTCATCCTTACCCCATGAGGCAATCCACCAACACCACACTGGAGTAGGGTATTACACCGCAAGGTGGCCCGAACCAATATAAACCCTTGTGTGTCTTGTTCCTTGGGTTCGTCCAGCTAGGCCATGAGATCGTTGAGCGAGCGAACTATGGAGAGAGTGTTCTTCGTGCGCACCCCAGAGTTCGAAGCTTAAGGGTTAGTCGGAACCCGCAATCCGACAGCGAGCATGCCCCCATGCTTCAGGCCCTCAGGGTGTGGGCCAACTGAGCCCTGAGCATCATCTAGGAGGAGAGTGTCCCTCATGCCCGCGTGGAAGATTATGCTAGCCACCTTCGCTTTATTACCGAAGTCGTGACGCGCCTGGAAGATCAGGCTATGAGGGCTCGTGAGCTTGCCGGGGAGAGGAGCTGGGGCCTCCTTGGGTGCGCGTTCTCTCGCATCTTTAGTCATCTTCAGAACCTTGACCCCCACTTCGACTTTGACGCTGCCATAGCCTCGGTGCACGAGGCTATATGGGACAACCTATCTCACTAGGTGGACAATCATGTCGAAGCCTTGGTGAGGGAATTCGCCACAGAGGACGACGTGGTGGTGGTCATGGCGGACAAAGATAGCGTGGATGATGACGGGGAAGAGAACGCCAGTGACAGCACAAGTAGCGCATACGAGAGCGACCAGGGTAATGCTGGGGGCAGCACGTCCAGTTGAGCCTACATTGCTTAGTGTGAACCTGCATGCAAAGACTTGGATACGGCCCCGTAGGGTGTGAGAGCATTTTGGAGGGGGAGCCCCTCGTATATGTAAATTTACATTCTATTTTTTAAGCCAGACCCGAAATGTGCTTTTGTGAGCTTGTGAGCCCCTGAGCACGGTTGTTGTTGAGACTTGTCTTGATCCTAGCGGGCCTTGAACGGGGTCTGGGTTGCTGACGTGCCTTCCCCCTGAGGCGAGCCCTCAGAAGCTCGCAAGGCACTGGTCCTCCTGAGGAGCCAGCGGATCCATCCGAGAGGGCCACGATAGGAGCGTCCAGCTGACCATGGCAAGATGCGCACGCGGCAATGCTGCAACGCGTGCACTCTTGCCCCGAGGGGGTCCTACCCAGGCTGCCTAGAAGCGCCCAACGCAGTCTGCCGACCAGCCCCCATGCCACGTGGCACCCGTAAGAGGGGGTCGGAGGCGCGAGCCTTAAAAACAAAGCACGCGACGAGAACACAATAAAATCAGCAGAAAACCAAGGAAAAACTCCCCCAATTTTAATTAACACAGAAGAACTTCAACTCTCAATCCGAAAGGAAGAAGGCGAACAAGTTGCAGATAAAAGGGTGAAAAGGCAAACAACCGCGTACGGCATCTAGCTAGTCTTCTTGTCTTCTCACCAGCGTGGAGCTAAATGCTTTTGCTGGATGTGAGCATAGTCATTGGGGGACAGTGTCAACGGCCAGCGCGAACCATGGTGCTTCCACTTGGACGTGGGCGACAACCCCCCAGGCTGAGGGGCGGCACACTGGACACTCCGGGGCATGTACATCCCCACTCATTATTACGTGAGAGTGTCACGAGCGGAGACCTTCACAGGCGTGAGCCTTGCATCATATCGCCTGACATGGGCCCCGCCTTGCGCCTCCCCTGACCACCGTTGGGTCGTCCAAAAACCAGGAAGGGACCAAGGGGCAAGGGGGACGACAGCGGTGCCCTCGGCTACCACAGGCCCTCTGCCGGGGGGGAAGGGCTCGCCAACGCCTCCCTCTGCGGAGGACCTTCCTCCGCATGACTCCTTGCTCTGCGGGGCATGAAGGGGGACCTGTGTCCGGCCCTCGCCTGTACAGGCCCCAGCGTGCTGGTCCCGCCGGGGGCACCGCGCCGGGGTCTGCGGCTGCTGCTGTGGCCTGGGGCACTGGCCGTACTGTTACACCCCGGATGTAATTTAACTTATATGTATCCCAACTCTTGCCGTTTCCGGCGCTAAGTTATTTTATTTCTCCATTGTCGGGTTTGTGTCTCCGTATGTTGTTGTCTGTGTCATGCATCTGATATCATGTCATCATGTGCATTGCATTTGCATACGTGTTCGTCTCATGCATCCGAGCATTTTCCCCGTTGTCCGTTTTGCATTCCGGCGCTCCTATGTCCTCCGGTGGTCCTTTCTACCTCTTTTCGTGTGTGGAGGTTAAACATTTCTGGATTGGATCGAGACTTGCCATGTGGCCTTGGTTTACTACCGGTAGACCGCCTGTCAAGTTTCGTGCCATTTGGACTTCGTTTGATACTCCAACGGTTAACCGAGGGACCGAAAAGGCCTCGTGTGTGTTGCAACCCAACACCTTTACAATTTGGCCCAAAACCCACCAAAAACCCTTCCATCATCTAGAGCGTTCGATCACGATCGTGTGGCCGAAAACTGTGCTCAATTTGGAGCATCCTAGCTCCTCCTACCTATAAAAAGGTCTCTTCCTCAAAAATTCCGGATCCCATCTACCACCAAACCCTAGCCTTGCCCGTCTCCGCGGCCGGACATGTCCGGTTCCCACCGGACGAGTCGCCGCCTGCAGCCAGTGGCGTGCCGCCACGTGGCGCGCCGCCACCTGCACCCGCTCCGGCCCACTCGGCCCGGGGAGAGCCCTTGAGGGCCCGACGCCGTGCGCCGCCTCCTACGCGACCCCGCCGCCGTCCTCCTCCCATCCGGCCGCCTGAGGCGCCCGGCGCTGCCGCCCGCCATCTCCGACTGCTGCCACCGGAGCTCCGCCGCGCCCTCACCTCCGACCGCCGCGGACGTCGCAGCTCGCCGCCCCGGCCACTCCACCGACCCGAGCCGGCGCCGCTCCGCACCTCCGTCGGCCTCGTCGCGTCCAGCCACCGCCGGCGCCACCCCCGACCACCACCGGAGCTCCGGCCACCTCGCCCCCAGCTCCGGTCTTCTTCTCCGGCGACGACGATCGACTTTGGTGAACAGTGCTGCTACAGTAACCGCGCCAGATCCAGATCCAGATCCACGAGGGTTGACTTTTCATCCCCGAGCCCTATTTTTTTGCAAACTTTGGCATGTCATAACTCTCTCATCGTAGATCCGATTTGTGCGTGTGGCATATCAAAATGTTCGTCTCAACGAGTATATTATTTGATCTCATTGCGTCATTTTCATTTGAGCTCATCTTGATGCCCGAAACCCTTTTGGAAGAGGGCTATGTGATGAATTTCTCAGATCTATTTCAGCAAATAGCCTTTTGTCACTTTTGCCATGATTAATGTGTCCATGCTATGATGCTGAGCTCTAAATGTGTTTTGTTATATGCCATGTCATCTTTACAGAGGTGCTTGCCATATATTTTTATGATATCTATGGTGACTAGCACAAGCTTGCAAAGTAGCGTAATCGGTAATGCTGATTTCAGGGACTTCGAATTTCACTAAGTCCTTGTCCTGATTTTGTTGTTATGCCATATGTTCATGTTATTTCCTAGTGATCCGTGGCTCTTTTGAGGATGATCAGTAAGGATGTTTTGTTAAAATTGTGGTGCTCTATCCGTCCATGTCTTTTTTTGCATTTATGGAGCACCCTAGCATGAGTTAATCGAGCTCTACTTTTGCTATAAAGTGAATCCTAGCAGATTGTTGACATGGTTAGCGATGTTGCCGAGGATGTTTCTATTGATCCGTGCATTCTATGTTGTTGGTCTTGCTATGTCTAGCTTCTATGCTATGTATTCTTGATGGGTGTATGCTTAGTTTGTCATGCCATGCTCTGTAGTGAGTGCATCGAGCTCGTAAACATGCCTACTCGTTGACTGATTTTCATGCTCCAGTTTTTCACTAAGTCTGAAATCTGTTTATGTTTTTGCCATGTTCACAAGCTTACAGTTGTATTTTCTGATCCCTTTTGTCTCAAGGTCACTAAGGGACTTTTGTTAAGTGCTTTGAGTAGCTTCATGCCATGCCTTGCCTTGCCATGATAAGTTACTGTAGCTTGTAGTTTTCATGCTATAAAGTGTGCTTCCTGATGTTAATTTCACTAAGTCTAAAACCTGTTACCATTTGCACTTTTGCCATGCTTGTTTGAACCTGTTAATGGATGAATTAGCCATAGATCAGTGTTCATCTTTTGTCAACCTTCATGAGTGGATCCCTGCCATGTATTTTTTTGTCATGTTTGAGTGCCGTAGCATATTTATCTTGATGCATTTAGTTGATCACTTGCTGATTATCGCAGACCGGTGCCATATTTGTTTTGCTTGCCATTTCCAAACCGTGCATCCGATTCCGGTGATCTTTATATCAATTTCAACCAAAATCACCTCACCTTTCCATTGGCACTCTTGGATTTCCATGTTGAGGCCAGGTTCAATCATTCCTTGTCAAATCTTGCATATGCATCACATACCGCCTCCTGCATATCATACCATGTTTGCATCATGTTGTTTGAGCATTGCACGTGGTTGATTGTGTTCCATTTGCTTGTTGTTCTTGTTTGGGTAGAGCCGGGAGATGAGTTCATGAACGAGGAGCCTGTTGAGTTCGCTTACGAGGATCAAGTCAACTCTGAGAACTTTGCAAGCAAGATGACCATACCCTCGAAATCACTTCTATCTTTGCTTGCTAGATGCTCGCTCTTTTGCTATGCCTATGCTATGATGCCTACCACTTGCTTATAATGCTTCCCTATTGCCATGTCAAACCTCTAACCCACCATGTCCTAGCAAACCGTTGTTTGGCTATGTTACCGCTTTGCTCAGCCCCTCGTATAGCGTTGCTAAATGCAGGTGAAGATTGGAGATCGTTCCTTGTTGGAACAATGGTTATTGTTGGGATATCACAATATTATCTTGTTTATCTTAATGCACCTATATACTTGGTAAAGGGTGGAAGGCTCGTCCTTTTGCCAAGTGTTTTGTTCCACTCATGCCGCCCTAGTTTCTGTCATATCGGTGTTATGTTCCCGGATTTTGCGTTCCTTACGCGGTTGGGTTATAATGGGAACCCCTTGAAAGTTCGCCTTGAATAAAACTCTTCCAGCAATGCCCAACCTTGGTTTTACCATTTGCCACCTAGCCTCTTTTCCCCTTGGTTTTCCGGAGCCCAAGGGTCATCTTTATTTAAACCCCCCATGGCTAGTGCTCCTCTCAGTGTTGGTCCGAACTGGGCAGCCTGCGGGGCCACCTCGACGAAACTCGAGGGTTGGTTTTACTCGTAGCTTGACCTATCTGAGTGTGCCCTGAGAATGACATATGTGCAGCTCCTATCTGGATTTGTCGGCACATTCGGGCGATGTTGCTGGACTTGTTTTACCATTGTCGAGGATGTCTTGTAACCGGGATGTCGAGTCTGATCAGAATGTCTCGGGAGAAGGAATATCCTTCGTTGACCGTGAGAGCTTGTGATGGGCTAAGTTGGGACTCCCCTACAGGGATTTGAACTTTCCAAAGTCGTGCCCATGGTTATGGGCCGATGGGAATTTGTTAATGTCCAGTTGTAGATAACTTGAAACTTAACTTAATTAAAATGAATCAACCGTGTGTGTAACCGTGATGGTCTCTTCTCGGCGGAGTCCAGGAAGTGAACACGGTGTTCGAGTAATGTTTGACGTAGGTTGTTCTAGGATCACTTCTTGATCATAGTTGTTCGTCCGTGCTTTTTCCTTCTCTTCTCGCTCTCTTTTGCGAATAGGTTAGCCACCATATATGCTAGACGCTTGCTGCAGCTCCACATCATACCTTGCCTTACCTATAAGCCTAAATAGTCTTGATCGTGAGGGTGTGTGATTGCTGAGTCCCCGTGACTCACAGTTTACTTCCAAAACCAAATGCAGGGACCGATGATACCGTTCCAGACAATGCGCTTGAGCTCAAGTGGGAGTACGATGAAGACTCTCATCGTTACTATGTGTCTTTCCTAGATGATCAGTAGTGGTGCCCAGTTGGGGCGATCGGGGACTTTGTCGCATGTGGGGGTTGATCTTTATTTTGGTACCGTAGCCGGACCATGAGTGTATTGGATGATTGTAATGTTATTCATGTATTTGTGTGATGTGGCGAGTGTAAGCCAACTATGTATCCTTTCCCCTTTTATTTATTTACATGGGATGTTGTGAAGATTACCTTACTTGCGACATTGCTTTTAATGTGGTTATGCCTCTAAGTCGTGCTTCGACACGTAGGAGATATAGCCGCATCGAGGGCGTTACAAGTTGGTAATCAGAGCCTTCCCCGACCTTAGGAGCCCCCTCCTTGATTGAATCGTTAGCGTTGTTGAGTCTAGAAAAATGTTTTGAGTCATTTAGGATTTTATATATCAGAGAGTTAGGAATTCTTTTTACTCCCCAGTCCCTTCATCGCTCTGGTGAGGCATCCTGACGTAGAGTTTTGACTCTTCTCTTCTCAAATTTCACAAAAAAATTTAGGATCACGCGGGTATCTTGGAATCGTTCCGATCGATTTGTGACGAGAACATTGTTCTTGGTGCCTCCTGTCATTTAGGGGTTGTGGCAGTGTCCCGGGGAGTTGAGCTCCGAGGTGTTGTCGTCACAATTTTATCGTTGAGATTCTGGAATACCTGAGTTTCACCGACATCGAAAATCTCTTTTATGCAGTTGTTGGTGAGATAACCTCGACGCCACCCAGTACCAGGGCGGGAGTTCGGGAGTATTGCCATAACTTGTATAACAGATGCTTTTCGAAGGTAGAGGTAAATGATTTTCGAAGGTTTCTCGGTTATGTTTTGAAGGATGGATACAACTGGATGTAGGATTTGCTAGATTTGGGTGAGATATTATGCTTCCCCTGTATCCCCAACACCTGATTGCATAACCGGAAAGGTTCGGGAGTTTCATAGGTGGGAATTCTTGTAGCTCTAGTTCTTCTTCCGCGGATATTTGGTTTGGGATTGGGTAATCCTCACCACGTATTCGTTCTTGTTCGTACCTTGTTGGTTTTATTCTTCTACCTCGATTCAAAGTGGCTTCTCAACTTATGGATATGTGACCATTTCAATTGGAATGCATTCGTTCATTTTGTTCGGATGTGAAGACTATATATTGCAATTTCAACACGTTTGATTCAGCTTAAATATTTGTTTGTCAAGATGCTAATGGATGTCAACCTCTTCAGGATGGCTCCTCCAACGCGTACGACTCCGAATCCTGATTCACCACCACCACCTCCACCTCCGGAGGCATGGCAAGCTGTGATGGCCACTACCAATGCAAACACGCAACTGATTATGCAACTTCTTCAAGAGCGCAACCAAGGGAACCAGGGCCATAGCAACAATCAGCCAAAGACCTTCAGCAATTGTGTTGAGGCAATAGACGCTGATGATTGGCTCGTGGACATATGCAAGCATTTCGAGTGCAGTAACGTCAGGCCTATGGACTTTGTCAAGTTCGCCTCCCTTCAACTCAAAGACCAAGCTGCAGAATGGTTTTAGCAGTACAAAGATTCCAGAGGAGGCCGTGCAATTACCTGGGATGAATTCCGTCAAGACTTCAAAGCTCATCATATTCCTCAGAGTGTGGTTGAAAGCAAGCGTGAGGAATTCCGCAACCTGAAGCAAGGAACTATGTCTGTTTACCAGTACAACATCATGTTCCAAAAGCTCGCCCGTTTTGCTAAGCAAGACGTCCCTGACGAGAAGAGCACGAATACCAGTTCAGGGGTGGTCTCAGAGAAGAACTCCAGCTAGCTCTCGTCCTCTTTGAGCCCAAGAAGTACGATGAGTTTTACAACATGGCAATGAAGCAAGAGACTGCTCAACTGAAGTGCGATGCTTCCAAGAAGCGAGTCAGAGACGCAACTCCTTCTTCCTCAACTCAAGTGGCTAAGAAACAAAAGTATTGGCTTCCTCCTCCTCCATTCCGTCATCCTTATTAGCAGAAGAGCAAAGGTGGCAGTGCATCTTCCCACCCACCCAACCCTGGCTTTCAGAACAAGACTTCGTCTCAAGCTCCAAGATCAAGTGCTCTGTATCACCGTCCGCTCTCGGAGGTCACGTGCAACAAGTGCCAACAGAAGGGTCACTATGCCAACAAATGTTTCAATCAGAGGCGTCTCCCTCCTCCTCCTCCTGTGAGATCGGCAAGTACAGCTATGCTCAAGCATAACCCCAAGCACGCCAAGGTCAACTTGTTGAATGCAGCTCAGGCAGACGACTCATCAGATGTCATCATGGGTAACCTTCCTGTTAACGATGTTCCTGCAAAAGTACTTTTTGATACTGGTGCATCGCATTGTTTCATGTCAAAGCCAGTTTTTGCCAAGAATGAATTCGTTTCTTCTCATTTGGGCAAACAAATGGATATCGTTTCTCCTGGCAAACGTTTAAGTGCAAGTTTGGAGGTTCCAGATGTTACTATCATGTTGGGCGATTACAAGTTTCTTTCTTCTCCAATGGTCCTTGGTAACTCGGATATTGATCTTATTCTTGGAATAGACTGGCTTTCTAAGCACAAGGCTCAGCTTGATTGTGCTGCCAGGCAGATTCAATTGACTCATTCGTTTGAGGATGTAATTGCCTTTGCCACTAATGACGATACCATCCGTCTATTTTCTCTCAATGAGAAGGGTGAGCTGGATGCCATCTCTCAAATTCCAGTCATTTGCAAATATCAAGACGTCTTTCTAGAAGAGCTTCCAGGAATGCCTCCTCACCGGCCAGTTGAATTTGTCATCGATCTTGAGCCTGGCACGGAACCTATTTGCAAACGTCCTTACAAGCTGGGACCCAAAGAGTTGAAGGAGCTGAAGAAACAACTCGATGAACAAGAGCGTATGGGTCTCATCCTACCTAGTTCTTCTCCATGGGATTGTGGAGTTCTTTTTGTGAAGAAGAAGGATGGAACGGATCGACTTTGTGTTGACTACCGTCCATTGAACAAGAAGACTATACAGAACAAGTACCCACTTCCCAACATCAATGACATGTTTGAACAACTCAAAGGTGCTCAATTATTCTCCAAGCTTGATCTCCGTATGGGCTATCACCAGATTCGAATTCGTGAGCAAAATATCCCAAAGACGGCTTTCAGAACAAGCTATGGTTCATATGAATACACTGTCATGTCTTCTGGCCTCGTCAACGCTCCTCTGACTTTCTCTCGCATGATGAACTTCATCTTCAACCCCTACACAAATGACTTCGTCTTGGTCTACCTTGAAGACATTTTGGTCTTTTCCAAGAACAAGGAAGATCATGCCAAGCACTTGCGTTTGGTGCTGGATAAGCTCAGAGAACATCAGTTCTATGGCAAGTTCTCAAAGTGCGAGTTTTGGCTCGATGAGGTTCTCTATCTTGGGCATATCATCTCTGCCAAGGGCATAGCGGTGAATCCTGAGAAGGTGTCTGCAATTGTGAATTGGGAACCACCTCAGAACGTGAAGCAACTCCGCAGCTTCCTTGGTCTCGCAAGCTATTGTCGAAGATTCGTGGAGAACTTTTCAAAGATCGCGAAGCCTCTTTCAAACCTTCTCCAGAAGCACTTCAAGTACGTTTGGTCTCCTGAATGTGACATCGCTTTCAACACCCTGAAAGAGAAATTAGTCACTGCTCCAGTTCTGACTGCTCTTGATGAATCCAAACCGTTTGATGTCTTCTGTGATGCCTCTCTCCAAGGTCTTGGTGCAGTGTTGATGCAAGAGAAGAAAGTTGTGGCCTATACTTCTCGCCAGTCGAAGCCCAACGAGAAGAACTACCCCACTCATGACCTCGAGTTGGTGGCAGTTGTGCATGCTCTTTTGACTTGGAGACATCTCTTATTGGGAAGAAAAGTGGACATCTTCACTGACCACAAGAGTCCCAAGTACATCTTCACTCAGCCTAATCTCAACCTCAGGAAGACTCGTTGGGTCAAAATGATTCAAGAGTATAATCTGAGTATCGAATATACTCCAGGCAAGGCCAATGTAATTGCTGATGCTTTGAGCAGAAACGCTTACTGCAACAGTTTGATTCTCAAGCCTTACCAACCCGAACTTTGTGAAGCTTTCCGCAAACTCAATCTACAAGTTGTTCCTCAAGGATTTCTGGCCAACCTTCAAGTCTCTCCTACTTTGGAAGATCAGATTCGCGAGGCTCAACTTCTTGATGCTATGGTGAAGAAGGTGAAGATTGGGATTGCCAAGAGTCAATCCAAGTACAAGTGCTATCGCCTTAATGACAAGGATACTCTATTCTTCGAGGATCGCATTGTTGTGCCTAAAGGTGAACTTCGTAAAGTCATTATGAACGAGGCCCACAATTCACTCCTCTCCATCCACCCTAGAAGTACGAAGATGTACCATGACCTCAAGCAGGTGTATTGGTGGACTCGAATGAAGCGTGAGATTGCTCAGTTCGTGAATGAATGTGATGTCTGCAGAAGAGTGAAGGCAGAACACCAATGACCAGCTGGTCTCCTCCAACCTCTTGCCATTCCAGAATGGAAGTTTGACCACATTGAGATGGACTTCATGACTGGATATCCAAAGTCCAAGCGTGGCAATGATGCTATATTCGTTGTCATCGACAAACTCACTAAAGTGGCTCATTTCCTGCCTATCAAAGAGTCTATCACTACAGCTCAATTGACAGAGCTTTATACCACTCGGATTATCTCCCTACATGGCATTCCGCAGTTGATTTCTACAGATCGTGGCAGCATCTTCACCTCGAAGTTTTGGGATTCTTTTCAGAAGGCCATGGGCACCAACATCCGTTTCAGCACAGCTTTTCATCCCCAAACTAGCAGCCAAGTCGAGCGTGTCAATCAGATTCTTGAAGATATGCTCAAGGCTTGCATTATCTCTATCGGTATGAAGTGGGAAGATTGTCTTCCATATGCCGAGTTCTCCTACAACAACAGCTTCCATGCGAGTTCGGGCAAGGCCCCATTTCAAATTCTCTATGGCAGGAAGTGCCGTACTCCTCTTAACTGGTCAGAGAATGGTGAACGTCAACTTCCCGGAAATGACTTGATCACAGAGGCAGAAGAGATGTGCAAAGTCATTCATGATAACCTCAAAGCTGCGCAATCGTGCCAGAAGAGCTACTATGACAGTAAGCATCGTGATTTGGCTTTCGAGATCGGAGACCATGTTTACCTTCGCGTCTCTCCAATGAAAGGTACTCGTCGCTTCGGTATCAAAGGGAAGCTTGCCCCGAGATACGTGGGTCCTTTCAAGATCGTCATCCAGAGAGGCGATCTCGCCTATCAACTCGAGCTTCCCTCCAACTTTGCAAACGTGCACGACGTGTTCCATGTCTCTCAGCTCCGCAAGTGCTTCAAGACTCCTGACCGCACCGTCAACTTCGAAGACATTGATCTCCAAGAAGACCTTTCTTATCGTGAGCACCCGGTTGCTATTCTTGAAGAAATTGAGCGCAAGACTCACAACAAGTCAATCAAATTCCTCAAAGTCAAGTGGTCACACCATTCCGACCGTGAAGCCACCTGGGAACGCGAGGATTACCTCCGTTCTAAGTACCCGCCGTTTTTCCAGTCCTAGATCTCGGGACGAGATCCTTTCGTAGTGGTGGAGTGTTGTAACACCCCGGATGTAATTTACCTTATATGTATCCCAACTCTTGCCGTTTCTGGCACTAAGTTATTTTATTTCTCCATTGTCGGGTTTGTGTCTCCGTGTGTTGTTTTCTATGTCATGCATCTCATATCATGTCATCATGTGCATTGCATTTGCATACGTGTTCGTCTCATGCATCCGAGCATTTTCCCCGTTGTCCATTTTGCATTCCGGCGCTCCTATGTCCTCCGGTGGTCCTTTCTACCTCTTTTCGTGTGTGGAGGTTAAACATTTCCGGATTGGACCGAGACTTGCCATGCGGCCTTGGCTTACTACCGGTAGACCGCCTGACAAGTTTTGTGCCATTTGGACTTCGTTTGATACTCCAACGGTTAACCGAGGAACCGAAAATGCCTCATGTGTGTTGCAGCCCAACACCCTTCCAATTTGGCCCAAAACCCACCAAAAACCCTTCCAGCATCTAGAGCGTTCGATCACGATCGCGTGGCCGAAAACCGTGCTCAATTTGGAGCCTCCTAGCTCCTCCTACCTATAAAAAGGTCTCTTCCTCCAAAATTCCGGATCCCATCTACCCCTAAACCCTAGCCTCGCCCATCTCCGCCGCCGGACACGTCTGGTTCCCACCGGACGAGTCGCCACCGCCGCCCGTAGCCAGTGGCGTGCCGCCACCCCCGCCCGCTCTGGCCCGTTCGGCCCGGAGAGAGCCCCCGAGGGCCCGACGTCGTGCGCCGCCTCCTACGCGACCCCGCCGCCGTCCTCCTCCCGTCCGGCCGCTCGAGGCGCCTGGCGCCGCCGCCCGCCATCTCCGACCGCTGCCACCGGAGCTCCGCCGCGCCCTCACCTCCGACTGCCACCGACGTCGCAGCTCGCTGCCCCGGCCTCTCCACCGACCCCAGCCGGCGCCGCTCCGCACCTCCGGCGGCCTCATCGCGTCCGGCCACCGCCGGCGCCACCCCCGACCTCCACCGTTGCTCTGGCCACCTCGCCCCAGCTCCGGCCTTCTTCTCCAGCGACGACGATCGACTTCGGTGAACAGTGCTGCTACAGTAACCGCGCCAGATCCAGATCCGCGAGGGTTGACTTTTCATCCCCGAACCCTAATTTGTTTGCAAATTTTGGCATGTCATAACTCTCTCATCGTAGGTCCGATTTGTGCGTCTAGCATGTCAAAATGTTCGACTCGACGAGTACATCATTTCATCTCATTGCATCATTTTCATTTGAGCTCATCTTGATGCCCGAAACGCTGTTGGAAGAGGGCTATGTGATGAATTTCTCAGATCTGTTTCAGCAAATAGCCTTTTGTCATTTTTGGCATGATTAATGTGTGCATGCTATGATCCTGAGCTCTAAATGTGTTCTGTTATATACCCTGTCATCTTTACAGAGGTGCTTGCCATGTATTTTTGTGATATTTGTGGTAACTAGCACAAGCTTGCAAAGTAGCGTAATCGGTAATGCTGATTTCAGGGACTTAGAATTTCACAAAGTCCTTGTCCTGGTTTTGTTGTTATGCCATATGTTCATGTTGTGTCCTAGTGATCCGTGCCTCTTTTGAGGATGATCAGTAAGGATGTTTTGTTAACATTGTGGTGCTCTATCCATCCATGTCTTTTTTTTGCATTTATGGAGCACCCTAGCTTGAGTCAATCGAGCTCTACTTTTGCCATAAAGTGAATCCTGGCAGATTGTTGACATGTTTAGCGATGTTGCCGAGGATTTTGCTATTGATCCGTGCATGCTATGTTGTTGTTCTTGCCATTTCTAGCTTCTATGCTATGTATTATTGATGGGTGTTTGCTTAGTTTGTCGTGCCATGCTCTGTAGTGAGTGCATTGAGCTCGTAAACATGCCTACTCGTTAACTGATTTGCATGCTCCAGTTTTTCACTAAGTCTGAAATCTGTTTATGTTTTTGCCATGTTCACATGCTTACAATTGTATTTTCTGATCCCTTTTGGCTCAAGGTCACTAAGGGCTTTTGTTAAGTGCTTTGAGTAGATTCATGCGATGCCTTGCCTTGCCATGTAAGTTCCTGCAGCTTCTAGTTTTCATGCTGATAAATTCCAGACTTGTGTTAATTTCACTAAGTCTGAAACCTGTTATCATTTGCACTTTTGCCATGCTTGTTTGAACCTGTTAATGGATGAATTAGCTGTAGCTCACTGTTCATCTTTTGTCAAGCTTCATGACTGGATCCCTACCATGTATTTTGTTTTCATGTTTGAGTGCCGTAGCATATTTATCTTGATGCATTTAATTGATCACTTGCTGATTATCGCAGAGCGGTGCCATATTTGTTTTGCTTGCCATTTCCAAACCGTGCATCCGATTCCGATGATATTTATATCGATTTCAACTGAAATCACCTCACCTTTCAAGTGGCACTCTTGGATTTCCATGTTGAAGCCAGGTTCAATCATTGCTTGTCAAATCTTGCACATGCATCACATACCGCCTCCCACATATCATACCATGTTTGCATCATGTTGTTTGAGCATTGCACGTGGTTGATTGTGTTCAGTTTGCTTGTTGTTCTTGTTTGGGTAGAGCCGGGAGACGAGTTCGTGAACGAGGAGCCCGTTGGGTTCGCTTACAAGGATCAAGTCAACTCTGAGAACTTTGCAGGCAAGATGACCATACCCTCGAAATCACTTCTATCTTTGCTTTCTAGATGCTCGCTCTTTTGCTATGCCTATGCTACGATGTCTACCACTTGCTTATCATGCCTCCCTATTGCCATGTCAAACCTCTAACCCACCATGTCCTAGCAAACCATTGTTTGGCTATGTTACCGCTTTGCTCAGCCCCTCTTATAGCGTTGCTAAATGCAGGTGAAGATTGGAGATCGTTCCTTGTTGGAACAATGGTTATTGTTGGGATATCACAATATTATTTTATTTATCTTAATGCACCTATATACTTGGTAAAGGGTGGAAGGCTCGGCCTTTTTCCTAGTGTTCTGTTCCACTCTTGCTGCCCTAGTTTCCGTCATATCGGTGTTAAGTTCCCGGATTTTGCGTTCCTTACACGGTTGGGTTATAATGGGAACCCCTTGACAGTTCGCCTTGAATAAAACTCCTCCAGCAATGCCCAACCTTGGTTTTACCATTTGCCACCTAGCCTCTTTTTCCCTTGGGTTTCCAGAGCCCAAGGTTCATCTTTATTTAAACCCCCCTGGGCCAGTGCTCCTCTGAGTGTTGGTCCGAACTGGGCAGCCTGCGGGGCCACCTCGGGGAAACTCGAGGGTTGGTTTTACTCGTAGCTTGACCTATCTGAGTGTGCCCTGAGAACGAGATATGTGCAGCTCCTATCAGGATTTGTCGGCACATTCGGGCGGTGTTGCTGGACTTGTTTTACCATTGTCGAGGATGTCTTGTAACCGGGATGCCGAGTCTGATCGGAATGTCTCGGGAGAAGGAATATCCTTCGTTGACCATGAGAGCTTGTTATGGGCTAAGTTGGGACTCCCGTGCAGGGATTTGAACTTTCGAAAGCCGTGCCCGCGGTTATGGGAAGATGGGAATTTGTTAATGTCCGGTTGTAGATAACTTGAAACTTAACTTAATTAAAATGAATCAACCGCGTGTGTAACCCTGATGGTCTCTTCTCGGCGGAGTCCGGGAAGTGAACACGGTGTTGGAGTAATGTTTGACGTAGGTTGTTCTAGGATCACTTCTTGATCATAGTTGTTCGTCCGTGCTTTTGCATTCTCTTCTCGCTCTCTTTTGCGAATAGGTTAGCCACCATATATGCTAGACGCTTGCTGCAGCTCCACATCATACCTTGCCTTACCTATAAGCTTAAATAGTCTTGATCGCGAGGGTGTGAGATTGCTGAGTCCCCGTGACTCACAATTTACTTCCAAAACCAGATGCAGGTACCGATGATACCATTCAAGACGATGCGCTTGAGCTCAAGTGGGAGTATGATGAAGACTCTCGTTGTTACTATGTGTCTTCCCTAGATGATCAGTAGTGGTGCCCAGTTGGGGCGATCAGGGATTTTGTCGCATGTGGGGGTTGATCTTTATTTTGGTATCGTAGTCGGACCATGAGTGTATTGGATGATTGTAATGTTATTCATGTATTTGTGTGACGTGGCGAGTGTAAGCCAACTATGTATCATTTCCCCTTTTATTTATTTACATGGGATGTTGTGAAGATTACCTTACTTGCGACATTGCTTTCAATGCGGTTATGCCTCTAAGTCATGCTTCGACACGTAGGAGATATAGCCGCATAGAGGGCGTTACACGTACCCTGTGGTTGTTGTCGTTGAAGGGTTCAACAAAGCTTCCAGGCAGCTCATGGAAAGCCTCGACCTCCAGCGAATCTCCTGCCCAGCTCGGCTTGGGGAACGAGCTGGGGTGTTCCTCCGGCGTGTATTCCAGGTCCATCATGCGGGGCACATAGGCATCAGAGGCGGCTGCACTGGGGCCTATGCCTCGATGCCCCACACATTGGATTTTCGGGACCTACGCCTGGTCCAAGCGATGTCGGGGTGACGGTCAGTGCGGCCCCTCAGGGGACCGCTAAGGCCTGCCCCAGCCGCTAGCGCCGTGGTTGCGTCAGGAGAAGCTATGGCGAGGGCCGTGTTGTTGCGGTCGAATCCTTCGGGCGACCTGTGGTGCGTGCGGGTGCGTTGGGGCCTGTCACGCGCTCCTCCACCACCTGAGGGGTGGACAAGGTGCCAAAAGGTGTCGCACCCCCGCAGGCGGTGTCGATTAGTTCGGCGAGCCACTCTAGTAGGGCTTCGCGGCCGCTCTCTGCCAACCTGCAATGCAGTAGCTCTCGCGCCATGATGATCGCAGCCTGCATGTTTGCCTGCTCCCGACGAGTATGCGCGGCTGTCGCCGCGACGTAGCCCAACGACCGTGCGGCGGTGCGCACTCACCGAGTGGTGAGGGCGGGCGGCGCCGGCCCGCGCCGCTAGCGGCCGGCGGAGTAGGGCGATATACGCGCCGCCTGGAGTGCGAAGTGGAGGTCTTCTTGGATGGATTACATCGCCCGGGCGGGCCAAGCAGCCCAGTGCTCGGCAAGAGCCCCCTAATCGTCAACCATCTGCGTTGCCGACTGGCAGTGAGAAGAAAGCTTCCGACGCACCCCTACCTGGCGCGCCAAATGTCGGATTCAGTGCTCCGCATACGCTTGAGAGGTTCAAACATTAGGGTGCGTACAAAGAACTCCTGCTCCCCAACCTACCATCACAACAATTCCATACACTAACTCGACGAACCGAAGGGACAAGAGACACATCAGTTTATCCTGATTTGGGCCACCTTGCGGTGTAATACCCTACTCCAGCTTTATGGTGGATAGCCTCGAGGGGCTTAGGATGAACTAGTACACTTGTGGAACAACCTCGGGAGGTCAGGTGTTCTTGAGCTCGATGAGCTGGTGGGTGAGAGGATGGTCTAAATGATCCCCGTTCTATGGTGGTGGCTAAGTCCTATTTATAGTGGCCTTGGTCCTCTTCCCAAATGTAGGTAGGAAGGGATCCTACAATGGACAAATTCAAAGGGGGACAACTAGTACAAGTTATCCTGAGAAAAGTTGTGTTCGCCTGCAAAGACTCTGGTGGTGACGCTGTAGTGGTCTCCGCGATGATCTCCATCTGTCATCTAGGCGGTCTTGATCTTGTTGCACCAGTATGGAAACCTTTTCTTGATTACTAGGGACTCCATGCCTGCGCTTGCCCCCTTGGCACCAAAGGGGAAACAAGTACACTATGCCCGCAGGCGCCTGCCTGGCCTTGGTCATCATGGATCACGTCATGTGAACCTCGCGAGGTGCACCTTGCCTTGATATCTCCGCTCCTCCGGAGCGAGCCTAGTGAGGCCGCCCAAAGGGGAGGTCTTGGTGTCGACCGCCACATGAGCCTTGGCCCCTCGCGAGGGTCTTCAATCGTGCTACTGAAATTGGGCCATACCAGGCCACTGGTGGAGCCATGCCGTGGGATGTAGGCAGGCATGTCTGGGTAACCCCGTTCCCACAACGCCGACACGTGGGAGAGGGAACGGGTCTTGAGGACAAGCCTTGTTGAGGTTGGTGAAATCAACGCACATGCGCTCCTTCACCCCCTTCTTGGGGACGATAACCGGGTTCACCACCCAATCTTGATGTCATACTTCCCGAATGATGTAGGCCTCTTGCAGCTTGCGGGTCTCCTGGACGATGAACGACTGCTTCTCTGGGGCTTGCCGCCGTTCCTTCTGCTTTACTGGGCACGTGTTGGGGCACACCATTAGGTGATGCACACGGAACCTCGACCAGGTCCGCTGTCTCCCATGCAAACATGTCCTTGTTCGCCCGGAGGAAGCTGACCAACGCCTCTTCCTAGTCCTGGGGGAAGTTGGCGCCTATGGTGAAGATAGAGCCCGACTCCGCGTCTTCATCAACTGGCACCTGCTTCGTTTCGACCTTGTCTTGAGAGAACAACTGCTTCTTCTTTGCTGCCGCAGCCCCCGGGCCCTCTGGAGTCCCTTCCCAACTTTGCCGCGCGGCCGCCGCGGCCCTGAAGGCGAGCTTGAGGGCCGAGAGTGCATCCTTAGTATCCCCCGCCACGGTGAGGACACCGCTGCTCCCTGGCATCTTCATGAGGTTGTAACCAGGATGGGTTGCCGCCATGAACTTGGCCAAGGCCAGGTACCGAGAATGGTATTTTACAGGAGGCTGATGCGAGCTCGGTGCAGTAGTTGTCGCGTGTGCCAAAAGTTATGGGGAGGCGGATCTGCCCAAGAGGGCAGGTGGAGCTATCAACAACCCCGAAGAAAGGCTTCGTGGGGAGGAGCCAGCCGTAGGGCACATGAAGCAGGCTGAACACTTCCACAGAGAGGACATTGAGGCCAGCACCGCCGTTAATGAGGATCCTGGTGACTGCTACGTTGCAGATGATGGGGGTGCAGAGCATTGGGAGCGTGCCGGCACCGGCCATGGTCGCCGGGTGGTCCTTGAGTCGAAAGTGAGGTCAGCCTTAGGCGCCACCCAGCCCAGAGAAGCTCCCCGCTGCGTGTGGGCGGCTCCTAGCTGACAGAAGAACTGCTTGGCATGGTGCTCCAAGGCCGGAGCCTGCAAGCCGCCAAGGAGGGCCGCGACGACATGGGGCGCTGGTGCTATGAAGCGCGCGATGACGAGGCCGCTCAGCTCCTCCCAGGAAGCCATTGAGGATTCGGGCAAGCCCAGGAGTCAAGCGCGTGGCACACCCGTAAGGGCCATGGGGAGCCAGTTCGCCATGACCTTGTCATAGCCGCCGGCCACCCAGATAGCCTTAGCATATGCCTAGAGAAATTCTGCCAGTTCTGCCACGCTGTCGTACCGAGGCGGCAGCTCCGACCTGAACATTAGCAACCATTGCACTCGTCGGAAGGCAGGGGTGAAATCCCGGTGGCCCACGGTGCCAAGGAACGCGCTTGGCGGACCGGCCGGTGCAGCGACGCCTACCATGAGAGCCGAATAGTATGGGCGGAGCGTAGCAGGCGAGGAGGTGAATCTTCGACGCAACCCTACCTGGCGTGCCAAATGTCTGATTCAGGGCTCCGCAGACCCAAGAAAGATTCGAACTCTAGGGTGCATGCGAAGGACTCAATCTCTCAAGCCTACCGACTCATTTCTCTCAGACCCTAGCTCGATGTAACACCCCGGATGTAACTTTCCCAATTTGTACTCCAACTCTTGCCGTTTCCGGCGTTACGTTATTTGATTTTCTCGGGTTCGGGTTTTTGTCTCCGTGTGTTGTTGTCTTTTTCATGCATCTCATATCATGTCATCATGTGCATTGCATTTGCATATGTGTTCGTCTCATGCATTCGAGCATTTTCCCCGTTGTCCGTTTTGCATTCCGGCGCTTCGTTCTCCTCCGGTGGTCATTTCTAGCTTTCTTTCGTGTGTGGGGATTAAACATTTCCGGATTGGACCGAGAATTGCCAAGCGGCCTTGGTTTACTACCGGTAGACCGCCTGTCAAGTTTCGTGTCATTTGGACTTCGTTTGATACTCCAACGGTTAACTGAGGGACCGAAAAGGCCTCGTGTGTGTTGCAGCCCAACACCCCCAAAATTTGGCCCAAAAGCCACCAAACTCAGCTCCATCATCTAGAGCATTTGATCATGATCGTGTGGCCGAAAACCGCACCTCATTTGGACTCTCCTAGCTCCACTTACGCCTATAAATAGCCCCCCC
The DNA here is from genome assembly GCF_003073215.2 of Triticum urartu. Lineage (NCBI taxonomy): Eukaryota > Viridiplantae > Streptophyta > Magnoliopsida > Poales > Poaceae > Triticum > Triticum urartu. Next base: position 263,922,491 of record NC_053025.1, on the reverse strand, counting down.
TCCATTTTCGGATCTCCCCCTCTCCGAAACCCTAGTCTAAAAAAAAGGATCCCGCCGCTGCCGGACAGTGTCCGCCGCCGCCTTCGACCAACCGGGGTGCGCCATGTGGCCTCCGCCACCTACCACCGCCGCCGGCCCGGGAGGCCCAGGAGGGGCCCCCGCGAGCCCATCTCCGCCGCGGCCGCCTGCCTCAAGCCGCGCCCCTCGCCCTCGACTCCGGCGAGCCGGCGCCGCCGCCCGCCTCTCGCCGGAGAACTCCGCTGTGACCCCGCTGCCACAGGACCTCGCCGCCGCCATGGGAGCCGCCCGAGCCGGGCGCCGCGCCGCCCCGCCTCCACGAGCCACCGCCGCCGTCCTCGCCGTCCGGGCCCGGCCCCTCCTCTCCTTCCCCGGCGAAGCCCCCTACTCCGGCCACCACGACCACCTCGCCGGCCCTCGGAATCCGCGCCATGAACAGTGCTGTTACAGTGTTCTGAGATCCAGATCTGAGATCCGGTTGACTTTCTCCTCCAGAAACCCTAATTTTCGAGCATACTTTGACCAGTGATATCTCCGCATCCGTAGCTCCGATTTGGACATATAGTACATCAAAATGTTCGTCTCGACGAGTACATCATTTCATTCCACTGCATCATTTTCATTTGAGCTCATCTTGATGCCCGAAATGCTGTTGGAAGGAGGCTTCGTGAGTTTATTGTCAGATCTGCTAGTTCATCTTAGACTTTTGTCATTTTTGCCATGATTTATGTGTGCATGCTATGCCTGTGAGTCCTTCATATGTTTTGTTAAGGATTTTGCTTTTTTCCAGAGGTGCAACCCATGCATTTTTAGGATGTGTGTGGTGACTTGTGCAAGCTTGCAAAGTGAGGCACCCGGTAAATCTGTTTTCAGAGACTTAGTTGTTTTCACTAAGTCTGGGATTATTTAGTTCATGATGCCATATGTTCAGCTTGTTTCCTAGTGATCCGTGCCTCTTTTGAGGATGATCAGTAAAGGAGTTCTGTTAATCATGTTATGCTCTATCCATCCATTTCTTTGTTTGCATTTATGGAGCACCCTAGCTTGAGTCAATCGAGCTCTACTTTTGCTTCATTGTGAATCTGGGCAGATCGTTAACTTGTTTGCGATTTTGCCAATGTTATTGTAGTTGATCCGTGCGTGCTATGCCATTGTTTTTGCCATGTCAAGCTTGAATTTCATGCCTTCTTAATGGATGTATGCTTGCCTTGCCATGAATTGCACCGTAGTGAGTGCATTGAGCTTGTTTACATGCCTTCGTGAGTTATATTTCAGCATGTCTCAGTTTTCACTAAGTCTGAAAACTGATTGTGTTTTAGCTATGTTCGTGTGCCCGTTAGTATATTTTGTGAACCCTTTTGGCCCGAGGTCACTTTGGGTCTTTTGTTAAGCTTGTTGAGTAGCTCCATGCCATGTTCTTACTTGTCTTAATCAGCTCATGTATCATGTTGTTTTGCTGCTCCGAAGAGGACTTCGTGATCTGAAATTTCAGACTAGTGTTAATTTCACAAAGTCTGGAATCTGTTTTGCATTTGCGTTTTTGCCATGCTTGTTTGAACCTCATAATGGATGAATTGGCCGTGGCTCAGTGCTAGTATTTTGTTAAGAATCTTGTGTGCATCCCTGCCATGTATTTGGTTGTCATTTTTGGTGGCTGTAGCATGTTCATTTCGTTGCATTTAGATGCCTACTTGCTGTAAATCGCAGACCGGTGTCATATCTTAATTCGCTTGCCATTTCCAAACCGTAACTCCGATTCCGATGATATTTATATCGTTTTCAAGCGATTTCATCTCATCTTTCTAGTGGCACCCTTGGAATTCCAAGTTGAGGCCAAGTTCATGCATTTCGTGTCATATCTTGCATTTTGCATCCCGCATCGCATCCCGCACAGCATATCTTCATTTCATCTTATTGCTTGGTCTTGCACGTGGTTGATTGTATCCTTGTTGTTTGTTTGTCTTGTTTGGGTAGAGCCAGAAGACGAGTTCGCTACCGAGGAGCCTGTTGAGTTTGCTTGTGAGGATCCAGTCAACTCTGACAACTGTGCAAGCAAGATGATCATACCCTCGAAATCACTATCTTTGCTATGCTAGTTTGCTCACTTTTTGCTATGCCAATGCTACAATGCCTACCTTTTGCTTGTCAGCCTCCCAATTGCCATGTCAAACCTTTAACCCACCTTGTCCTAGCAAACCGTTGATTGGCTATGTTACCGCTTTGCTCAGCCCCTCTTATAGCATTGCTAGTTGCAGTTGAAGATTGGAGGCCCTTGTTGGAACATTTATTTATTTGTTGGGATATCATTATATTGCCATGTTATATTAATGCATCTATATACTTGGTAAAAGGGTGGAAGGCTCGGCCTCTCGTCTAGTGTTTTGTTCCACTCTTGCCGCCCTAGTTTCCGTCAAATCGGTGTTATGTTCCCGGATTTTGCGTTCCTTACGCGGTTGGGTTATAATGGGAAGCCCTTGATATTTCGCCTTGATTAAAGCTTGTCCAGCAATGCCCAACCTTGGTTTTACCATTTGCCACCTAGCCTTTTCTTTCCCTTGGGTTCTGCAGACTCAAGGGTCATCTTTATTTTAACCCCCCCGGGCCAGTGCTCCTCTGAGTGTTGGTCCACCTGTCAGCTACCGGTGGCCACCAAGGGCAACTCTGGGCTGGCCTACCCGTACCTAGGACAATCTGAGTGTGCCCTGAGAAAGAGATACGTGCAGCTCCTATCGGGATTTTTCGGCACATTCGGGCGGTGTTGCTGGTCTTGTTTTAACCTGTCGAAGTGTCTTGAGTTACCGAGATACCGAGTCTGATCGGAACGTCTTGGAAGGAGTTCTATTCCTTCGTTGACCGTGAGAGCTTGTCATGGGCTAAGTTGGGACTCCCCTGCAGGGAATGAACTTTCGAAAGCCGTGCCCGCGGTTATGGGCAGATGGGAATTTGTTAATGTCTGGTTGTAGATAACTTGAACCTTAATTAATTAAAATGAATCAACTGAGTGTGTTACCGTGATGGCTTCTTCTCGGCGGAGTCCGGGAAGTGGACACGGTGTTGGAGTAATGTTTGTGCAGGTTGCCCCCTAGGTTCTCGCTCGTGCTTTGCCTCCTCTTCTCGATCTCTTTTGCGAATAAGATAGCCACCATATATGCTAGTCGCTTGCTGTAGCTCCACATATATTTGCCTTACCCTTCCTATAAGCTTAAATAGTCTTGATCGCGAGGGTGCGATATTGCTGAGTCCCTGTGGCTCACAGATACTATAATTCCAGATGCAGGTCCAGGTGATTCCGCTCCAGGTGACGAGTACGAGCTCAAGTGGGAGTTCGACGAGGACTCTCAGTGTTACTACGTTTCCTTTCCCGATGATCAGTAGTGGTGCCCAGTTGGGGGTGATTGGGACCGTGTCGCATGTTGGGTTTTCTTCTATTTTGGCGCTGTAGTTGGGCCATGAGTGTATGGATGATGTATGTTATTTATGTACTCTGATGTGACGTGGCGAGTGTAAGCCAACTATGTTCTCCCCTTTATTATTCTTATTACATGGGATGTTGTGAAGATTGCCTAACTTGCGACATATGCCTTCAATGCAATTATGCCTCTAAGTCGTGCCTCGACATGTGGGAGCTATAGTCGCGTCGAGGGTGTTACAAGTTGGTAATCAGAGCCTTCCCCGACCTTAGGAGCCCCATTGCTTGATCATTTTTAGTGGCCGAGTTGTGTCTAGAAAAATGTTTTGAGTCTTTAGGAATTATATATCGGAGAGTTTAGGAATTCTTTTTACTTCCCAGTGTCCTCATCGCTCTGGTAAGGCATCCTGACGTAGATTTTTGACTCTTCTCTTCTCAAATTTCACTAAAAAATATTTTAGGATCACGCGAGTATCTTGGAATCGTTCCGATGGCTTATGATGAGAATACTGTCTTGGTGCCTCCTGTCAGGGGTTTAGTGGAAGTGTCCCGGGGAGTTGAGCTCTGAGGTGTTGTCATCATAATTTTATCGTTGCAATTCTGGAATACTTGAGATATGTTCGCCGACATCGAAAATCTCTTTTATGCAGTTCATTGGTGAGATAACCTCGACGCCACCCAGTACTGGGGCGGGAGTTCGGGAGTATCGCCATAACTTTTATAACGGATGCTTTTCGAAGGTTGAGGTAGATGGTTTCCGAAGGTTTCTTGGTTATGTGTTGAAGGATGGATACAGCTGGATGTAGGATTTGCTAGTTTTGGTGAGATATTATGCTTCCCCTGTATCCCCAACACCTGATTGCATAACCGGAAAAGTTCAGGAGTTTCATAGGTGGGAATTCTAGTAGCTCTAGTTCTTCTTCCACGGATATTGGTTTGAGATTGGGATTTCTTACCGATTATTCGTTCTTGATCCGTACCTTGTTGATTTATTTCTCTACCTTAATTCTACGTGGCTTCTCAATTTATGGATATGTGACCATTTCGAGACGAATGCATTCGTTCGTTTTGTTTGGATGTGAAGACTATATGTTGCAATTTTTATTCCGTTGGATTCAGCTTCAATATTTATCTGTCAATGTGCTAATGGTGGTCAACCTCTTCAGGATGGCTCCTCCAACGCGCACGACTCCGAATCCTGATCCGCCACCGCCTCCACCTCCTCCAGAGGCATGGAAAGCTGTGATGGCCGCAACCAATGCAAACACTCAGCTGATCATCCAAATTCTCCAAGAGCGCAATCAAGGCAGTCAAGGGAATCAAGGCAGCAGCCAGAGTCACTTTGCTACACTCAACCAGTTCCTTGCTAACGGGCCAAAGACTTTCAGCAATTGTGTGGAGGCAACTGATGCTGACGATTGGCATGTGGATCTATGTAAGCATTTTGAGTGCAGTAACGTTAGGCCTGAGGACTTTGTCAAGTTCGCTTCCTTCCAACTCAAAGATCAAGCTGCAGAATGGTTCCAGCAGTACAAGGATTCCAGAGGTGGACGTGTTATCACTTGGGATGATTTCCGTCGAGACTTCCGAGCTCATCATATTCCGCAGAGCGTGGTTGAAAGCAAGCATGAGGAATTCCGCAATCTGAAGCAAGGCTCTTTGTCTGTCTATGACTACAACAAGTTGTTCCAGAAGCTTGCCCGCTTTGCCAAGCAGGACGTGCCTGATGAGAAGAGCATGATATATCAGTTCAGGGGTGGTCTCAGAGAAGAAATTCAGCTCGCTCTTGTCCTCTTTGAGCCCTTGAGATATGATGAGTTCTACAACATGGCACTGAAGCAAGAGGCTGCTCAGTTGAGGTGTGATGCTTCCAGGAAGCGAGTCAGAGATGTTACTCCTTCTTCCTCTACTCAAGTGGCCAAGCAGCAGAAGTTTTGGCTTCCTCCTCCTCCGTTCCGTCAGCCGTACCAGCAGAAGAGCAAAGGTGGCGGTGGTTCTTCCCACCCACCCAACCCTGGCTTTCAGAACAAGGCTTCGTCTCAAGCTCCAAGATCGAGTGCTCCGTATCACCGTCCGCTTTCAGAGGTCACGTGCAACAAGTGCCAACAGAAGGGTCACTATTCCAACAAGTGTCTCAACTAGAGGCGTCTTCCTCCTCCTCCTCCTGTCATATCGGCAAGTACAGCTGTGGTCAAGCATAACCCCAAGCATGCCAAGGTCAATTTGATGAATGCAGCTCAGGCAGAGGACTCGTCAGATGTGATCATGGGTAACCTTCCTGTTAATGATATTCCTGCAAAAGTTCTTTTTGACACGGGTGCATCGTATTGCTTCATCTCGAGACCGTTTACAAATAGGCATGAATTGGTTTCGCAAGTTTTGCCTAGTCCTTTAGCAGTTTTCTCTCCCGGTAAGCGCATGCAGGCTAACTCCATCGTTCCGGATGTTTCTATCACTTTGGGTGACTACAAGTTCTTGGCTTCTCCTTTGGTTCTCGGTGACTCGGATATTGATCTTATTCTCGGAATGGATTGGCTTTCTAAGCACAAGGCACAGCTTGATTGTGCAGCAAGGCAGATTCAATTGACTCATTTGTCTGAGGATGTAATTGTCTTTGCCGCTCGTGATGATACCATTCATCTATTTTCTCTCAATGAGAAGGGTGAATTGGATGCCATCTCTCAAATTCCAGTCGTTTGGGAATATCAAGACGTCTTTCCAGAAGATCTCCCAGGAATGCCTCCACACCGGCCAGTTGAATTCGTTATTGAACTTGAGCCTGGCACGGAACCTGTGTGCAAACGTCCTTACAAGCTCGGACCTGAAGAGTTGAAGGAGCTGAAGAAGCAACTCGATGAGCGAGAAAGAATGGGTCTCATCCGGCCTAGTTCTTCTCCGTGGGGTTGTGGTGTTCTTTTTGTGAAGAAGAAGGATGGAACGGACCGACTTTGTGTTGATTACCGTCCAGTGAACAAGAAGACCATCAAGAACAAATACCCACTTCCCAACATCAATGAGCTGTTCAAACAACTCAAAGGTGCCCAAGTATTCTCCAAGCTTGATCTCCGTATGGGTTATCACCAGATTCGCATTCGTGAAGAAGATATTCCCAAGACAGCATTCAGAACAAGCTTTGGTTCATATGAATACACTGTCATGTCTTTTGGCCTCGCCAACGCTCCTCCGACGTTCTCTCGCATGATGAACTTCATCTTCAACGCCTACACCAATGACTTCGTTTTGGTCTATCTCGACGATATTCTGGTTTTCTCGAAGAACAAGGAAGATCATGCCAAGCACTTGCGTTTGGTTCTTGATAAGCTCAGAGAACATCAGTTCTACGCCAAGTTCTCCAAGTGCGAATTTTGGCTCGATGAGGTTCTTTATCTTGGTCATATCATCTCTGCCAAGGGCATTGCCGTGAATCTTGAGAAGGTGTCCGCAATAGTGAATTGGGAACCTCCTCATAATGTGAAGCAACTCCAGAGTTTCCTCGGTCTCGCAAGCTATTGCAGGAGATTTGTTGAAAAGTTTTCCAAGATCGCGAAGCCTCTCTCTAATCTTCTCCAGAAGCACGTCAAGTACGTTTGGTCTCCGGAGTGTGATATTGCTTTCAACGCTTTGAAAGAGAAATTGATCACTGCTCCAGTTCTGACTCCACCTGATGAATCCAAACCATACGAGGTCTTTTGTGATGACTCTCTCCAAGGTCTTGGCGCAGTTTTGATGCAAGAGAAGAAAGTGGTTGCTTATACATCTCGCCAGTTAAAGCCTAATGAGAAGAACTACCCCACTCATGATCTCGAGTTGGAGGCAGTTGTGCATGCTTTGTTGACTTGGAGACATCTTCTATTGGGAAGAAAAGTGGATATTTTCACTGATCACAAGAGTCTCAAGTACATCTTCACTCAGTCTAATCTCAACCTCAGGCAAACTCGATGGGTCGAAATGATTCAAGAGTATAATCCGAGTATTGAGTATACTCCAGGAAAGGCCAATGTGATTGCTGACGCTTTGAGCAGAAAGGCCTACTTCAACAGTCTGATTCTCAAGCCTTATCAAGCCGAGCTTTGTGAAGCTTTCCGCAAACTTAATTTGCAAGTTGTTCCTCAAGGTTTCCTTGCCAACCTTCAAGTCTCTCCTACCTTAGAAGACCAGATTCGCCAAGCCCAGCTTCTTGATGCTATGGTGAAAAAGGTGAAGATTGGGATTGCCAAGAGTCAGTCCAAGTACAAGTGCTACCGCCTTGATGACATGGACACTCTCTTCTTCGAGGATCGTATTGTTGTGCCCAAAGGTGACCTCTGTAAAGTGATCATGAACGAGGCTCGCAATTCTCTCCTCTCCATCCACCCTGGGAGCACGACGATGTATCAGGACCTTAAGCAAGCTTATTGGTGGACTCGAATGAAGCGCGAGATCGCTCAATTCGTGAATGAATGTGATGTCTGCAGAAGGGTGAAGGCAGAACACAAAAGGCCAGCAGGTCTCCTCCAACCTCTTGCCATTCCAGAATGGAAGTTTGACCACATTGAAATGGACTTCGTGACTGGGTTTCCAAAGTCCAAGTGTGTCAATGATGCTATATTCGTTGTCATCGACAAGCTCACCAAAGTGGCTCACTTTCTGCCTATCAAAGAGTCGATCACTGCAGCTCAATTGGCGGAACTCTATACCTCTCGAATAGTTTCTCTGCACGGTATTCCTCAAGTGATATCTTCAGACCGTGGCAGCATCTTTACCTCCAAGTTTTGGGATTCTTTTCAGAAGGCCATGGGCACCAACATCCGCTTCAGCACTGCTTTTCATCCTCAAACAAGCGGTCAAGTTGAGTGTGTCAACCAGATTCTTGAAGATATGCTCAGGGCTTGTGTGATCTCCTTCAGCATGAAATGGGAGGATTGTCTTCCTTATGCTGAATTCTCCTATAACAACAGTTTTCAAGCAAGTTCGGGCAAGGTCCCATTTGAAATTCTGTATGGCCGGAAGTGCCGTACCCCTCTCAACTGGTCTGAAACCAGTGAACGTCAGCTACTGGGTAATGACTTAATCACAGAAGCAGAAGAAATGTGCAAAGTCATTCGTGATAACCTCAAAGCAGCCCAATCCCGCCAGAAGAGCTACTATGATAGTAAGCACCGTGATTTGGCTTTCGAGATTGGAGATCATGTTTACCTCCGCGTCTCTCCTATGAAAGGTACTCGTCGCTTCGGTATCAAAGGGAAGCTTGCCCCTAGATACGTGGGACCTTTCAAGATTGTCAGCAAGAGAGGTGACCTCTCCTATCAACTCGAGCTTCCTTCAAACTTTGCAAATGTTCATGACGTGTTCCATGTCTCTCAACTTCGAAAGTGCTTCAAGACTCCTGACCGCACCGTCAACTTCGAGGACATTGAGCTCCAAGAAGATCTCTCTTATCGTGAGCAGCCAGCTGCTATTCTTGAAGAGACTGAACGCAAGACTCGCAACAAGTCAATCAAATTTCTCAAAGTCAAGTGGTCACACCATTCCGACCGTGAAGCTACCTGGGAACGCGAGGATCACCTCCGTTCTGAGTACCCGGAGTTCTTTCAGTCCTAGATCTCGGGACGAGATCCTTTCGTAGTGGTGGAGTGTTGTAACACCCCGGATGTAACTTTCCCAATTTGTACTCCAACTCTTGCCATTTCCAGCGTTAAGTTATTTGATTTTCTCGGGTTCGGGTTTTTGTCTCCGTGTGTTGTTGTCTTTTTCATGCATCTCATATCATGTCATCATGTGCATTGCATTTGCATACGTGTTCGTCTCATGCATTCGAGCATTTTCCCCGTTGTCCGTTTTGCATTCCGGCGCTTCGTTCTCCTCCCGTGGTCATTTCTAGCTTTCTTTCGTGTGTGGGGATTAAACATTTCCGGATTGGACTGAGACTTGCCAAGCGGCCTTGGTTTACTACCGGTAGACCGCCTGTCAAGTTTCGTGTCATTTGGACTTCGTTTGATACTCCAACGGTTAACCGAGGGACCGAAAAGGCCTCGTGTGTGTTGCAGCCCAACACCTCCCAAATTTGGCCCAAAACCCACCAAACTCAGCTCCATCATCTAGAGCATTCGATCATGATCGCGTGGCCAAAAACCGCACCTCATTTGGACTCTCCTAGCTCCACTTATGCCTATAAATAGCCCCCCCTCCATTTTCGGATCTCCCCCTCTCCGAAACCCTAGTCTAAAAAAAGGATCCCGCCGCCGCCGGATGTGTCCGCCGCCGGCCGGACAGCGTCCGCCGCCACCTTCGACCAACCGGGGTGCGCCACGTGGCCTCCGCCACCTACCACCGCCGCCGGCCCGGGAGGCCCAGGAGGGGCCCCCGCGAGCCCATCTCCGCCGCGGCCGCCTGCCTGAAGCCGCGCCCCTCGCCCCCGACTCCGGCGAGCCGGCGCCGCCGCCCGCCTCTCGCCGGAGAACTTCGGTGCGACCCCGCTGCCACAGGACCTCGCCGCCGCCACGGGAGCCGCCCGAGCCGGCCGCCGCGCTGCCCAGCCTCCACGAGCCACCGCCGTTGTCCTCGCCGTTCGGGCCCGGCCCCTCCTCTCCTTCCCCGGCGAAGCCCCCCTACTCCGGCCACCACGACCACCTCGCCGGCGACCTCGGAATCCATGCCATGAACAGTGTTGTTACACTGTTCTGAGATCCAGATCTGAGATCCGGTTGACTTTCTCCTCCCGAAACCCTAATTTTCGAGCATACTTTGACCAGTGATATCTCCGCATCCGTAGCTCCAATTTGGACATATAGTATATCAAAATGTTCGTCTCAACGAGTGCATGATTTCATTCCATTGCATCATTTTCATTTGAGCTCATCTTGATGCCCGAAATGCTGTTGGAAGGAGGCTTCGTGAGTTTATTGTCAGATCTGCTAGTTCATCTTAGACTTTTGTCATTTTTGCCATGATTTATGTGTGCATGCTATGCCTGTGAGTCCTTCATATGTTTTGTTAAAGATTTTGTCTTCTTTCTAGAGGTGCAACCCATGCATTTTTAGGATGTGTGTGGTGACTTGTGCAAGCTTGCAAAGTGAGGCACCCGGTAAATCTGTTTTCAGAGACTTAGTTGTTTTCACTAAGTCTGGGATTATTTAGTTCATGATGTCATATGTTCAGCTTGTTTCCTAGTTATCCGTGCCTCTTTTGAGGATGATCAGTAAAGTAGTTCTTTTAATCATGTTATTATCTATCCATCCATTTCTTTGTTTGCATTTATGGAGCACCCTAGCTTGAGTCAATCGAGCTCTACTTTTGCTTCCTTGTGAATCTAGGCAGATCGTTAACTTGTTTGCGATTTTGCCAATGTTATTGTAGTTGATCCGTGCGTGCTATGCCATTGTTTTTGCCATGTAAAGCTTGAATTTCATGCCTTCTTAATGGATGTATGCTTGCCTTGCCATGAATTGCACCGTAGTGAGTGCATCGAGCTCGTTTACATGCCTTCGTGAGTTATATTTCAGCATGTCTCAGTTTTCACTAAGTCTGAAAACTGATTGTGTTTTAGCTATGTTCGTGTGCCCGTTAGTATATTTTGTGAACCCTTTTGGCCCGAGGTCACTTTGGGTCTTTTGTTAAGCTCGTTTACATGCCTTCGTGAGTTATATTTCAGCATGTCTCAGTTTTCACTAAGTCTGGAATCTGTTTTGCATTTGCGTTTTTGCCATGCTTGTTTGAACCTCATAATGGATGAATTGGCCGTAGCTCAGTGCTAGTCTTTTGTTAAGAATCTTGTGTGCATCCCTGCCATATATTTTGTTGTCAAGTTTGGTGGCTGTAGCATGTTCATTTCATTGCATTTAGATGCCTACTTGCTGTAAATCGCAGACCGGTGTCATATCTTAATTCGCTTGCCATTTCCAAACCGTAACTCCGATTCCGATGATCTTTATATCGTTTTCAAGCGATTTCATCTCATCTTTCCATTGGCACCCTTGGAATTCCAAGTTGAGTCCAGGTTCATGCATTTCCTGTCATATCTTGCATTTTGCATCCCGCATAGCATATCTTCATTTCATCTTATTGCTTGGTCTTGCACGTGGTTGATTGTATCCTTGTTGTTTGTTTGTCTTGTTTGGGTAGAGCCGGGAGACGAGTTCGCTACCGAGGAGACCGTTGAGTTTGCTTGTGAGGATCCAGTCAACTCTGACAACTGTGCAGGCAAGATGATCATACCCTCGAAATCACTACTATCTTTGCTATGCTAGTTTGCTCGCTCTTTGCTATGCCAATGCTACGATGCCTACCTTTTGCTTGTCAGCCTCCCAATTGCCATGTCAAACCTCTAACCCGCCTTGTCCTAGCAAACCGTTGATTGGCTATGTTACCGCTTTGCTCAGCCCCTCTTATAGCGTTGCTAGTTGCAGGTGAAGATTGGAGGCCGTTCCTTGTTGGAACATTTATTTATTTGTTGGGATATCATTATATTGACATGTTATCTTAATGCATCTATATACTTGGTAAAGGGTGGAAGGCTCGGCCTCTCGTCTAGTGTTTTGTTCCACTCTTGCCGCCCTAGTTTCCGTCAAATCGGTGTTATGTTCCCGGATTTTGCGTTCCTTACGCGATTGGGTTATAATGGGAACCCCTTGATATTTCGCCTTGATTAAAGCTTGTCCAGCAATGCCCAACCTTGGTTTTACCATTTGCCACCTAGCCTTTTCTTTCCCTTGGGTTCTGCAGACTCAAGGGTCATCTTTATTTTAACCCCCCCGGGCCAGTGCTCCTCTGAGTGTTGGTCCACCTGTCAGCTACCGGTGGCCACCAGGGGCAACTCTGGGCTGGCCTACCCGTACCTAGGACAATCTGAGTGTGCCCTGAGAAAGAGATATGTGCAGCTCCTATCGGGATTTCTCGACACATTCGGGCGGTGTTGCTGGTCTTGTTTTAACCTGTCGAAGTGTCTTGAGTTACCGAGATACCGAGTCTGATCGGAACGTCTTAGAAGGAGGTCTATTCCTTCGTTGACCGTGAGAGCTTGTCATGGGCTAAGTTGGGACTCCCCTGCAGGGATTGAACTTTCGAAAGCCGTGCCCGCGGTTATGGGCAGATGGGAATTTGTTAATGTCCGGTTGTAGATAACTTGAACCTTAATTAATTAAAATGAATGAACTGAGTGTGTTACCGTGATGGCCTCTTCTCGGCGGAGTCCGGGAAGTGGACACGGTGTTGGAGTAATGTTTGCGCAGGTTGCCCCCTAGCTTCTTGCTCGTGCTTTGCCTCCTCTTCTCGCTCTCTTTTGCGAATAAGATAGCCACCATATATGCTAGTCGCTTGCTGCAGCTCCACATATATTTGCCTTACCCTTCCTATAAGCTTAAATAGTCTTGATCGCGAGGGTGCGAGATTGCTGAGTCCCTGTGGCTCACAGATACTATAATTCCAGATGCAGGTCCAGGTGATTCCGCTCTAGGTGACAAGTACGAGCTCAAGTGGGAGTTCGACGAGGACTCTCAGCGTTACTACATTTCCTTTCCCGATGATCAGTAGTGGTGCCCGGGTGGGGGTGATTGGGACCGTGTCGCATGTTGGGTTTTCTTCTATTTTGGCGCCGTAGTCGGGCCATGAGTGTATGGATGATGTATGTTATTTATGTACTCTGATGTGACGTGGCGAGTGTAAGCCAACTATGTTCTCCCCTTTATTATTCTTATTACATGGGATGTTGTGAAGATTGCCTAACTTGCGACATATGCCTTCAATGCGATTATGCCTCTAAGTCGTGCCTCGACACGTGGGAGCTATAGTCGCATCGAGGGTGTTACACTCGATGAACGGGAAAGGAAAGACACATGATAGTTTACCCAGGTTCGGGCCACCTTGCGGTAGAACCCAACTTCTGCTTTGTTGTTGATTAGCCTCGAGGTGGCTGTGGATGAACTAATACAGAGGAAGAAGTACCTCAGGAGTCCTGTTCGTGTGTTGGGGTGTGCTGGTGAGGGTGTGGATTCGATGGGATCTGCCCCCCCCCCCTCTATGGTGGTGGCTAACCTATAGTTATAGTGGCATTGGTCCTCTTCCCCCAAAATGAAGGCGGGAAGGGATCCAACAATGTCCATGTTTGAAGGGAGACAAATAGTAAATCCCATCCTGATGAAAGGTGGTCTATGCCCGCAAAGCCTTTGGTCGTAACGTCGTGGTGCGCTCGGCGATGAACTCTGTCCTGTCGCCCTAGCGGTCTTGGTATCGTAGCACGGAAATGGAAACCTTTGGTTGATTCCCTGTGAGTCCGCGCCTGCTCTTGCCTCTTTAGCACCAAAGAGGAAACCTGTTGTACTGCGCCCGCTGGCGCTCGCCTGGCCTTGGTCATCATGGCTTGCGTCAGCCTAACCTCACGAGGTGGGCACTTCCATAGGAACCTCTGCTCGTCAGGAGCCAGCCTAGGAAGATCGCTCCCTCTCGATGTCTTGGCGACGTCTGCCTCACGAGGCTTGGCCCCTTGCGAGGGTCTTGCGTTGTTGATGCTGAACATGAGCCGTACCAGGCTGCTGATGGAGCCAGGTTGTGTGCCGCGGGCAGGAATGTCTGGGTACCAAGGTACCCAGAACGCCGACAGAAGCCTTGGGAACCAAGCTATCGTTCAGTACAACGTTCCACCCTCGGATCGGAGGACAGATAGAATGAGTAAACTGGATACTCGAAGACATGCTTAGTGCATGTGTGTTGGCGTATGGAGCCAAGTGGGAAGATTGCCTACCATTCCCCAAATTCTCCTACAACAACAACTACCAGCCTAGTGTTCAGATGGCACCATTTGAGGTGCTATATGGGCGAAAATACCGCACTCCCCTAAGCTGGTCAGAAACTGGTGAAGGACTATTCTTTGGACCCGATGTCCTCCACGAAGCAGAAGAGCAAGTTCAACTAGTCAAAGAGCGTCTAGAAACCGCCAAGTCAAGACAGAAGAGCTATGCCGATTCACGCCACCGAGACATGAGTTTCCGTGTTGGAGACCATGTCTATCTTCGAGTGACACCCCTCAAGGGAACCCAGCACTTCCATGTCAAAGGAAAGCTCACGCCTAGGTACATCGACCCATTCAAGATCAGTGACAAATGAAGAGAAGTTTCTTACTAACTAGAGCTACCGCCCGAACTGTCCGATGTGCACAATGTGTTCCAGGTATCACAACTCTAGATGTGTCTCGAAGTACCCGACAAGCCGGATATCTACAAGTACATCGATCATCTAGCCATTGACCTTCAGCCAGACCTCACTTACCGTGAGAGACTAGTTCACATCTTGGATGAAGTTGAATGTTGCACTCGAAGCCGCACCATTTGGTACTTCAAGTTCCAATGGAGCAACCACACTGAAGAAGAAGCAACTTCGGAGCGTGAGGACTACCTTAGATCGGATTTCCCTTATCTCTTTAGCGCCTGGCCTAGGAATCTCGAGGACGAGATTCTTGTAAGGGGGTAGGTCTGTAACACCCTGTGTTTTGTAACATGTCATTTGCATTAATAAAGCCTAAAAATTTGGACCATCAAAAACTTCTGGATCATTTGCCTTTTTATTTTGGATTTTTGTCCGTAATTTCAAGTGCTCATGAAAGTCAAAACATAGATCCACCTCCTATACTTGATATCCTTGATCCAAAACATTTCCCAATGATCAAGCCATGTCTATAAGACAAAATCATATTTTCCTACACAAATAATTTGGCCAAAAATAATTTTCTATTGTAGGTTTCTCCAAAAACCCCTGAATTAAGGCTTGCACTAAAAGTACTTCACTTATGACATGAAAAATCTTTCAAAAGGCATATTTGAGTACTATTTGAGTACGAAACCACCTCAAAGTTATCCTTTCTGACCGATCTATTCAAGAGTCCGTAGTAAAATAACACGAAGCTATTCTTTCCGTTCAATCTATCATAGAGTTCGTACTAGAATAAAACCTTAAGACACAAATCAACCAAAACCCTAATGTCACCTAGATACTCCAATGTCACCTCAAGTATCCGTGGGTATGATTATACGATATGCATCCCACAATATCAGATTCATCTACTCAAACCAACACAAAGTACTTCAAAGAATGCCCCAAAGATTCTACCGGAGAGTCAAGACGAAAACGTGTGCCAACCCCTATGCATAGGTTCATGGGCGGAACCCGCAAATTGATCACCAAAACATACATCAAGTGGATCAATAGAATACCCCATTGTCACCACGGGTATCCCACGCAAGACATACATCAAGTGTTCTCAAATCCATAAAGACTCAATCCGATAAGATAACTTCAAAGGAAAACTCAATGCATTACGAGAGAGTAGAGGGGGAGAAACATCATAAGATTGAACTATAATAGAAAAGCTCGTGATACATCAAGATCGTACCACCTCAAGAACATGAGAGAGAGAGATCAAACACATAGCTACTGGTACATTCCCTCAGCCCCGAGGGAGAACTACTCCCTCCTTGTCCTAGAGAGCATCGGGATGATGAAGATGGCCATCGGAGAGGGATTCCCCCTCCGCAGGGTGCCGGAGCGTGTATAGATTGGTTTTCGGTTGCTACGGAGGCTTCTGGCGGCGAAACTCCCGATCTATTGTGCTCCCCGAAGTTTTTAGGGTATAAGGGTATATATAGGAGGAAGAAGTACGACGGAGGACCTCCGGGCTGTCCACGAGGCAGGGGGCGCGCCCAGGGGGGTGGGCACGCCCCCACCCTCGTGGGAAGCCCTGGACTCTCCAGGTCCATCTCCGATACTCCATGGGCTTCTTCTGGTCCAAAAATAAGTTCCGTGAAGTTTCAGGTCAATTGGACTCCGTTTGATTTTCCTTTTCTGTGATACTCTAAAATAATGAAAAAATAGAAACTGGCACTGGGCTCTGGGTTAATAGGCTAGTCCCAAAAATAATATAAAAGTGCATAATAAAGCCCATAAACATCCAAAACAGATAATATAATAGCATGGAACAATCAAAAATTATAGATACGTTGGAGACGTATCAGCATCCCCAAGCTTAATTCCTACTCGTCCTCGAGTAGGTAAATGATAAAAACAGAATTTTTGATGTGGAATGCTACCTAACATATTTCTCTAAGTAATTCTCTTCATTTTGGCATGAATGTTCAGATCCATAAGATTTAAGACAAAAGTTTAATATTGACATAAAAATAATAATACTTCAAGCATACTAACTAAGCAATTATGTCCTCACCAAATAACACGGCAAAAGAATGCTATCCCTACAAAATCATATAGTCTGGCTATGCTCCATCTTCACCACACAAAGTATTTAAATCATGCACAACCCCGATGACAAGCCAAGCAATTGTTTCATACTTTTTATGTTCTCAAACTTTTTCAATCTTCACGCAATACATGAGCGTGAGCCATGGACATAACACTATATGTGGAATAGAATGGTGGTTGTGGAGAAGACAAAAAGGGAGAAGATAGTCTCACATCAACTAGGCGTATCAACGGGGTATGGAGATGCCCATTAATAGATATCAATGTGAGTGAGTAGGGATTGCCATGCAACGGATGACCTAGAGCTATAAGTATATGAAAGCTCAACAAAATAAACTAAGTGGGTGTGCATCCAACTCGCTTGCTCACGAAGAACTAGGGCATTTTGAGGAAGCCCTCTTGGATGCTCATCATATTAGGACTAAATTCATAACCAAAGAAAATTACCATGCTGTTAAGGACTCTCAAAATAATATAAGTGACACATGAGAGTTCATCTATTTCTATAAAATAAAACCACCACCATGCTCTAAAAAGATATAAGTGAAGCACTAGAGCAACAACAAACTACTTCGAAGGATATAAGTGAAGATCAATGAGTAGTCAAATAGTTGTGCAACTATGTGAAGACTCTCTAACATTTAATAATTTCAGATCTTGGTATTTTATTCAAACAGCAAGCAAAACAAAATAAAATGAAATGATGCTCCAAGAAAAACACATATCATGTGGTCAATAAAAATATAGCTTCAAGTAAAGTTACCGATGAATGAAGAGGAAAGAGGGGATGCCTTCCGGGGCATCCCCAAGCTTAGGCTTTTGGTTGTCCTTGAATATTACCTTGGGGTGCCTTGGGCACCAAAAACATAGGCTCTTGCCACTCCTTATTCCATAGTCCATCAAATCTTTATGCAAAACTTGAAAACTTCACAAGACAAAACTTAACAGAAAACTCGTAAGCTCGTTAGTACAAGAAAATAAATCACCACTTAGGTACTGTTGTGAACTCATTCTAAATTAATATTGGTGTAATATCTACTGTCTTAAAACTTACCTATGGTTCATACCCTCCGATACTACTCATAGATTCATCAAAATAATCAAACAACACATCGAAAACAGAATCTGTCAAAAACAGAACAATCTGTAGTAATCTGGATCAAACATATACTTCTGGAACTCATAAAATTCTCAAATAAATTCTTGGACGTGAGGAATTTACCTATTAATCATCTTCGAAACTAACTAACTAAATATCACTCTCCAATAAAAAATGGCAGCAATTCTCGTGAGCGCTAAAGTTTCTGTTTTTAAAGCGTGATCGCAAAGACTTTCCCCAAGTCTTCCCAAAGGTTCTACTTGGCACAAACACTAATTAAAAGGATAAAACCACACCTAAACAGAGTCTAGAAGAATTATTTAATACTGAACAGGAGCAAAAAGCGAGGAACAAAAATAAAAATTGGGTTGCCTCCCAACAAGCGCTATCGTTTAACGCCCCTAGCTAGGCATGATGATTTCAATGATGCTTACATAAAGGATAAGAACTAAAACATAAAGAGAGCATCATGAATAATATGACTAACACATTTAAGCCTAACCCACTTACTATGCATAGGGATTTATGAGCAAACAACTTGTGGGAACAAGAATCAACTTGCATAGGAAGGTAAAACAAGCATAACTCCAAAATTTTATGCACATAGAGAGGAAACTTGATATTATTGCAATTCCGACAAGCATATATTCCTCCCTCATAATAATTTCCAGTAGCATCATGAATGAATTCAACAATATAACCATCACATAGAGCATTCTTATCATGATCTACAAGCATAGAAAATTTACTACTCTCCACATAAGCAAAATTCTTCTCATTCGGAATAGTGGGAGTATCATAAGAAACCCGAATCACTACTGGAATTAGCTTATTTGCCGTCCGCTGGCGGACGGCAAAGAAGGTCTTTTCCGTCAGCTTAAGGAAAACGGACGGCAAAGAACTGGCAGACGGCAAAGAAGGTTTTTGCCATCAGCCTGTTCTTTGTCGTCCGCTGGCTGTCGGCAAAGAACTGGCAGACGGCAAAGAAGGTCTTTGCCATCAGCCTGTTCTTTGTCGTCCGCTGGCTGACGGCAAAGAGAGAGCTGGCACCACTAAACGAGTTAATTGAGGAAAACATAACAGCCCCCCTCTTTGCCGTCTGCTAGGAGACGACAAAGAGGAAACAAAGCGGACGACAAAGGGTGGGCGGACGGCAAGTACTCTTCCTAACTAAAGGTCGAGCCCCACCCCGCCCCTTCTCTCTGTTTCTGTCCCTCTCTCCTCCCCGACGCCCATCGTCGCCCCCACCGCCCCCCGCCGCCCCCGCCGCCCGCTGCCACCCCCACTACCCGCCGCCGCCCCCGCCACCCGACACCGCTCGCCCTGTTGCCCCACCACCCCGCCACCTCCCACGCGCCGATGACTCTTCGCCCCACCACCCCGGTGCCCCGGCGCCCCCTCCACCCGCCCACCACCCGGCGCCACCACAGCCCCATCGCCCCCGCCTCCCTGCCGGCTCGGCGCCGCTGCTCACCGCCCCGGCGCCACCGTCGCCGCCGCTCGATCCGGTGAGTTATTTTTTTCTGTTTTTTCTTTTTTTGCTGTTAGATTTAGTGTTAGATTCAGTTTAGTTTTAGTGTTAGATTTAGTGTAGATTCAGTTTAGTTTTAGTGCTAGAATATGTAGAAGGGGAAGAAGAAGAAGAAGAGGGGAGAAGGGAGGAAGAGGAGAAGGGAGAAGAAGAAAGAAAAGAAGAGGAAACCCTAAACCCTAGTTTTAGTTATAGTTTTACTTTAGTTTTAGTTTCAGTTTAGTTTTAGTTTTTTTTTTAGTTTAGTTTATTTTAGATTATTTTTAGTTTTAAGAAGAGGGGAGGAGGGAGGAAGAGGAGGAGGGAGAAGAAGAAAGAAGAAAGAAGAAGAAGAAGAAGAAGAAGAAGAAGAAGAAGAAGAAGAAGAAAGAAGAAGTAGAAAGAAAACAAAAAGAAGAAAGAAGAAGAAGAAGAAGAAGAAGAAGAAGAAGAAGAAAGAAGAAGAAGAAGAAGAACAAGAAGAAGAAGAAGAAGAAGAAGAGGAGGAGGAGGAGGAGGAGGAGGGAGGAAGAGGAGGAGGAGGAGGAGGAGGAGGAGGAAGAGGTGGAGGATGAGGAGGAGGAAGAGGAGAAGAGGAGGAGGAGGAGGGAGGAAGAGGAGGAGGTGAAGAAGAGAAGAAGAAAAGGTTGTCACATGCCCCGACCGCGACCCACACCCTGACCCCGACACCCCAACCCCCGACACCCCAACCCCCGGCACCACGACACGGCTCCCCGACCCCGACACGCCACCCCGACACCCCGGCACGACACCCCGACCCCGACCCCCAACACCCTGACACCACACCCCTGCCCCGACACCCCGACCCCTAACACCCAGACCCCAAAACAGCACCCCGACCCCGACACGGCACCCCAACCCCGACACCCTGACACCCCGACCCCCGACCGCCGACACCCTGACACCACACCCCGACCCCGATACCCCGACCCACGACACCTAGACCCCGAAACAGCACGCCAACCCCGACACCATATATATTTTTTGATTTTGTTATGAAAAATATCATATGTTATTATTCATGTCGGTATTTTTTTATGTTGTATTAATTTCGTTTACTCTTTGTCATGGCAGGTGTTGAAAGATGGTGGGCGCTGGTCCGGAGCGCTCCGAGGCCCCTTCTTCGTCGGCGCATGGTGGCAGGTCTTCCATTCCACCCGCACAAATTCGACGAGCGTTGCTGGACAGTATGGTGACAACGCCAGGCCCTTCTTCGTCAAGCGCGGTGCCCAGCAGGGGACGAGGAAAGGAAGGGAAGAAGAGAGGAGCTGGAGCACGTGGTCGTGGGAGAGGAGGTAGGGTGACTGCTAGGGTGCTTTCCTCACTGCCACCCCCAGCTATTTCACCCGAGCACATGACTGCTAGGGTGCCTTCCTCGCCACCACGCCCAGCTGTTTCACCCGAGCACGTGACTGCTAGGGTGGACTCGTCCGAGGAGGAGGCTACACGGACTCCGATCCACGAGCCTTGGGTCCACGGGCCTTCGGCCCACGATAGTTGGGCCCACGAGACCTCGGACGAGCACACGTCTGGATGGGGTACCTGGCCGGATCAGCCTAAGGGGCCGAGTGGCCATGCTGATGATGGCAGGGAGCCGACTGATATTGAGGAGGAGGGGGGCACCGTCTACCAGCGTGGTTGTCCACGGCTCCCGTCCGTGCCGACGACCCGGGAGCAAAGGTGGTTGATTTTCCCTGATGGGGAGAGGTAAGTGCATTTAATATTTTTGTACCTTCTGCATTCACGTTTCTTCAAATATCTAATGCGTTGGGCTTGTCATGCTGCAGGGGTTGGGACCACCATGAGAAGGTCCGCCGGCCCAACTCCGTCCTTGGAGTGCTTTGCCGGCACAACTTCCCGGGGTTTGTCACGTTGCCTGGTGAGGGTCGGCTTCCAGAGCTTGGATTGAGCTGGGAGCATTACTTGGCTACCCCGGCCCCGCCGGGTGAGATTATCCACAGTGTCTTGTGCAACACGAGGGCAGACGTGGTGATCAGAAAGTTCTGGGTAATTTCCCCTTTACACAATTAAAAATCTTCAACTAGCTAGTTATTAATTGTACTAATCAATATTGTCTCATTTGATTGCAGACATTCTACAGGTGTGAGGAGGGATAAGAGGAGGAGGCGGCAAATGTTGTTGAGAACATCTGCAAGCACCTACTACAAAACTTACGGCACAAGGCTCGGGTGCAGGCTGTTCGAGACTAATACGCCTTGCATGGTATCAAGAAGCCCAAGCCGTCGTGCCACGAGAAGTTCCTGAGTAAGGAGCAATGCATGAAGGTAATTCTTAAGGCCTTGTAGTTACTTCCTTCATTTATTAATTCATAGCCGTAGCGCTCAAGTTTCTATGTGCTAACTTAGGCGCCTCCGAGATGGTGTGCGGATCGGATGGATTGTTGGGAGCTGTTGGTCAATGAGTGGTGCTCAAAAGAATGGCTAGCCATCGACAACGCGGCCAAGGACAAACGTGCCCAAATGGAAGGTGTGCCACACCATCAAGGCAGCTCCAGCTTATATCAGTTCGGGCGGAACTGGGTATGTGGTTTGCTTCATGATTCATGCAATTCATTCATCATGCTAGCTTGTGCCCTTTAATTACTAATTTACGTTGTTTCTATCTTTCAGGCACGCTACAATAAGGCGGATAAGGTGCCAAAGGTGTACGACCTCTATGCGATGGCCCATACTGCCTCTTACAGGAAAGTCAAGGCATTCTCTCCGTCTGACCTCGATGATGCAAACAACTTCACCAACATCTCCTCCCACGACAATCTCATGAAACATAGAGATGAAGGGAAGGCGAGGAAAGGGGAGGACTTTAACTCGAGCCAGGGTCCCATTGATCCAGAGCTGGTGATGATAGCTGGTGGCGGGAGGTCCCATGGCTCGATAGCCATTGGAGATGGATATCCGTTGTCCTAGCACTCTCCCGGAGATCAAGGCACGCCGGTCGAGTTTCCGTTACTGAGATAAGGCCTCGTGAACGTCCAGTCCAACTCGCCTTCAAGGTTAGTTATACGTACTCAGCTATCTTTCTACATTACATTGTGTGCGCTTCCATCAATGATTACAAATGCTAACAAGGAGTGGTGTTGCAGGCTGCTATACAGAGTGAGAGAGACAGAACGGAGAAACTTCTGTCGGAGGTGGCGGAGAGGCAGTGGGAGTTGGAGGAGAGGACGACAAAGATGTTGGAGGAGGAGAGGGCACGGAATGACATGCAGGCAAGGGCAATGTATGAGCTCCTTGTGGTAAGTTTCTTCTGTTGATTAGCCAAAACATTGATGTAGTGTTTGTCTCATTACTAACTAGTATGACTGAGTCATCAAAACCAAATGTGCAGTTTGTGTGCGAGAAGTCCGGTCACACCGCTCCGCCGGTGCTAGTGATTGCTCCTGGGATGATAGTGAGTTTAATTTGAATGGACACTACTTGCTAGTTTGAACATTTGAGTGTCATCATGCTAATGATACATTGGAAATGATCTTTGGTGCAGCGTAACTCCAGACAAGCATCGCACGATCCTTCTCTAGGTACCGGCACGAGCCAACCTGCTCCCACACCTCCATGATCACGGTAAGTTTCTCTAGTGTTTTGCTTAACAAATGCATAAAGACCTAGACTTAGCTTTATTTCCTCCAAAATGACTTAATAAGCTTACTGACCTCCAAAACCATCCATTTTACCTATGTTAGCTCTAAAACGATCTATACTTAGCTTTGTTTCCTCCAAAATGAGCAAAGTTAGCTCTAATATGCTTAGTTAACTAGGTTTGCTCAATAATGACATGTACTTAGCTTACTTATGTAAAAATGGCATAATTAGCTTAGTTAGCTCATAAACGATCCATTTTACCTAAGTTAGTTCTAAAATGATCCATTTTACCTTAGTTAGCTCATAAACGATCCATTTTACCTAACTTAGTTCTAAAATGATCCATATTACCTTAGTTAGGTCATAAACGATCCATTTTACCTAAGTTAGCTCTAAAATGACCCATTTTACCTTACTTAGCTCATAAATGATCCATTTTACCCAAGTTAGCTCTAAAATGACCCATCTTACCTAGGTTAGCTCCAAAATGATCCATCTTACCTAGGTTAGCTCTAAAATGATGCATTTTACCTACGTTAGCTTATAGGTGATCCATTTCACCTATGTTAGCTCACAAATGATCAATTTCACCTAAAGTAGCTCATAAATGTCATATATTCCTCCTCTTCTTTTTCATTTTCTTCATCATCATCATCTTCTTCTTCTAATCTTCTTCTTCTAACTTTCTTATTTCGCATTGTGCAGAATTCATTCTCTTCACGAAAGCTTGCATACATGGAGTGCTTATTTGGATGAACTATGTTTCTTTTGTATCGATGAACTATGCATGTATGCTTTGATGACACTATTGTAATATGTATGGTTGGATGGATGTATGTCGAACTTGCTATGTATGGTTGATGGAACTATACATTTATGATGAAATTATATGTGTTGGATATCTCATATTTTACTGTGAACTTGCCATGTGAAAAATATATATGTATCATCTATTTGTTGTGAAAATGGTTGAGTATAAGAAGAAAACAGAAAAAAGAGGCAATGCAGGCTCTTGGCCGTCTGCCACCGATGGCAACGGGCTCTTTGCCGTCCGCCGCGGATGGCAAAGAAGCCACATGGTAACCACCTGTGTTTTCTGGCAGCTAACCATTTGGTCAATTTGCCTACAGTGGCACACGGCAAAGGCCTGATGCTCTTTGCCGTCAGCCACGGACGACAAAGACTGCCGTTAGCCACCTGACAGACTAACATTGAGTTTATTGCCGTCTGCTTTCTTTGTCGTCCGCCGCTGATGGCAAAGGCTCCTTTGCCGTCCGCGTCAGGAATCAGACGGCAAAGAAGGTCTTTGCCGGTGCCTTTTGCCGTCCGCGGCAGACGGCAAAGGCCTATGCCGTTTGCCTTCCATGCCTTTGCCGTTTGCCTTGGCAGACGACAAAGTAGCTGATTCCTGTAGTGAATACTATAAATTGTTTCCACATTAAAAGAGTAATGTTCAGAAAAGGGTAATCATAATCATGACAAGTCTTATAAATATAATCATCACTACTTTTTATAGCATATGTATCATCACAATAATCATCATAGGTAGTAAATTTGTTCTCATCATAATCGATTGAAACCTCTTCCAAGATAGTGGAATCATTACTAAATAAAGTCATGACCTCTCCAAATCCACTTTCATAATTATCATAATCAGATTCAACATCCTCCAAAATAGTGGGATCATTACTTTCTAAAGTTGACACTCTTCCAAACCCACTTTCATCAATATAATCATGATAAGTAAGAGTCATGCTATCATCATTACAAATTTGCATATCAAAACTTGGGAGACTAAAAATATCATCTTCATTAAACGTGGCATCCCCAAGCTTGGGACAAACATTAATTGTAGCAAATATATTCTCAAAAACATCATCTTCATCAAACATAGCATCCCCAAGCTTGGGCCTTTTCATATCATAAGCATAATCACTCTCATCATTAATAGTATGGATAGCACCAATAGTATAGCAATTATCATCATCACAATGAGAAATAGGAGCAACATCATTTGGGAGAGATACCTTTCTACCTTTACTTCTCCGTCTTTTCTTTTTCTTCTTCACATCATGTGTGGGTTCAACCCTCTTTTTGGAGCTCCTTATTAATGAGATTGGTTGAATAGAAGGCTCCTCCTCGTTACCCGATTCATCATAAGAGATAATACTTGGATATTGCAAAGTCTCTTCCCTTTCATTAGTGCTCTCTTCATCTTCTATTTTTTTCCTTTTCTTTATGTAATTGGCAATATAAGGATTTTCAATACAATTCACCACACAATACATGTAAATTTCCTCTAGATCAAAACCAAGAAGTTTATCACGGGAAAATACTGGAAGATAGTTAGTTATACGTTTCATTTTTTCATAACCCATAAGCAAACTAAGTTCATTATGATGTGCAAGAGAAATCAAGTCATCACAATTTTTGGAAACGATTAGATTATGAAACAATTTGCATAGGATGGTTAAATGACCACGTTCATTGCAAAGTTCACAAGTACGGCCAAGAAAATATAAACTTTCAGCACAAACATCTAGCCTTTCTAGCAACGATTTAGTTTCTAAGTACTTATGCCTCTTGCAGAATCTATCTTCCCTAATTGGTGTGTACTTGCAAATTCTATGCACTCGACAAAAATCGACATGCTTATAGGAGACATTTTCATCATAACCAGTGCAATCATCATTAGTACTATGGATATTCAAGGAGTTCATACTAATAACATTGCAATCATGCTCATCATTCAAAGATTTAGTGCCAAACATTTTAATACATTCTTCTTCTAACACTTTGGCACAATTTTCCTTTCCATCATACTCACGAAATATACTAAAAAGATGAAGCGTATGAGGCAAACTCAATTCCATATTTTTTGTAGTTTTCTTTTATAAACTAAACTAGTGCTAAAACAAGAACCAAAAAGATTCGATTGCATGATCTAAAGATATACCTTCAAGCGCTAACCTCCCCGGCAACGGCGCCAGAATAGAGCTTGATGTCTACTACACAACCTTCTTCTTGTAGACGTTGTTGGGCCTCCAAGTGTAGAGGTTTGTAGGACAGTAGCAAATTTCCCTCAAGTGGATGACCTAAGGTTTATCTGTCCATAGCAGGCGTAGGATGAAGATGGTCTCTCTCAAGCAACTCTGCAACCAAATAGCAAAGAGTCTCTTGTGTCCCCAACACACCCAATACAATGGTAAATTGTATAGGTGCACTAGTTCGGCGAAGAGATGATGATACAAGTGCAATATGGATAGTAGATAATGATTCTTGTAATCTGAAAAATATAAAAACAGCATGGTAACTAATGATAAAAGTGAGCACAAATGGTATTGCAATGCATTGAAACAAGGCCTAGGGTTCATACTTTCACTAGTGCAATTTCCCTCAACAATAATAACATACTTGGATCACATAACTATCCCTCAACATGCAACAAAGAGTCACTCCAAAGTCACTAATAGTGGAGAACAAACGAAGAGATTATGGTAGGGTACAAAACCACCTCAAAGTTATCCTTTCTGATCGATCTATTCAGGAGTCCATAGTAAAATAACACAAAGCTATTCTTTCTGTTCAATCTATCATAGAGTTCGTACTAGAATAACACCTTAAGACACAAATCAACCAAAACCCTAATGTCACCTAGATACTCCAATGTCACCTCAAGTATCTGTGGGTATGATTATACGATATGCGTCACACAATCTCAGATTCATCTACTCAAACCAACACAAAGTACTTCAAAGAGTGCCCCAAAGATTCTACTGGAGAGTCAAGACGAAAATGTGTGCCAACCCCTATGCATAGGTTCATGGGCGGAACCCGCAAGTTGATCACCAAAACATACATCAAGTTGATCAATAGAATACCCCATTGGCACCACGGGTATCCCACGCAAGACATACATCAAGTTTTCTCAAATCCTTAAAGACTCAATCCGATAAGATCACTTCAAAGGGAAAACTCAATCCATTACAAGAGAGTAGTGGGGGAGAAACACCATAAGATCCAACTATAATAGCAAAGCTCGTGATACATCAAGATCGTATCACCTCAAGATCACGAGAGAGAGAGAGAGATCAAACACAAAGCTACTGGTACATACCCTCAGCCCCGAGGGAGAACTACTCCCTCCTCGTCATGGAGAGCACCGGGATGATGAAGATGGCCACCGGAGAGGGATTCCCCCTCCGACAGGGTGCCGGAACGGGTCTAGATTGGTTTTCGGTGGCTACGAAGGCTTCTGGCAGCGAAACTCTCGATCTATTCTGCTCCCCAAAGATTTTAGAGTATATGGGTATATATAGGAGGAAGAAGTACGTCGGTGGACCTCCAGGTTCTCCACGAGGCAGGGGGCACGCCCAGGTGGTGGGCGCGCCCCCACCCTCGTGGGCAGCCCGGGACTCTCCTGGTCCATCTCCGATACTCCGTGGGCTTCTTCTGGTCCAAAAATAAGTTCTGTGAAGTTTCAGGTCAATTGGACTCCACTTGATTTTCCTTTTCTGTGATACTCTATAACAAGGAAAAAATAGAAACTGGCACTAGGCTCTAGGTTAATAGGTTAGTCCCAAAAATAAAATAAAAGTGCATAATAAAGCCCATAAACATCAAAAACAAATAATATAATAGCATGGAACAACAAAAAATATAGATACATTGGAGACGTATTAGTGGATGAGCCACATGTCGACCAAAGGGTTCCTGTTAAGTCTGTCGCCATTTTGTGTGCGGACTGACCCTGCTTGATTCGCTACGCCAACACAACAGGTGCAGCCTACCACTTGGTTTTGCTCCTTGGTGAATCCAGACTATATTGATCTAAAAAGATACGTACTGAACTACCCTCTCCGTCTCGTTTTTTAGACGTCTCAGTTTATAGGGCGTGCAGGTAGTTCTAGGTCATCCATTTGACTAACCAAATCTGAGTTACTATGTCACAAAAAGTATATCATTGGATTATTAAGCGGATGTAGTTTCCAAACATATACTATTCATCACATATATAGCCAGTTAAATTCTCAACCTAGAATGACGTGCATGCCATGTAGTAAACCGATACGGAGGAAGTATAGTAGTAAAAATGAGGTGATTTTATAGAGCGATCGGCGGGGGAGCATGGCCTGTCATGCGGTCCCACGTGTCATGATGTACCAAGGCGATGAACGTGTCCCTCTTGAGGCAGAAGTAATACTACGTGGTTTGAGATGATGGTGAACCGAAGTGTGAAATAATGGTTGCTTCGTCCGTCTGGGAAGGTGCGACATTATGATTTGACGTCTCATTGCTCATTACTACTACTAGTGGGACGGTACGACTGGGGTGCGTCCCCCTGCTGTTCTATACTATTATTTGGTGCTTGACATGTCGAGCCGGATGCTATATGTCCAACATGTGGGTGACATGAAGTACATAACTCATGAAAGCGAGCATCGATGGAGGAGTACAAGACACAGATTGGGTTTTTGCTGCTTCGCGCGATCTATCGATACAAACCCGGACTAAAAAAAGGTGAGGGTGGGTCTTTTCCCGCGCGGCAGGCAGGGGAGTAAAATTTTCTCCTCGTCATGCGAGCCACCACGTGCGTGGGCGAGGGAGCGGGCGTAAGGCGTACAGTACTACTACTAGTAAGCACGCTTCACCTCATCTTGCAAGCCATCGTGCCCATGGGCAGGGGAGATGGCGTACTAAGCAAGCTTCTCCTTGTTCTGCGAGTTGACAGGACACATCAAAAGTACTCCAGATTAGAGAGCCTTGCCTCTAAGGTAGGCCCCACATGGTTTGCCTCTTTTTTAACATAATGCGTCAGGTTGCAATTTGTTTGTTCACCCGTGGTAGATGATCCTCCCTCCACCAAGTGGACAACTAGTACACGTGTCAAATTACCACGTGGGCTGCCTTTTCGTACAGGAATGAGCTCCACTGTGTACCCACGCGGGTGTGGTTGGGAAAGAGACGGGAGTACGTGCGCCATGCGTGCACCTCTTCTCTTCATGCACGTCCCCCTCCTACGTGGGTGTGTGTGAGAGATACAAACCTAGACAAATGGCTTGTGCGGAATAACTACTCTCCGTAAGCCATTGTAAGAGTTGACAAAATGGTGAAGGAGGAGATAGGGGAGAGGCGGAGGTGTGTGATTCTTCGCGGACGTTTGGCCTCATTTAAATAGGAGATTAAATAGAAGGCGGACGGGAGGAACTCGGCCGGCGTTGCTTTTAATGCCGACCTGGTCATGAACGGACATGTGTCCAATGTGGGTTTCTCGGCGTCCACACGGGCGGGTTTTGTGGAGGCGTTTGAAGCGTCAAGGAGGTGTGTTCAGTCGGGCGTGCAGTGAGTGGCACCCTCGACTCTGACGTAGGACACCGCGCCTTTCTTCCACTGACGTGTGGGCTCTTCGGGTACATGGCCTGCATGGTAGTGACCCAACGCAGGCAGCGCACAGCAGAGGAACCTTTGGTGGGCCAGGGCGGTCAGAAGCGGGCATTTCATAAACCGATGATTGTTCATTGAGTGTGACGTCATCCTTTTCATGTAGATAAGCGTACTATGTTGATAGCCCGTTCGATATGTTGTGATTCATAAAGACCGCTGCAAACATCAATGTTCTGCTTATCACAGATAATATTGATTAATACCCGTAACAATCCATGTCCTTAACAAAGGGTGCATGCACGTATAGGTTGAGCGTGTGTCTTACATCGTGTGCTATGTGCATGCAGGCGTGCGAGTGTTGCGTGCGTGCAATGGTACGTTTATGTGTTGCATGCATGTGTGCGTATGTGCGTTTGTTCATGAGTGCATGTGTATGTGTCAGTGTTGCACGCTTGCATGCGCGCGTGTGTTTGTTATGTGTACGTGTCAGTGTTGCACGCCTGCATGCGTGCGTGCATGTGTATGTGCGGGGTGAGGCTACACGTCAGTCTACAGACTTTTTCATCTCTGGTCATTAGATTTTCCAGCCATTGGATACGAAATCAAGGGCCTGCAGTTTATCATCAAACTCCACCACCTAAGCCACCAGCCACCACCGGCCGAACTACCGGCCCCCACCGCCCGCGGCCGGCCCGCGCTGCGACGCCGCTCCGCCGGCCCCGAAACCACTCCCCACCGCCGGTCCTCTGCCGCACCGGCCATCCCTCTAGCCCCCCCCCCCCCCCCCCCCCCCCCCGCTGAGATTTTTCTCCGGCGATCCCCACCCCACCGCCCAATCAACGCGCCCCCACCGTCGGCGATGGCCAACCAGAGGTCTCACGACTTCAAGTATCCATTGATGACTAATTTATTACCATTTTTGTCCTTCATATACTCGTTGACGGGTGGACCCTATGGTAATGTGCGCTGCTGAATGTGGACCATTTGACTGGTAAATTGATCGTGTCATCAACAAATTACGGAGTTGTGTGGTGAGCCAGTGATTGTATGATCACCCTAAAATGTATTTTATTAACACAGTACAGACTCAAACTACCATTTCTTTCTTTCATATATGGGCTGACAGGTGGACCCCATGGTTACACGCCCCGATGGTGCAACAGTAGTTGCGCCATGTGGAACGTTTGACTGGTCAATTGATTGTGTCATCAACAAAACGGAGTTGTACAGGTGAGCCAGTGACCGTATAATCATGACATGTATTTTTTTAACACGGTACAGACGCAAGGGCTCATATATACGCGCAAGCACTCACCGCTATAAGTGCACACACGCACACCCTACCGCTATTGCACACTTTGAGGCTCTTGTAAATAGTTGCTACTTCTTTTCTCTGTGCTATATTATCATATCTATATTGACTTGTTCCAAATAAAGAGGAAAGCCTGTGCGGACCAAAAAGGACCTGAACCGAATGAAGTGCAAATCTTCAAGGATTGCCACACCAGCAAGATGAAGGGCATGAGCACACCAGTTCAAGCCGCTGTTGTAAGTCCTTACTTGTAACGCCCTCGATGCGGTTATATCTCCCACGTGTCGAAGCACGACTTAGAGACATAACCGCATTGAAAGCAATGTCGCAAGTGAGGTAATCTTCACACAACCCATGTGTTACGATAGGGGAAAAGATACATAGTTGGCTTACAATCGCCACTTCACACAATTACATGAATAAAACATTACAACATCCAAATACAATCAAGGTCCGACTACGGAACCAAAATAAAAGAAGAACGCCAAATGCGACAAGGTCCCCGATCAACCCCAACTGGGCTCCACTACTGATCAACTAGAACGAAACAACACAAAGGACAAGATCTTCATCGAGGTCCTCCTGAGCTTGGTTGCGTCATCTGCATAGACTCATCGGCACCTGCAAGCTGGTTTTGGAAGTACCTGTGAGCCACGGGGACTCAGCAATCTCGCACCCTCGCGATCAGGACTATTTAAGCTTATGGGTAAGGTAAAAGGTATGAGGTGGAGCTGCAGCAAGCGAGAAGAGATAGCAAAGCACGATCGAGAAACTATGATCAAGAAGTGATCCTAGAACAACCTACGTCAAGGATAACTCCAACAACCGTGTTCACTTCCCGGACCCCACCGGAAAGAGACCATCAAGGTTACACACGCGGTTGATGCATTTTAATTAAGGTCAACTTCAGGTTTTCTACAACCGGACATTAACAAATTCCCATCTGCCCATAACCGCGGGCACGGCTTTCGAAAGTTCAAATCCCTGCAGGGGTGTCCCACCTTAGCCCATGACAAGCTCTCACGGTCAACGAAGGAATAGACCTCCGCCCGAGACATTCCGATCAGACTCGGTATCCCGGTTCTACAAGCCATCCTCGACAATGGTAAAACAAGACCAGCAAGACCGCCCAATGCGCCGACATCCTGATAGGAGCTGCACATATCTCGTTCTCAGGGCACCACCGGATGAGCGCTCCGTACAACTAAGACCAGCCCTCAAGTTTCCCCGAGGTGGCGCTGCAAAGGACTCTAGTTCGGACCAACACTTAGACAAGCACTGGCCCGGGGGGGTTAAAATAAAGATGACCCTCGGGATGCGCGACTCCCAAGGGAAAAAGGCGAGGTGGCAAATGGTAAAACCAAGGTTGGGCCTTGCTGGAGGAGTTTTATTCAAAGCCAACTGTCAAGGGGTTCCCATTATAACCCAACCGCGTAAGGAACGCAAAATCCGGGAACATAACACCGATATGGCGGAAAATAGGGCGGCAAGAGTGGAACAAAACACCAGGCATAAGGCCGAGCCTTCCACCCTTTACCAAGTATATAGATACATTAATTAAATAAGATATAGTGTGATATCCCAACAAATAAACATGTTCCAACCAGGAACAACATCTCCATGTTCCAACAAGGAACAAACTTCAATCTTCACCTGCAACTAACAACGCTATAAGAGGGGCTGAGCAAAGCGGTAACATAGCCAAACAATGGTTTGCTAGGACAAGGTGCGTTAGAGGCTTGGTTCAACAATATGGGAGGCATGATAAGCAAGTGGTAGGTATCGCAGCATAGGCATAGCAAAAGAGCGAGCAACTAAGCAAGCAAAGATAGAAGTGATTTCGAGGTTATGATCATCTTGCCTGAGATCCCGCAAGGAAGAAAACGAGTCCATGAAGAAGACAAACGGACGTAGACGAACAGGTCCTCACAAACGCGACGTTACTGGAACCAATCCGAAGAAGAAAACACCGGAAAGAAGCACACAACATAGTAAACAACCAACACATGAACATGGAATGATATGCGGGATGAGGTATGCGATTCATATGCAAGATTTGACAAGGAATGCATGAACCTGGCCTCAACTTGGAATTCCAAGTGTGGCACTGGAAAGATGAGGTGAAATCGCTTGAAAACGATATAAAGAACGCCGGAATCGGAGATACGGTTTGGAAATGGCAAGCGATTCAAATATGACACCGGTCTGCGATTTACAGCAAGTAGCCATCTAAATGCAATGAGATGAACATGCTACATCAGCAAACATGGCATCAAAATACATGGCAGGGATCCATTCAGGATGCTTAACAAAAGTCTAGCACTGAGCTACGGCCAATTCATACATTAACAGGTTCAAACAAGCATGGAAAAAAAGCAAACGGTAAACAGATCTTAGTGAAATTAACACAAGCCTGGAATTTCAGATCAGGTAGCACACTTCGGAGCATGAAAACTATATTCTACATGACCTGAACATGGCAAAGTAAAGCATGGCATGGAGCTACTCAAAGAGCTTAACAAAAGTCCCTTAGTGACCCTGAGCCAAAAGGGACCAGAAAATACAATTGCAAGCATGTGAACATGGCAAAAGCATAATCAGTTCTCAGACTTAGTGAAAACTGGAGCATGCTGAAAACATATATCAAGTAGGCATGGTTACGAGCTCAATGCACTCACTACGGTTCAAGTCATGACTAGCTAAGCATACACCCATCAAGAACACACAAAATTCAAGCTAGCCGTGGCAAGAACAATAACATAGCATGCACGGATCAACTACAACAACATCGGCAAAATTGCAAACAAGTTGACAATCTGCCCAGATTCACAAAGTCGCAAAAATAGAGCTCGATTGACTCAAGCTAGGGTGCTCCATAATTTCAAACAAAGACATGGATGGATAGAGCACTACAAGATTAACAAAACATCCTTACTGATCATCCTCAAAAGAGGCACGGATCACTAGGAAACAACATGAACATATGGTCATATGAGATAAACAGCTCAAGGACTTAGTGGAAATGCTAAGTCCCTGAAATCAGCATTACCAAGTGCCTCACTTTGCAAGCTTGTGCTAGTCACCACACACATCACAAAAATACATGGGTTGCACCTCTGGATAGATGGCAAAACCCTTAACAAAACATATGTAGAGCTCATGGGCATATCATGCACACAATAATCATGGCAAAAATGACAAATATCTAAATGGAGCAGCAGATCTGACAATTATCTCAAGTAGCACTCTTCCAACAGCATTTCGGGCATCAAGATGAGCTCAAATGAAAATGATGCAATGAGATGAAATGATGTACTATCTGAGACGAACATTTTGATATGCCATATGCATGAATCGGAGCTATGGATGCAAGGTTACGAGGCGATGAACATGGGCATGTGGATCTGGGAATTTCGGGGACTTAGTGGAATTTATACCTCCGCGAAAGTCAACGCGGGATGAGGATATCCGGGACGGAGAGATCCGGGGATGGGCACGGGCATTTGGATCGGCGAGGTGGTGGATCTGATCCCGACCTATGGAGGAGAGGGCCGGCTAGGGTTCCGGCGACGCATGGATTTTGAGGATCGCCGGAGGGAGCTCGGGAACTTCGCCGAAGATGGCGACTCCGACCGGAGAAGGTTGGCGGTGGGGGCGGCGACCGCGGCGAGCTTGGAGGCGGCGGGTCGGAGCGGCACGAGCTCAGCGGACGGCGGCGAGCTCTGCCGGAGACGAGGGGCGGCGGGCCGGACTTGAGGCGTGGGGAGGAGGACGAAGGGTGGCGCGCCGACGGCAGAAAAACTCCGGCGGCGGCGCTTCGTGGAGGCGGCGGGGCTCGGGCGCTAGGAGCGGGACGCCTCGGGCTCCCGGCGCGCGACGGCGATGAGTTGGGCCCGCGCGGGCCCGATCTGGGTTCCGCGGGCCGGCGGGTGCGGGGGCGAAGTGGGGCGCAGTGGCCGGCCAGGTGGCGCGACGCGAGTGGCTGAGCAGCGGCGGCGTGGCGACGTGGCAGCTCCGGATTGGTCCAGGTGAGGTGGCGGCGGCGCGGACATGTCCGGCGACCGGATGGACATGTCCGGCGATGCGAGAGGAGCGGGGCTAGGGTTCATCCGCGAAAATTTCGGGGATGGCCACATATATATAGGTAGAGGGAGTTAGGAGAGTCCAAATGAGGTGCAGTTTTCGGCCACGCGATCGTGATCGAACGACCCAGATGATGGAGCAGGTTAGGGTTGGTTTTGGGCCAAATTGGAAGGGTGTTGGGCTGCAACACACACGAGGCCTTTTCGGTCCCTCGGTTAACCGTGGGAGCATCAAACGAAGTCCAAATGGAACGAAACTTGACAGGCGGTCTACCGGTAGTGAACCAAGGCCGCATGACAAGTCTCGGTCCAATCCGGAAATGCTTAATCCCCACACACGAGAAGAAGGTAGAAATGACCACCGGAGGAGAACGGAATGCCGGAATGCAAAACGGACAATGGGGAAAATGCTCGGATGCATGAGACGAACACGTATGCAAATGAAATGCACATGATGACATGATATGCAATGCATGACATGCAAGCAATGACAAGGCAACAATAGCGAATAACTGGAGCACACCTGGCACATCAGTCTCGGGGCGTTACATTACTCCTCCTGCCTTTGAACTGATTGGTACTATGATGTGTTCATTTAACTACTTGGTTTGCAGCCAATGTCAGTTACTCTCTTCACTTTTATACACAGTTGTCTTAACGTATCATTTCACCTTACATGGTTTAAAAGAGATGAAGGATATTCTTTTGGTCTTGATCTGTATTCTAGTTGTTATGTTCACGTGCGCACACAATGATAAAATAGTCTGTTTGTTTTATATTTGTTTGCCCATGATATGAATGATGTCATACTATGTTCATCCTACTTTAAACCATGTCTCTTTATCCTTAGATGTCAACGAATGTGAGGAAATAGACAATACAGTAGGCATGCTACATGGACATATGTTCCGAAGGTGATTTTATTATGTAGTTGGCACTACAATACATCCTAATGTATTACAGTAGTTCACCAAAATAAGTTATTTATAAACATGTAGCCTACTTTGTTTGTTTTTGCCTCATTAGTAACTTATCTGGTACACTAATCTACAAGTCCAAACTTTCAGGAAGCTATGTAAAATATGATTGAACAGCCACAACCACCTGAAGGTGACGAGGCTACCACAGGCACAATGTCACCTCTTGCTGCAGTGCGTCAGTATCTGTCCACTAACAGTGCAAAAAGCACCTTCCTCCGTAATTCTGGGTTGGTTGTCAAGGTAACCTCGTCCAAATCGCCTACTGAACAAAATCTTCCTGCTAGACAGAGTGATATATCTGTGCTCTAGACACAAGTCCAATCCCTAATGGACGTGGTTTTGGAAACAAGAATAGTGGTTGACAAATGTCGTCAAGATATGAATGGTTTTGAAACCATACTATCAAACATTCGCTTCGTTGTTCTAGAGTAATGGCGGAAAAAAGGTGAAGATCGTGCTGCTCCATCAGATTCTACAGCCTGAAACATTAGTACTCAGGTCAAACGATCTGTGCTTCTATACATCTGATTGTGCTTTTATCTGCAAGGACTGTAAACTTTATGCTAACAGGCCTTTTGTTGTATGGTTGGAATTTATTTTGTTGTGATACAACATTTTTGATGCTGCCAAAGGCTACAATAATTACGATGCTATTTTTGTATAGTGTAGGTTTATATTACTAATGTATTCGGCCGAAAGCTTCGTAGGAGCCCAACATGCCAACATTCGTCGGGCCCATTCCAATTGGGCTAAAAACGATTATTGGCCGAAATTTGCATGTAGCCCACTAAAAATATCTGGCCCTAAATCAGCATAAGATTTCATCTTTTTCTGGTAGGCCTGTGCCAATAGTGGGCCTTTAACAGGCCTAAACATAATTTGGGCCCTCAGTAACAAATGGCCGTTTACAGGTGTAAATATCTCGAGCCCATGAAAAACATGGGCCTTTAAAAGACCGAAAGTGAGATTGGGCCCTGATTGTGCCAAATAACCCACTAGTCTTAGTAGGCCGAAATGGTGGCACATTTACGACGCGGATATTTCACAGGCCGAAATTCGAACGGGCCGTAAATGTGCTGACCTAATACACTTGCCTTTAACTGGCCGGAAGTTCGGTCGGTCTAGATTATCGTCATTTTTATATGGGTCGTTAATGGGCCCGATGTGACATTGGGCCACATATGGCCCATGGATTTCGTCCAACATTAACAGACTGAAAGTGGCCCAAATCTATAATGGGCCTCTAACAGGCCGAATGTCAGACATGGCCGAATATGACCCAAATCCTTCACGGTCGTTTATGGGCCAAAAGTTTCAATAGCCAGTAAACGGGCCCAAATGAAGCAGGACCTTTAACAGGCCGGAAATACACTGGGCCATAATTCGGCCTATATACTTAGCGGACTGTTAATGGGCCAGAAGTGACCATGGGCCGCGATGATGACAAGTTTAGGACAGGCCGTTGATGGGTCGATTTGACACTAGCCGTACGGGCCTTAACTGAGAATGTTGGGCCTTTAGCTGGGCAGGCCCATTATGGTCTACAAAATCTTGTGGGCCTTTAGCTGGGCCGGCCCATTATGGCCCGCAAATTCTCGTGGGCCCTTAGCTGGGCCAGCCCATTATGATACGCAAAATATCGTGGGCCTTTTGCTGGGGCGGCCCATTATGGACCGCAAAATCTTGTGGGCCTTTAGTTGGGCCGGCCCATTTAAACTTTATGGGCCACTTTTGGGCCGGTCCACGTGTCAACATATCATAGGCGAATCTCGCCCATTGGATGACTGACACCTGTGCCAACGCGGAGCTGACACATGTTTCCGTCAGCCAATCAGAATTTTACACGTGGAAAATCCCCATTTGTCCGAGCTGTTAACGGGTTATCGGATCCAAAACCGGACCCAATAGCTTAACGGTGTTCCGTTATGGTGGATGCCACGTGTCGGTCACCCTTGACGAAAGAACTTCTGTGACGCGCAATTTATCGTCATGGAAGTGGACACTTCCGTGATGATAATTTTGGTAATGTCAGGGAACACTTCTACGACAGCACAGGTATGACTATCTTGATTCTGTCATAAAATTTTTTCATGGATGTACATGCATGACAGAAAACGTGACCTACTGTGACAAACACGTATCATCACGGAAGTGTTTTTTTGTAGTGCACCCTTTGTTGCTAATCACACATTGCAATAAGCATAGCTTACCCGAGGCGATCTGCTCCACTTGTTGGAGCACCTCACGGTTATCTCAGGCCGCGGTCTTGAGCTTAGAATGAATAAGCTGGTGCTTTTTGAGCTCCTCCTTTGCTTGCTTCCCCTCCACCTGAAGTTTGTCACATGCCTTGAACAGACCCTTCAGGGCCTCCTCGACCTGCTAGACCCGCGCCTGGTCATGTTCCCCGGACACCTTCTCAGCAGCACGGCCCTCCTCCGCCTTTGTTGCCAAAGCCTTATGCTTCTTCACCTCCTGCCGAGGCTTTTTGAGATAGGGATTGAGAGCCGATAGCCCGGACAAATCCACTGTCATTTAAATAGTTCGGCCTTAGTTCTGCACTCAAACATCATAATACATCAAACGGAAGTTCGATTGCCTTACCTTGAGACTGCTTGAACCGTTGTTTCATCAGGTTGAGGTCCTCCTGGGACCTCTCGAGATTCCAGTTCACCTCTTCAATCTCCCCAGAGATGGAGTTCAGACCCAAGGTCGGAAACTGTCGGGAAGAATTTTCTACACAAAGTATTAGAAGTCCAGTACAACTGCCTTTGGCAGCGTCCCGGGGGCTGCATGACAAGCTCTAACTAGTAACATGATCCCAATGTCGGTTTCTTGAAACCGGGTTTCGGCTCGGGGGCTACTCACTAACCGTGCCATTTAGAAGGCAGTCGTGTTATGTTCTCGGCCAAACGCTTAAATTGATAAGCTCAAACAAATAAGTTAAAGGGTAGCGGCGTACCTCGAAGCTCATGACAAGGTTCTTGAAAACCTGTTGCAAGCCGGCCCCCACGGACCAGAAGCCTTGCAGCGTTGCGCCTATCAAGGCACAACGCTATACCTTAAGGGAGGATCCCCTTAGGGTCTCCTCCATATCTTCGGCCCATCCCGCGCTAGCCCGTCCTTGGGCAGCACGTGGGGGTGGCGGGATGACCTCGGTCCCAGGTGCCGGTGTGCCGGCCTAAGTAGTCTCCACCAGCGGTGGCAGAGCTGAAGCAGATGAAGGTTGGGCCGATGACTAGCCTAGCCCCTCTTCGGTAACCTCGGGGATATTCTCCCCCATGTCTTTTTGGGCTAAGTCGTTGACCTCGGCAATGACGGCCAGCTCTTCGGCCCCCGCCGTGTTGGCTTGGGGAGCCAGAATAGATGTCGCCTCCCCCACCCCGTCATGGGCTGGTGGAGGAGCAGTAGGCTCCAGAGTTCGCTCGCAGATGAAAACCCAATCGTGGAACCACTACGGAGCACCTTTGGAAGACTACATAAAAAAGACGCTTCATGAGTTTACCTTTACTAAAAAAGGACTTATAAAAAATACGACATATGAAGACAACGACTTACCTCAGGGTGTCGGTTTCTTCCTCCCCATAGCAAGGGTGCCTTCTTCTGGTTCGTCATAGAGCTCGGCTCCCTCTAATGACTTGCCGGCAGCTCTGGCCAAGCTCTTCCTCGGCCTCTTCGAGCCCCTGGGCTGCATGCTGGCTTCAGCGTCCTCCGATGCTTCCCTCTTCCCTTTTTTGGGAGGGTTCTCTTCCTCTTCATCCTCCTCCGCATCATATTCATGGGTGGAGAAGGCATGGGTCTCCCCGAACTGCATGACCGGGGTCTTTCGGGTCGGGGCACCTGCTTTACCCTTCAGCGACTTCGTCCCTTTGGGGGCCACCACATGCGGCTCCTCAACTAGGAGCGCCATAAGCAAACGGGTTCTTAGTACCTCTGGTAGTGGGGCCGGGCATTACACTTTCCACACCCAGGCCAACCACTTCTGCAAACATCGAGCATAACCATTCAACAGAATCTATCCCTCAAAATGGAAGACAAAAATTTATATTTGTGTGTTATAACACTTACTTGGGGGAGGGGGGGCTTCGTAGCCATCCTCGAAGCTGAGGACCTCCTCCTTGGGGATCTCGTCCTTGGCCAGCTTTCGGAACCGCCATGTCCACATAGCGGCCAAGATGGAGCGGAAGAAGGCGGTAAGGCGGCCCGCATCCTCAGGCTTTTGCGCCCACATTGGTGTATCCCAAAGCTAGAGTGGAAGAATACGACGGTTGAGCATGACATTGATGACATCAGTGAGCTGGAGGTTCTTTGTGGTAGACCACCATTTGATCCTCTCGATCAAAGACTCCACCTCGTCCGGGGTCCCCTAGGCGATGCTCTTCTCCCTCCAGGACATGAGCTTCCACGGAGGCCCGGCCAAAAAGGCTAGGACCCCGGTTTGGCCGGGGGAGACTGGCTCGGTGATGTAAAACCACTCCTTTTTCCATTCCTTCACCATCTCGATGAAGGCGCCCTTCAACCACTCAGCTCTCTGACCATGGCTCCTCCGCACTCCACCAAATCTGAGCCACTGGACTTTGGCTTGCCCTGAAGGTCCTATCCACAGGCCGATGTGCGGATCGTAGCAGAGGAATGCCTCACAAACTGTGATGAACGAGGCGAGATGGATAATGGATTTTGGGGCCATATGGTGGAAGTCGATCCCAATGTCAGATTCAGGGTGTGTGCGAAGATCTCAAGCTGTCAAGTCTAAAGCTCATACCCCTACAGCCTAGCCTCATCGGGTACGCGCTCAAGCGTGGAAGAAGACGAACATGACAGTTTACCCAGGTTCGGGCCACCTTGCGGTGTAAAACCCTACTCATATGTTGTGGTGGATTGGCCTCATGAGGGAGCTCAGGATGAGCAAGTACAGTGGATGAACAGCCTCGCGAGGGCTATGGTGGTGAGGGTGGAAAGGGTCTGATGCCCTCTATGGTGGTGGCTAACCCATATTTATAGTGGCCTTAGTCCTCTTCCCTCAAAACTTAGGCGGGAAGGGATCCCACAGTGGACAATTGGAAAGGGGACAAGAAGTACATCTAATACGGACGAAAGGAGGTCTTCGTCTACAAAACTTACGGTCATGACGTAGTGGTGGGCTTGGCGATGACATCCGTCCTACCGAGACCGTGGTCCTGGTCTTGTTGCACTAGAATGGAAACATTTGGGGGATTCCCTGGGCACCCTCGGATGTCCTTGCCTCCTTGGCACCAAAGAGGAAACGGTCTTCTCTGCGCCCGCTAGCACCCACTTGGCCTTGGTCATCAAGGTTCACGTCTTTGTAGCCTCATGTGGCTGGGCACCTGCATAGAAATCTCCGCTCCTAGGGAGGCACCCTAGGTAGGCTGCCCCCCGTGGGAGGTCTTGGCGTCGTCCGCCTCGTGAGGCCATGGACCTCACGAGGTTGTTGTCTTCGAGGTCTTGCCGCTGGGCCATACCGGGCCATCGAGAGGGCCACGCCTTGGGCCGTAGGCAGGAAGATCTGGGTACCCCCATTCCTAGAACGGCCACAGTAGCCCCCGAGACCAAGGCGTGCTGGGATGGCTTCGAGGCGAAGCCAGAGAGATTAGGCAGGAGCGCCGTAGGCCCCAATTGCCTGCAAGCCAGGATCGATGCGTGGCTACTGATGGGACGCGGACGCTGCCATTTCCCCACGTTGCCTCGGCAACTGCCCAGGCTGACAAAAGACTGGTGCATGTCGTAGAACCATCATCACCCCACCGCACACTTGCCTTCAGCTCCTTCTTCCTTTGGCAAACTTCCGCCTCCCTTGCCAGATCCCGCACCTACTTCAATCCACATCGCCGCCATGGCCCCTAAGAATAGGAGAGGTAGAACTCCGATGGTGGCGAAGCCCCCGACGGGGCCAGGCCAGCACTAGGATGGTCCTCCGTGGTCAACCTCAAGGGGTTGTATAAGGTTTTTCGCACAATTGCCACCGACTCCAACGAGTTAAAGGCGACGAAGATCTGGCCCGCCTCAAGGTCTCCAACCTATCTGGAGGCCATCAACATCCCTCTTCATCTTCACGCCCTTTTCTCTGGACTGCTAGCGCCGTTCTTGGATTTCTTCAACGCCGTGCTTACAGACTACCAAGTCCACCAGCTGCATCTCGACCCCGGGCCCATCGTCATCCTCTCCGCCTTTAGGTTCTTGTGCGAGGCCTTTGTGGGCAGCGTCTCATCCATGGCCTTGCTCCGCCAGTTGTTCTCCCCTCAAATGATCGCCGGTGGGCAGCTCTCGGGGTGCGTGTTGCTCCAGGCGGTGGAGGTGACCACAGGCACTGGCATCGACACCGCACTCCACCCGGACGCGGAGGGTTTTCGAAAGCAATGGGTCTACGTCAACGCCACTGTGTACAATCCCTAGTTCCTAATTTCGGTGGCCCCCGTGGTGCCAAGCTCCGCCTAGGACCACGTGGAGCTCGTCGGTGGTGAGGGAGTTCGTTCGGTGACTTGAGGAAGGCAGGGGTGATGATGGCAATGGTGGTGAGGGAGTTCATTCGGTGGCCCATCACCCCACTCCATCATCACCACCGGCCAATGTGGGCGTTCACTAGCTCCGAAGACGCCATGAGGCTTAAGAAGCCTTTGCTCCCTTCCAACACACTGCGCGGGGTGCTCCCCCTCCCGGCCAGTGCAGAACCCGCCGTGCTTCCTTCTGGAGGGTCCCCCTTGTACAATTATCCCAACGGGGGAGCCTTCGCCAGGAAGATATGCCGTGCTTCGATGAGTGGGGGCTTCTTCCCAAAGACCATGTGGGGCCCCATGACAACCCCTTACTGGTGACCCCGGGGTCCGAGGGTCCTGAGGTGTCTGCCCCCCCCCCCTGGGCAGTTGCGGGGGAGCCTGCCGAGCCGCGCGTCCCTCAAGCATCCGCCCTCACCCCTCCGAGCAGTGGCGAAGAAGCCTCGCCTGGGGACACGGTCGCCACCCCACAGCAGGAAGCCATGCGCTAGGTTTTAGCGTGCCGCTCTTTAGTCCCCGTGCATCTTGGAGGAGAAAGGAGCCCGATGGCGGACGCAGCCATGCACCGAGGGCCTTGAAGAGGAGGAATTGGAATGCCGTGGACGAGTAAGCAC
Source organism: Triticum urartu (assembly GCF_003073215.2). Lineage (NCBI taxonomy): Eukaryota > Viridiplantae > Streptophyta > Magnoliopsida > Poales > Poaceae > Triticum > Triticum urartu. The sequence continues at coordinate 263,879,736 of NC_053025.1, read as the reverse complement.
CCGACCTTCCTTGATTCTCGCACATCATGTTTCTCTGACTCTTGTTCCTCAGGTTCCCCTCTGATGAAGAATCGAGCGTGTCTCGGCCGCCGCCTTCGAAGGGCACCGGTCCCGTGGTGATCTCGCACCTCGCGAGCCGCGCTATCGGATTCAGGGCTCTGTAGACCCAAGAAAGGTTCGAACTCTGTCGTGTGTGCAAAAAACTCAACCTCCCCTGCCAACTGATCTTTTTCCCCCACCGCCTAGCTTGATGAACAAGGAATAAGATGGACATGACAGTTTACCCAGGTTTGGGCCACCTTGCAGTGTCAGACCCTACTTCTGCTTTGTGGTGGATTAGCCTCAGGAGGAGCTGAGGATGAACTAGTGCAAGGGAAGAACAACCTCACAAGGTTTTCTTTGGAGTTGGGGTGAGTTGACGAGGTGTGTACCTGATTCAACAAGAGCTCTCTCTCCACCTGGTGGTGGCTAACCTATATTTATAGTGGCCTCGGTCCTGTTCCCCCAAAAAGAAGCAGGAAGGGATCCCACGATGGCCAATTTGAAGGGGGCAAGTAGTACATCCTATCCTGACGAAAGGTGGTCTTCGCCTGCAAAGCCTATGGTCATGACGCTGCAGTGGGCTCGGTGATGACATCCGTCATGGCGGTCTTGGTCTCATTGCATGGGAATGGAAACCTTTGGTTGATTCCTCGGGAACCCACGTCTGTCCTTGCTTCCTTAGCACCAAAGAAGAAACCTTCTCCTCTGCACCCGCTGGCGCCTGCCTGGGCTTGGTCGTCATGGCTTGCATCACCTCAACCTCATGAGGTGGGCACCTGCATAGAAATCTCCGGTCCTTAGGAGGCAGCCCGGCGAGGCCACTCACTCTAGAGGTCTACATGTCGCACATCTCGCGAGGCTTGGCCCCTCGTGAGGGTCTTGTCTTGACGGTGTTTTAGATGGGCCATACCAAGCCGTCGATGGAGCCACGCCTTGGGCCGCAGGCTGGCAAGTCTGGGTACCCTGGTTCCCAGAACACCGACAGCAGCCTCCGCGGGCCCATGGCACACTCGGACTTGGCTTCAAGACGAAGCCAAAGGGAAAGGGCGAAGCACCGCGGGCCCTAATCAACTGTGGACCGAGTCGACGCATGGTCCTTGATGGGACGTGGATGCCCCCGCGAGCCCATCTTCATCTTCTCGCCGCCCACACCTTCTTCTGCTTTGTCCCATCATCTTGCCAGAGCTTTCATGGCGCCAGTGAGGAGGTTTTCTGTAACACCCACGATGCGGCTATATCTCCCACGTGTCGGAGCACGACTTAGAGGCATAACCGCATAGTAGGCATGTCGCAAGAGGGGTAATCTTTACACATCCCATGTACTGAATAAGAATGGGATAAAGAGTTGTCTTACAATCGCCACTTCACACAATACATAAATATAGCATTACATCATCCAGAATACAATCAAGGTCCGACTATGGAACCAAAATAAAGACAACCTCAAATGCATAGATCCCCGACCGCCCCAACTGGGCTCCTCTACTGATCGTCTGGAAAAGAAACATAGTAACGTCCCGAATCCTCATCGAACTCCCACTTGAGTTCAATCGCATCCCCGACACTGGCATCATCGGCACCTGCATCTGGTTTTGGAAGTAATTTGTGAGTCACGGGGACTCAGCAATCTCACACCCTCACGATCAACACTTTTTAAGCTTATGCGTTGGAAAAGGTAGTGAGGTGGAGCTGCAGCAAGCACTAGCATATGCGGAGGCTAACTTACGCAAATGAGAGTGAGAAGAGTAGCAAAGTACGGTCGAGAAGCTATATAGATCAAGAAGTGATCCTAAAACTACTTACGTTCAAGCATAATATGAGACCGTGTTCTCTTCCCGGACTCCGAAAAGAGACCATCACGGCTACACACGTAGTTGATGCATTTTAATTAAGTTAAGTGTCAAGTTTTCTACAACCGGACATTAACAAATTCCCATCTGCCCATAACTGCGGGCACGACTTTCGAAAGTTCAAAACCCTGCAGGGGTGTCCCAACTTAGCCCATCACAAGTTCTCACGGTCAACGAAGGATATTCGTTCTCCCAGGAAGACCCGATCAGACTTGGAATCCCGGTTACAAGACATTTCGACAATGGTAAAACAAGACCAGCAAAGCCACCCGAATGTGCCGACAAATCCCGATAGGAGCTGCACAAATATCGTTCTCGGGGCACACCGGATTGTCCAAACTTCCGGTAGGCCAACCTAAATTGCCCCTGGTGGCCACCGGCGGCTGACAGGTTGGACCAACACTTAGAGGAGCCCTGGCCCAGGGGTTTAAAATAAAGATGACCCTTGAGTCTGCAGAACACAAGGGAAAAAAGCTTAGGTGGGAAATGGTAAAACCAAGGTTGGGCCTTGCTGGAGGAGTTTTATTCAAGGCGAACTGTCAAGGGGTTCCCATTATAACCCAATCACGTAAGGAACGCAAAATCAAGGAACATAACATCGGTATGACGGAAACTAGGGCGGCAAGAGTGGAACAAAACACCAGGCATAAGGCCGAGCCTTCCACCCTTTACCAAGTATATAGGTGCATTAAAGTAAACAAGATATAATAATGATATCCCAACAATAACCATGTTCGAACCAGGAACAAACTCCATCTTCACCTGCAACTAGCAACGCTATAAGAGGGGCTGAGCAAAGCGGTAACATAGCCAAACAACGGTTTGCTAGGAAAGGTGGGTTAGAGGATTGACATGGCAATATTGTAGGAATGTTATAGCAAGTGGTAGGTATCGCGGCATAGCAAAAGAGCGAGCAACTAGCAAGCAAAGATAGAAGTGATTTCGAGGGTATGGTCATCTTGCGTGCAAAATTCTCCGAATTGACAAAAACTTGATCCTTGTAAGCGAACTCAATGGGTTCCTCGATCACGAACTCGTCTCCCGGCTCTACCCAAGGCAAGAACACAAGCAAAGGAAACCAACAATCAAACACGGTGCAATGTGCAAGCAACATGATGCAAAATACGGCATGATATGCGGGGTGTGATATGCAATACATATGTGTGCTCAGGAAGGAAAAGATTGAACCAGGCCTCAACTTGGAAAACCAAGTGTGCCACTGGAAATATGAGTTGATTTCGGTTGAAATCAATATAAAGATGACCGGAATCGAAGGTACGGTTTGCAAATGGCAAGGAAAACAAGAATGGCACAATTCTGCGATTAACATCACGATGCCATCTAGAATGCAACAAGAAACTAAGCTACTGCACTCTAACATAGCAACAAAACACATGGCAATGATCTACTCAAAATGCTTGACAAAAGATTAACAATGAGCAACGGCTAAATCACACAAGAGCAGGTTCAAGCAAGCATGGCAAAAGTGCAAAAGATATCAACATCAAAGACTTAGTGAAAATACTAACATGCCAGGAATTAACATTAGGAAGCAATGTTTAGAGGAAGATAACAACATGCTACACGAACATATCATGGAAAAACAAGGCATGGCATTAATCTACACAAAGCATATAACAAAAGTCCCTTACTGACCATAAGCCAAAAAGGATCAGAAGATATGATGGCACACATGTAGACATAGCAAGTTTCGTTAACAGATTCAGACTTAGCAGAAAACTGGACATGGCAAAACCAGAGTTATGAAGGCCTCTTTGCGAGCTCGATCCACTCACCATAAGACATTGCATGACAAAATAAGGATAGCATCAGCAAGAAGACATGCTCATTAAGCTAACCAAAGAAAGAACAAACTCATAGCATGCATGGATCAACTACAACACCCTTGGCAAAATTGATTAACATGTAAACAATCTGCCAGGAACATTTTATAGCAAAAGTAGAGCAAGATTGAGTCATGCTAGGGCACTCCATAATTGCAAACATGGGCATGGATGGATAGAGCATAACAATATGTACAAAACATCCTTACTGAAGCAACTCAAAAGAAGCATGGATCTCTCTGCAGCAACATGAATACATGGCATAAAAATAATAGCACAACAAAGACTGGTGAAATTCTAAGTCTCTGAAATCAACAATATCACAAGAGCTACTTCGAATGCTTGTGCTAGTCACCACATTGATCACAAAAATACATGGCATACACCCCTGTAAAGATGGCATGGCATAGCCCAAAACACATGTAGAGCTCATGCCCATATGAAGCACACAACAATTGTAGCAAAAATGACAAAAGCTCATACTCTACTAAGAATCAGCACCTAACATTTAATAGCACTCTTGCATTAACAATTTGGGCATCAAGATGGACTCAAACAAGAATGTCACAATTGAACAAAATGAATAGCACATCCAGATGAACAATTTGATATATCGTGCATGCAAAATGGAGCTACGGATGAGGAGTTATTATGCGATGAACAGGGCCTGAAAATGTTAAAGACTTGGGGAAAAACGGGGTCAACCTATGGTTTGACTGGATCTGGATCTGGATCTGGGCTGCGCCGGGCCCAAGGTTGACCGGAGCAGAGGGAGGAGGGCGGCGCCGGAGAAGAGCTCGCCGGAGTTGTCACGGATGAAGTGGACGGCGGCCGGCATTGGAGTTCGTCGGAGTAGGCCGGGGACACCGGATCCGGGCGGCGCGGTGGAGGTCCGACGGAGGAGGTGGCCGGAGTAAAGGTGAGGCGCAGCGGCGAGCAGGCGAAGCGGTACAGCAGCGAGGCGCACGGCGAGCAGCACGAGCGGGTGGCTAGCGGCGCGGCGGTGGCGAACCGCGCCGGCGGGCGGCGGTGCGGGGCTTCACGGGGCGAGGGAGCGGGCGCGGGCCTGTGGTGCGGCCGGATGGGCCCGCGGGGACCCCACACGGGTCGAGCGAGCCGACGGCGGTGGAGGCTCCCTGGGTGACACGTGGCGGCCTCCCACTGGTGCGGGCGCGGCGGCGATCTGTCCGGCGGTGGCGGACATATCCGGCGGTGGCATGGGGGGGCGATTTTTAGGGTTTGGACTGCGAATTTCGGAGGGGGAGGTGTTCATATAGGTACAGGGAGTTAGGAGAGTCCAAATGAGGTGCGGTTTTCGTCCATGCGATCATGATCCGACGGCGAAGGACATGGGATAGGTTTGGATGGGTTATTGGGCCACTTGGTATGGGTGTTGGGCTGCAACACACACGAGGCCTTTACGGTTCCCCGGTTAACCGTTGGAGTATCAAACGATCTCCAAATGGCACGAAACTTGACAGGCGGTTTACCGGTGGTGTAACAAGGCCGCTTGGCAAATATCTGTCCATTCCGAGAACGTTTAACACCCACACACGAAAAGAGACAAAAGAGGACGCCGAAGGACGTAGGAGTGTCAGATTGCAAAACGGACAACGAGGAAAATACTCGGAAGCATGAGACGAACACGTACGCAAATGCGATGCACATGATGACATGATATGATATGCATGACAAAAACAAAACGCAAAACGAGGACAAAACCGAACCATGAAGGGAATCTCCTATCGCAACTCCGGAAAATGGCAAGAGTCGGACTAAAAATATGGAAAGTTGCATCCGGGGCATTATAACACTCCACCACTATGAGAGGATCTCGTCCCGAGATCTAGCATGGCACCGGAGGGAAAAGGAAGAGGAAGATAAGAGGTAAAACTAAGTTGCTTCTTGCACAAACGAGTGAAACCAAAGAACCTTGAAAAGTTAAACCATTTTCGAAAAAAAAGAATAAAACAAAGATGAACAAAGTTGAAAACACTCCGTTAGAAAAGAGGAACAAGGAACATTACGAGAACCTTGTAGGTTGAAAGACAAAAGAAAAGGATTGCAATGGACAAGAAGTACATGCAAACACTCCGGTAGAACGAGATGCACAAGGAACGATAAGGATCAATTACGACAACACTCCAGTTGGAAATGGAAGGTAAAGAATATGAGCTTGGCAAAATGAAAGCACTTGGATGAGAGTCCGGTTAGAAGAGGAATAATAGCCACAACACTCCGATTAAAACAAGATAGAGAAGGAAAAAGAATGAAATGATTCGGACAGCACTCCGACTATAAATGAAAGGAATTAAACATGATCTTGACAAAACAAGATGATGGGTCGAAGAGATCAACATCACAATGCCTCCGGAAGAAATGAGATAATGGAATGGCATGAACGAAGGAGAAAACAATATCTTCTACCTCAAATGAGCTTGAAAAGCATCTTTAGGAGATGGGTCGAACGGAATTGTTGGGAAACCAACAACGAAAATAGTAAGCTTGTTGTGGGCTTACAGAAAACATCTCGAAATCTTGAGGTGAAATTCTGCCACTAACGGAAACAATGGATTTGAATTGATATGAACAAGGAGACGAGAAACTATTTCACCGGGAGGATAAAAGAAGAACTTGGGTCAATTGTAAGCACCATAAATAGCAAGAATCCATAGGGAAAGCTTTAGGTGAAATATAACCCAAGATAACTCCAATGAAGAGATTAATGGATTTAAACTACCTCATTCTTGGTAACTTGTGAATCATGAAACATGAAGGGAAATTATCAAGAATGACATAACACCACCTCAAAAGATAAGATAGGAAGATCTGCACTTCGGAATGCAAGATGAAGAATAATTGAGCTCCTATGAAAAGAATCTTGATGAGCACTTCAAGAAGGAATTAAATCTTTGATGAACCATCATGTAGAATCTCCATGAAGAACTCCGGTAACAAAAAAATGATCAAACAAAAGGAAAGTTGAAAAGGACTCCGGGAAAAGAAAAGATGAAACAATTGAAACCAAGAATTTGATGAGCCTCCGGAATAAGGAGTTAAATATACTCGATGAAACAAGAATAAGAATTACATTATGCTTATGATTCACCAATTTAAATTGATGATAATCAACGGATTTGGCACACTACTTATTCTCGTAGCAAGGATGAAGATAGATATAGCTCAACTTGAGAAGGTCTTCAATGAACCACCGGTAGGATTGGATGGAACGAATGAATTGCTATGATAAACGAAAGAAGAACAAACTTGGAAGAACCACCGTAAGAATTAAAATGAACGTAGCACAGGCACAATTCACCGGGAAGAATTGGAAAACGAATGAAGATAATTGAAGAAATTTAGGTACATGAGAACGAAGAGATGACGGTCTGATAAGAGAATACTTGAATGACGCACCGGTAAGATTTGGAGAATGAGAGCTGAAAGCTAGGAATGAATAACCCTGCAATGATGGTCTTCAGAGAATCAAACTAAAAAGACTCTTGAAATGCTTCGGATGGGTGAAAAGAATTCTCACAATCGAAAACAATTATGACAGGATGACATCAAGCTAGCACCACGAATCTTTGAGAGAACGAATAAAATTTGGAGGAAAAACTCTTCTTCGGTCTTCAAATGCAGAGAATGACGATGATAAACACCACCATAAATTTTTGAGGTACTCTGGAATGAAAATTTAGCAAGGTTGAACCAATGATGAAAAGACTTTGAAAGATCTTGGAGAAAGGCATTTGACTGATGAAAATTCATTCTTACGTCAAACTTTGATCAGAATTTGAGAGTAACTCCGGGAAGATTAGAAGGGTCAAGTAAGATCCTGGGAAAAGACCTGTGGGTTAGGGCCCACTCAAAATAAACACCTTTGGAATGATTTTGAAGAGAGATTGCACCGGTTGAATTAAATGGATTGAATGAGATAACAACCTCGAAATAACTTGAATGGATCGAGAATGTAACCGTGAGTCTTGTGAGATATCTTCAGCACTCCGGAACAACTGAATAACGAGAAGTGGATGATTAAGAAGTGCACCAGCATGAGAAAACATTTGAAACGAGGAAAATATATGATCGACAAAGCTTGAATTGAGTCCATCGGAGAATAAAGAGAACGAAGAATGATGAACTTGAAGCTTCGTTAGAATCTTCATAAGAAACACTCGGTAAAACATTGAAAGAAAAGACTGAAGGGATTTCTCACAAATAAAACGATACATGATTAAGAGATCTGGATCCTTAAAAAAAAAGGGGGGGGGGGGGGGGAAAACAAAGGCAACTTGGAGATGGATGAAACAAACAACATTGAGAAGACTTGAGTTGATCTTGCGGATGTTGAAATGATCGGATCCACTTGAAGAGAGACACACTAGTTCAAAAGAAATTGAGATGGCAACCTCGAAGATCAAGAAGGATTTGTATTCGCATAGGAATATGAGAACACTGCTTAGAAAAGGTATGGAAACAACATTTGACTTCGAAGCAACTTGAATACCACAACTGAAAACAAAACAAAGGATTGGCTCGCAGAATAAGCCGGAACAAACATATGATAGACCCCATATCGTATCATGTGTCTGTTGGAATGATATCCTACGTGATACTTGAATTCCCACTTATAAACTCCCAAAACTTTCTGGTTATGCAATCAAGTGTTGGGGATACAGGGGAACCATAATATCTCACCCAAAACTAGCAAATCCTACATCCAACTTTATCCATCCTTCAACACATAACCAAGAAACCTTCAGAAATCATTTACCTCAACCTTCGAAAATCATCCGTTATACGAGTTATGGCAATACTCCCGAACTCCCGCCCCAGTACTGGGTGGCGTCGAGGTTATCTCACCAACAACTGCATAAAGGAGATTTTCTATATCGGCGAACTCAGGTATTCCAGAACTGCAACGATAAAATTGTGACGACAACACCCCGGAGCTCAACTCCCCGGGACACTGCCACAACCCCTAAATGTCAGGAGGCACCAAGAACAATTTTCTCGTCACAAAACCATCAGAACGATTCCAAGATACCCGCGTGACCCTAATTTTTTTTTGTGAAATTTGAGAAGAGAAGAGTCAAAACTCTACGTCAGGATACCTCACCAGAGCGACGAAGGGACTGAGGAGTAAGAAGAATCCTACTCTCCGATATATATAATCCTATAAGACTCAAAACATTTTTCTAGACTCAACAACGCCAGCGGTTCGATCAAACAGGGGGCTCCTAAGTCGGGGAAGGCTCTGATTACCAACTTGTAACACCCACGATGTGGCTATATCTCCCACGTGTCAGAGCATGACTTAGAGGCATAACCGCATAGTAGGCATGTCGCAAGAGGGGTAATCTTTACACATCCCATGCACCGAATAAGAATGGGATAAAGAGTTGGCTTACAATCGCCACTTCACACAATACATAAATATAGCATTACATCATCCAGAATACAATCAACGTCTGACTACATAACCAAAATAAAGACATCCCAAAATTCATAGATCCCCGATCGCCCCAACTGGGCTCCTCTACTGATCATCCGGAAAGGAAACATAGTAACGTCCCGAATCCTCATCGAACTCCCACTTGAGTTCGGTCGCGTCCCCGGCACTGGCATCATCGGCACCTGCATCTGGTTTTGGAAGTAATCTGTGAGTCACGGGGACTCAGCAATCTCACACCCTGGGGATCAGACTATTTAATCTTATGGGTAGGAAAAGGTAGTAAGGTGGAGCTGCAGCCAGCACTAGCATATGCGGAGGCTAACTTACGCAAATGAGAGCGAGAAGAGAAGCAAAGCACGGTGCAGAAGCTATATAGATCAAGAAGTGATCCTAAAACTACTTACATTCAAGAATAACACGAGACCGTGTTCTCTTCCCGGACTCCGCCGAAAAGAGACCATCACGGCTACACACGTAGTTGATGCATTTTAATTAAGTCAAGTGTCAAGTTTTCTACAACCAGACATTAACAAATTCCCATCTGCCCATAACCGCGGGCACGGCTTTCAAAAGTTCAAAACCATGCCGGGGTGTCCCAACTTAGCCCATCACAAGCTCTCATGGTCAACGAAGGATATTCCTTCTCCCAGGAAGACCCGATCAGACTCGGAATCCTGGTTACAAGACATTTCGACAATGGTAAAACAAGAACAACAAAGCCACTCGAATGTGCCGACAAATCCCGATAGGAGCTGCACATATCTCGTTCTCGGGGCACACCGGATTGTCCAAACTTCTGGTAGGCCAACCCAGAGTTGCCCCTGGTGGCCACCGGCGGCTGACAGGTTGGACCAACACTCAAAGGAGCACTGTCCCGGGGGTTTAAAATAAAGATGACCCTTGAGTCTACAGAACCCAAGGGAAAAAGGCTTAGGTGGCAAATGGTAAACCAAGGTTGCGCCTTGCTGGAGGAGTTTTATTCAAGGCGAACTGTCAAGGGGTTTCCATTATAACCCAACCGCGCAAGGAATGCAAAATCAAGGAACATAATATCGGTATGACGGAAACTAGGGCGGTTAGAGTGGAACAAAACACCAGGCATAAGGCCGAGCGTTCCTCCCTTTACCAAGTATATAGGTGAATTAAAGTAAACAAGATATAATAATGATATCCCAACAATAACCATGTTCCAACCAGGAACAAACTCCATCTTCACCTGCAACTAGCAACGCTATAAGAGGGGCTGAGCAAAGCGGTAACATAGCTAAACAACGGTTTGCTAGGAAAGGTGGGTTAGAGGCTTGACATGGCAATATGGGAGGCATGTTATTGCAAGTGGTAGGTATCGCGGCATAGAAAAAGAGCGAGCAACTAGCAAGCAAAGATAGAAGTGATTTTGAGGGTATGGTCATCTTGTGTGCAAAGTTCTCCGAGTTGACGAAAACTTGATCCTCGTAAGCATACTCAATGGGTTCCTCGATCACGAACTCGTCTCCCAGATCTACCCAAGCCAAGAACACAAGCAAAGGAAACCACAATAACCCACGGTGCAATGGGCAAGCAACATGATGCAAAACATGGCATGATATGCGGGATGTGATATGCAATGCATATGCGTGCTCCGGAAGGAAAATATTGAACCAGGCCTCAACATGGCAAACCAAGTGTGCCGCTAGAAAGATGAGTTGATTTCGATCGAAATCGATATAAAGATCACCGGAATCGGAGGCACGGTTTGCAAATGGCTAGCAAAACAAGAATGGCACAATTCTGCGATTAACAGCACGATGCCATCTAGAATGCAACAAGAAACTAAGCTACTGCACTCTAACATAGCAACAAAACACATGGCAGTGATCTACTCAAAATGCTTGACAAAAGATGAACACTGAGCTACGACTAAATCACACAAGAGCAGGTTCAAGAAAACATGGAAAACGTGCAAAACATATCAGCATCACAGACTAAGTGAAAATAATAACATGCCAGGAATTAACATCAAGAAGCAATGTTTAGAGCAAGATAACAACATGCTACAGGAACATATCATGGCAAAAGAAGCCATGGCGTGAATCTACTCAAAGCATATAACAAAAGTCCCTTACTTACCATAAGCCAAAAAGGATCAGAAGATATGATGGCACCCATGTAAACATAACAAGTTTCGTTAATAGATTCAGATTTTGCAGAAAACTAGACATGGCAAAAACAGAGTTATGATGGCCTCTAGGCCTCCTTGCGAGCTCGATCCACTCACCATAAGACATTTCATGACAAAATAAGCATAGCATCAGCAAGAAGACATTCTCATGAAGCTAACCAAAGCAAGAACAAACTGACAGCATGCATGGATCAACTACAACAAACTTGGCAAAATTGATTAACACATAAAGAATCTGCGAGGAACATTTTATAGCAAAAGTAGAGTAAGATTGAATCATGCTTGGGCATTCCATAAATGCAAACATGGGCATGGATGGATAGAGCATAACAATATGTCCAAAATATCCTTACTGAAGCAACTCAAAAGAAGCATGGATCTCTCTGTAGCAACATGAATACATGGCATAAAAATAATAGCACAACAAAGACAGTGAAATTCTAAGTCTCTAAAATTCGCAATATCACGAGAGCTACTTTGCATGCTTGTTCTAGTCACCACATTGATCAACAAAATACATGGCATACACCCCTGTAAAGATGGCATGGCATAGCCCAAAACACATGTAGAGCTCATGCCCATATGAAGCACACAACAATTGTAGCAAAAATGACAAAAGCTCTTACTCTGCTAAGAATCAGCACCTAACATTTAATAGCACTCTTGCATCAACAATTTGGGCATCAAGATGGACTCAAACAAGCTCTGCACAATGGAACAAAATGAAGAGCACATCCAGATGAACATTTTGATATATCATGCATGCAAAACGGAGCTACGGATGAAGAGTTATGATGCGATGAACAGGCCTGAAAATGTTAAAACTTAGGGAAAATGGGGTCAACCTAGGGTTTGACTGGATCTGGATCCGGGCTGCACCAGGCTCGAGGTTGACCGGAGCAGAGGGAGGAGGGCGGCGCCGGAGAAGAACTCGCCGGAGTTGTCGTGGATGAAGTGGACGGCGGCCGGTGTCAGAGTTCGACGGAGTAGGCCGGGGACGCCGGATCCGGGCAGCGCGGTGGAGGTCCGGCGGAGGAGGTGGGCGGAGTAGCGGGGAGGCGTGGCGGTGAGCAGACAAAGCGGTGCGGCGGCGAGGCGCACGGCGGGTGGCGCGAGTGGGCGGCGGCGAAGCGCGCCGGCGGGCGGCGGCGCGGGGCTCCGCGGGGCGCGGGAGCGGGCATGGGCCGATGGTGCGGCCGGATGGGCCTGCGGGAGCCCCGCACGGGCCGACCGGGTCGACGGCGGTGGAGGCTCCTGGGGTACCCCGTGGCGGCCTCCCACTGGTGCGGGCGTGGCGGCGATCTGTCCGGCGGCGGCGGACATGTCTGTTGGCGTCGGGGGGCGATTTTTAGGGTTTGGACTGCGAATTTTGGAGGGGGAGGTGTTTAGATAGGTAGAGGGAGCTAGGAGAGTCCAAATGAGGTGCGGTTTTCGTCCTCGCGATCGTGATCCGACGGCGAAGGACATGGGATAGGTTTGGATGGGTTATTGGGCCACTTTGGAGGGATGTTGGGCTGCAACAAATACAAGGCCTTTACGGTTCCCCGGTTAACCGTTGGAGTATCAAACGAACTCCAAATGGCACGAAACATGACAGGCGGTCTACCGGTGGTGTACTAAGGCCGCTTGGCAAATCTCGGTCCATTCCGAGAACGTTTAACACCCGCACACGAAAAGAGACAAAAGAGGACGCCGGAGGATGTAGGAGTGTCGGATTGCAAAACGGACAACGGGGAAAATGCTCGGATGCTTGAGACGAACACGTACGCAAATGCGATGCACATGATGATATGATATGATATGCATGACAATAACAAAATGCAAAATGAAGACAAAACCCAACCACGAAGGGAATCTCCTATCGCAACTCCGGAAAAAGGGAAGAGTCGGAGTACAAATATGGAAAGTTGCATCCGAGGCGTTACATTTTCTGCCACGGAGAAGGGAAAGGCTCCCAAGGAAGGACCAGGCTAGCCGCCGCCCAAGTGAGGCCGCGGACGCCCCTGCAAGTAAGCCACGACATCGGCGATGGCTCCCTGAGGGCGCGGGCGCACCCCCTCGAAGGCTGGCGCTGCCTCCGATAGTCGTGGGGTGCGCCCTCCCGTGGCAGATGCTACCATGGCCGGAGTTGCCGCGGCGACGGGGCGAGGCATGTGGCGTCCGTTCGGCCACCACATCCATGATCCCACTTGGCCGACGCCTCCTCGGAGTTCGTGCCATGGGAGGAGAGGCTTGCACGTGTCTGGTTCTAGCTCCCGCGCTTCTTTGCAGGTGAACTGCCGGCTGGGGAACCCGGTGGCCTCTGGCTGCAGGCCGATGGCCTCTGCAGAAAGGCTTCATTGGTGGAGGTCGAGGTCAACCCTGCCAGCAACGTGTTCCTGAACTGCAGGTGGCAGTCGTTCGCCTATGCGCGCGGCCTGCAGGGGAGGTGTACCCTCCACTTCAGGCATGATGGCACCGCAACCCTCTATGTCAGGGTCTTTGGGGAGGACGGCAGGCGCCTGGGGTGCTGCCCGAAGGGCGACATCAACGATGATGACGTCAACCCCTCCAATGACGACGGCCAGAGGGTTGACAACATTTCCGGTGGTGACCTTGCCTTGGCAACATTCAGGAGGCCTCCTACGGTGGCGGCTCCACCTTTAGGGAGAGCATGAGTGACTATGACTACGACGAGCCACCACGCCGCCGAGCTTGGACCGGAGAGGGCGACGAGCTGCCTCGCCAGCGCGCCCCGATGAAGTAGGAGGAGGACTCCGACTGATCTCGGGTGCTGCTGGAGCTGGCTCTCAGGAGCCGATGTAGTCGCATGGCTGCTTTTGTTTCTGTCTTTCTCCTGTATCAAAAACTAGAAGGCCCTATCGGGGCGTCTAATGGACCACGGCGTTTGCACCATTATGTTATCGTTTTTGTATTGCGTCATAATATCCATGTTGCCGCTGATTGTGATTGGGATGACTTAGCTTAATGTGCTTGCGGTAGACTCCCTAGGGCTTGGATTTCCTGCATGCCCCTTATTCCGGGGAAGTACTCCAAGGGCTTCTTTCTGGAAGATTCAAAATTCGTCAGCCTCGGGAGGCACCCTATAGTTGCAGGGTTAGGAAACCTCCGGAGGTGTCACGCCTCGCGCGAGCCCCTGAGCGTCGGCTGGTCGCCACTGGTGTCTCACGTCACGATGCCTAGAGGCACGGATTCAAGAGGGCGTGTGTGCCCATAAGCTTGCTCGAGAGCGTCGCACGAGGAATAAAATGACAAAGGCTAGAACACCAAGGCTCTAGCAAGGTGTGTTTGCAGGTGGTCCCAGTGCACACACCGTGCCGAGCCCCGCACAAGGAAGAGCAACGGGCTATTGTCACACTCCCTAAGGCAAGACTTGAAAGAGCGAATGCTGCAAGGAGAAAATTATTCCCAACCCTTTCAAATAGAAGACGTGAAAGCTCCAAATTTCATTTCAAGAAGTGGCAAACGAGCTACAGAAAGCTAGCAAAACAAAAGCCGCATCTGGCACCTACCGGTCTTCCCACCGGTGAGGAGAATGGGGCCTCCAATACGACATGGGTGGGAGCCCCCGTGAGGCCCAGGGGAGGCACTTAGGAGACTCCACGGAGTGTACAACCTCAACTCATTATTAGAGAGTGTCACGAGTGGAGACTTGAGAGGCGCATGGCCTTGATCACGGATAGAACTTTCCGGAGATGCTGGATGTTCCAGGCATTCTGGATGGGAACCCCGTCCTGCATCTGCAGGCGCACGGCGCCAGGCCTGGAGACACGGGCGATCCTGAATGGGCCCTCCCACATGGGCGAGAGCTTGTGAAGCCCCTCGCTGGAGAGCACCCGCCTCAGGACGTGGTCACCCATCTCGAGGGTCCGGGAATGGACGGTACGGTAGTGATACCGCCGCAGCACCTGCTGGTACCTCGCAGCACGGAGCGAGGCTTGGCGGCAGCCCTCCTCCCCCAGCACGAGGTCCATTGCCTGCAAGGCATCCTGGTGTGCCTGGTCAAACGCCAGGACCCGCGAGGAGCTATGCTTGACCTCATGAGGGAGGACCGCCTCAGCCCAGTAGACGAGGAAGAATGGGTTTTCACCCGTGGGCTTGGTCACGGTGGTGCGGATGGACCATAGCACAGACTAGAGCTCATCGAACCAGCCCCTACCACAGGCCTCGAGTTTCTTCTTGAAGCTTCTCGCCTTGAGGCCCCTTAGGACATCCAGGTTGGCGCGCTCGGCTTGGCCGTTGCTCCGTGGGTGTGCTACCGAAGTGTAGCATATCTGCGTTCCAAGTTAGCACAATATGTTTTGAAAAGGTTTCTCGTGAACTGAGAGCTATTGTCAGTGATGATACGGTTGGGGACCCCAAAGCGGCTCACGAGGCCCTTGATGAACTTGACAACAGAGCAAGCTCGGATGGTGCGCACGGGCTCCACCTCCGCCCACTTGGTGAACTTGTTGATGGCAGAATAGAGATAGCGGTAGCCCCCGGCTGCTCGAGGGAACGGGCCTAGGATATCCAGTGCCTAGACTACAAACGGCCATGAGAGCGGGATGGTCTGGAGGGCCCGAGCTAGTGGATTTGTTTCGCATGGAATTGGCATGACTCGCAGGATCTCACCAGATTGGTGATGTAGTTGAGCGTTGTGGATCAGAAGAACCCGCTGCGGAACGCCTTACCCACAAGGGTGCATCATGAAGAGTGATGCCTGCAATCCCCATTGTGGATCTCAGCCAGCTGCTCACACCCCTACTCATTGGAGATGCACCACAGAGAGACGTTGTTTGGGCACCATCAGGAGAGCTCGCCATCTTGGATGTAGTAAGCGGTGGCCTGTTCTCCGGCAAGGCGCCTTGGAGAAGGTATGCCTTGAACTCCTCGGTCACACACCCTTCCTCAGATTCGAGTGCAAGGAGCAGGCGAGCTCCCGAGGAGGGTGACATGGGAAGCTCCTCCTGAGGCAACGCCAGGCCTGCAGCAGGGGGAGTCGCCGATGGCTTGAAGAGCCTCTCTTCAAAGACGTTAGGCTTCTGGTGTTTGCGCTAGGACGCCCTCGTGGCGATTTCGTCCGCCTCCTTGTTCGTGCCACGTGGTACGTGCTGCAATTCCAAGCCCAAGCATCGTTTTTCAATTTTTCGTACCTCTTATAGCTATGCCTCCTTTGTGCTTGTCCCTTGGTTTGTATTCCTTGTTAGAGAAGTTGAGGAGGAGCTGAGAGTCGCCCCTGATGGTGAGACGCCTGACCCCCAGAGCCGCCGCGGCCTTGAGGCTGGCGATCAAGCCCTCATATTCGGCGATGTTGTTGGAGACCTTCTCGCCATGCTCAAAGCAGAGTTGCATGGAGTAGTAGAGCTTGTCCTGGTTAGGTGAGATGAGCACGGCTCCAGCCCCCGCGCACGGGCGTGCGAACGCACCAGCAAAGTACATGATCCAGCCATCTGGTGCTTCGTCTACGGGCATGAAGGAATGGTCCTCACCCACCCCTCGGTCAGGGGCATCAGTCCACTCCACCACGAAGTCAGCGAGGGTCGCGCCCTTGATGACTCTAGTGGTACTGAACTACAGCTGGAATGCATGCAGCTCGATGTTCCACTCAGCAACCCTTCCTGCGGCGTTGGGGCTCCAGAGCACCTTCTCCGATGGGTATGCAGAGACAACCTTGATGGGGTGGCGCTGGAAGTAGTGGCGCAGCTTTCTAGAAGTGACAAGGAGCATGAGCAGTAGCTTCTCTGGCATGGGGTAGCGTCCATGCATGTCATGGAACACCGTGCTGACGAAGTACACGGGGTGCTCGACGAAGGACGGGGCTTCGACGGTGTCCTGCCCTCATGAGACGAGGGAGCCTCAGGAGCGTTGCCGTCTGATGGGGTAGCCAGGGCCTCAGGAGTGCCGACCCGAGGTGGCGGTGGCATAGTCGGGCGCGAGACGCCATGCCGCACATTCGGATCCAAACTCTCTTCCCGGACTGCCACAAGTGCCGCGCTGGCCGAGTGGGATGTGGCGGCCAGGTAAAGCACCTGGGGCTCAAGAGGACGAGGTGCTACCATTACCGGTGGGCTGGTGAGGTACCTATTGAGGTCTTGGAAGGCCGCCTCGGCCTCCGGAGTCTATTGAAATAGGCCCTTCTTCTTCATCAGCTTAAAGAACAGAAGGGCGTGCTTGCCTAGCTTGGATATGAAGCACCCCAATGAAGTCATGAAGCCAGCGAGCTTCTGCATCTCCTTCAGAGTTTGCGGTGGGCTCATCTTTTATATTTCCTTGATCTTCTCTGGGTTAGCCTCGATCCCTCTATGGGACACTAGGAAGCCCAACAGCTTGCCGGACAGGACGCCGAACACCCACTTCTCCGGATTGAGCCACATGTTCACCTTGCACAAGTTGACGAACGTGTCTTCCAAATCTTCAATGAGGGTCCTTGCCTCTCGCGACTTGACCACTATGTCATCGATGTAAGCCTCGGCGTTCCATCCGAGCTGCATGCCCAGGGTGATGTGCATCATTCGCTGGAAGGTTGCGCCGACATTACATAGCCGAAACGCCAAGCAAGTGTAGCAGTACACCCCACATGGGGTCAGGAAGGCTGTCTTATTGACATCCTGGACCGCCATCTTGATTTGGTGGTAGCCTGAGAAGGCATCCAGGAAGCAAAGCAAGTCGCCCTCGATGGTGGAGCCAACGATCTGGTCGGTGCGCGGAAGAGGGAAAGGGTCTTGAGGGAAAGCTTTGTTGACGCTCGTGAAGTCGACGCACATGCGCTCCTTCCCGCCCTTCTGGGGGACGATGAACAGGTTCGCCAGCCAATCTGGATGCCGCACCTCTCGAATGATGCCGACCTCTTGCATCCTATGGACCTGCTGGACGATGAACGACTGCTTCTCTGGGGCTTATCGCCGCGCCTACTGCTTCACCGGCCGTGTTCCGGGGCACACCATCAAACGGTGCTGTATCACATCTCGTGGGACGCCGACCAGATCCATTACCTCCCACGCAAACACGTCCCTGTTCGCCAAGAGGAAACTGACCCGTGCCTCCTCCTGGTCCGGGGAGAGGCCAGCACCTTTGGTGAAGGTGGGGCCACTGCCCCTGTCGTCGATAGACACCTACTTCATCTCCACCCGGTCCTTAGAGAACAACTCCTTTTTCTTCATGGGTGCGGCCTCCGGGACCTCCGGAACATCTTGTGCGCCCGGCCGCGCTGCCGCCACACCCTTGTAGGCTAGCTTAAGGATCAGGAGTGCATCCCGGGCATCACCTGCCACAGTGAGGATGCCGCTGCTCCCCGACATCTTGACGATGTTGTAGCCGGGATGCGTCGTTTCCATGAACTTGGTGAGAGATGGGTACTCAAGGATGTTGTTGCATAGGAGGCTGATGCAGGCAACGTCGAAGTCAATGAGCTTGATGTGGTAGTTGTCGCGCGTGCCGAATGTGACAGGGAGGCGGATCTGCCCCAGAGGAATGGTGGAGCCGTCGACCACCCCAGAGAAGGGTCTGTTGGGGGCGAGTCGGTCGTAAGGCACATGAAGCTGATCAAAAGCTTCCATGGAGAGGACGTTGAGGCCAGCTCCACCGTCGACGAGGGTCCTGGTGACTACAATTTTGCAGATGATGGGCGTTCAGATCATGGGGAGTGCACTGACATCAACCATGGTCTTCGGGTGATCCTTGAAGTCGAAGGTGATGTTGATCTCAGGCACCTCCCTGCCTGGATGAGCCCCCTACTGCGGCCGGATGGCCCACACCTGCCAGAAAAGCTGCTTGACGTGGAGGCCCAAGGCTGGCGCCTGCGACCCTCCAAGGATGGCCACGATGACGTGGGGTTCCGGTGCCGTGAAGCACGCGATGAACAAGTCACGCGGCTCCTCCCAGGAGGCCACCGAAGATTCTGGCAGGTTGAGCAGCCAGTAGCGTGGCACACCTGTGAGAGCCATAGGGATCCAGTTCGCCATCAACTTGTTGTCGCCACCCGCTGCCTAGATGGCCTCCGTGTTAACCCAGAGAAACTCCATGGGGTCCGCCGCGCTGTTGTACCATGGCGGCAACTCCGGCCTGAAATTCATCAGCCACCACACCAAGGGAACCACGCGGCGTGCGTGGGGCGCGGCTGATGAAGAAGTGGATCTTAGACACGCCCCTACCTGGCGCGCCAAATGTCGGATTTAGGGTTCCGCAGAGCCAGGAAAGGTTCGAACTCTGGGACATGTGCGAAGAACTCAACCCCCCCAGCCAACCGACCCATCGCCCCCATGGCCTAGCTCGATGGACAAGGAAGAACATGGACACAACAGTTCACCTAGGTGTAACGCCCCGAGACCGATGCGCCATGTGTCTTCCAGTTATTCGCCATTGTTGCCATGTCATCCGCTTGTGTGTTGCACTTTGTCATGTAATCATTTGCATGTCATCTACACGCTTTTCAAAACTAGTATCCTCCCGGGTCTCCCAGTTCTCTCCGTTGTCCATTCTGAGCCCAGACACACTCGCACGCGCCCGCGGCACCTCCAAAATATTATTTTATAAGTGGGATAAACACATTCTCGGAATGGGTTGAAAGTTGGCATGCGGTCTTGTTTTATTGTAGGAAGACAACCTGCCAAATTTCATCGATTCGGAGTCCGTTTGAAGCCCCAACGGATAACTATAGCGGCACTATATAGCTAGTCAAACGTTGGACGTTTTCGGTTTTCGGAAACTGCTACTGGGTCGCCATCCTCCCTCTCTTCTCAGCCCGCAAACATCTACACAGGCCACCAACCCCTCACCTAAGCACCTCCGATCCGGACCGCCCGATGGCGATCAAATGATCCGAAAATGGACTGAATCCCCCTCTCCTAGCCTTCCCAGCTATAAAAATACGTCCTACCACTCCAATTTTGGAAACCCTACCCTATCCTCCTCCCTCAGAACTGGCGCCGCCAACCCACCTCCGCCACTTGGCGTGCCGCCGCCCTGCACCACCGCCCTCAGCCTCTCTGGTGCTGCCACGTCGCCCCCAACCGTCTCCCACCGCCGCGGCCCGCGAAGCCCACGGGAGGCCCGCCCCGGGCTGCTCTAAGCCCGAGCACCCCAGCGCCACCCCGCTCCCTCACTCTCGATCTGGATCGAGGGGAGGAGCCCCTCGACCCCTAGCCCCTTGCATCGCCCGAGCACCTCGTCACCGACCCCGGCCATCCTCGCTGCGCCGGCGAGCCGCCGCCGCCGACCCCAGGCTAGACCCCGCCGACCTGCTCCTCCTTCCCCTTCGCCTACTCCCTCTCCTTCCTCACCCCGGTGCTCATATCTCTCTCCCGTGGCTATGTAGATAACTTCATGGTGCCGCCGGCCATGGCCACCCCCATCTCCGCATCTGCGCAGCCCCAAGCTGCCTCGTCACCGGGAATGGATTCCCCATGCCCGGATCCACCCATTCTCAGCCTCCTCGATGCCCGCCGGAGTCCCATGCCGCCCCACCGTCGCCGTTGACTTTTGCCAGAGCCGCTCTGTATGAGGAAGGGAGCTTCCTCGTGCTGGATCCCGTTTTCACGCTGGTAATTTTTCACTAAGCCCAGTTTCTGTAACATCATGGATGCATATTGTGTGGGACCTAACTTGGTGTATGTGGCTCCGTTTTGCATGAATGATATGTATGAATGTTCATCTATGAATTATCTATATGATGGTATAATTTTCATGCATGTTGCTATTCATCTTGATGCGTTAATCATCGTTGCAAAAGTGCTAAATGATATAACCTGCTGAAGATTGATGTAACTTGCCTATTTGTCTTTTTCATAGAATTTTGTGTGATTTTTCTTTTGAGTATCACGCCAACATGTTTTAGGAGCATAATCATGCCATATTTGCAATTGTGCAATCCATGTGTTTTGTTATGCCCTGTGGTGACTAGCACAAGCATGCAAATTCTGAACCTGCTATATTATGTGGCCATGTTAACTTGATGCTACTAGTGAATCCATGCTTAATATTGAGATGCTCAATAAGGATGTTTTGTAGATCTTGTTATGCTCTATCCATCCGTACCCTTGTTTGCAATTATGGCCTATTGTAGATTTTCATTACCATACTCTAAAATTGCTAAATAATGTTTCCGCCAGCCTGTTATCAGTAAGTTCAGTTTTGCTATGTGTATAGCTAGTGTTCTATGCATCCTATGGTCATGTTCTTCCCATGAATAACTGTATAAACATTACTTATTGCTGTTGGTTATATTCACAAGCCAATATGCTTAGAGGTGAGTTTCACAAGCTTGCAAACTTGCCTATTTGTCGCTGTTCCATCCATGTTCAGTTTATTTCAGTCTGTGAATCTGTTATCATTTGCAATCTTGCCATGATGTTTTGAGCATCTTATAGTGTTATCTAGCAGTAGATTAGTGTTCATGTTTTTGTAGTGCTTGACATGTACGTGCTTGACATTCCCTTAATTGCCATGAAATGTTCCTATAGCATATACTTTTGTTGTCTCAAAGTATGCATCGTGAATCTGTTTTCAGCCTTGGTTTTTCAGCAAGTATGAGAATCTGTTATAACTTGCAATATTGTCTTGATGAATGCCATTGATCTTGAGGTTATATGAAGATGCTTAGTAATCATGTTTTTCCATGTATGACCTGTACTTTATTACAATGCTTTTGGTTGCTATGATCTTGTAATGTAGCATCATTGTTTCATGCCTCCAACATGTCAACACGTTATTTCTGCTCACATGTTTGCCCTGTTTTTCACTAAGTCCTAATCTGTGTTATAAAGTTGCTTGTTGCATTGATCACATTGGTTTAATCTTGATGCCTATGAACCTGAACCTTAATGAATCTTGAAGCATGTAATCTATACTTTGGGTGCAAGTCATGTTTGTGCCCATATAGTTCTTGTAGCAGGTTGTTTTGATGATTGCAAGTGCCTAGTTGCTGTTTCAGACTGTTTGTCTTTGAAACTTGCTTCATGTGTATGTGTTGATCCGTTGCTCTGTTTTGATCATGCTCTACATGAAACTTGCTTGGTTTTGCATGTAGTTTCATCATGCCATGTTGCATCCATGTTTTGGAGTGTTTGTGTTTTGCTTGTGTTTGCATCAATGCCATGTTTAACTTGTTTTTCTCATATCTACTAGGCCGTAGCTCCGAATTAAACGAACCTTATATGTAACTTGACTAGAAAGACGCGTAGATCATCATGGTGCACTTTAACTTGCTGTTTAACAAATTCAACATAATGTGTTATTCAGATCTAGACCAATTTTGAAATTTGCATATGAGTACTTACCGAATTGTTATATGTCGTTTTTGGCCTCATTTAAACTTGCTTTGATGTGATGTTCTTGTATGCATCATCTCTTGCCATGAGTAGAATCATCTAGCCTTGTCATGTATCATACTTGGTTGTGCATCATGTCATGTTTATGCTTGTGTGTTTACCATGTTGTTAGCTTCTTTCCAGATGTGCTTCTTCTTGATAATTCCTGTTTCATGGCCATCATGACTATTCGTTCGTCTACGCTTGGTTCGACTACGCTCGTTCGTCTACTTCATGGACTCATTCATCTTCCTAGCGTCATTTCACGCAAGATGACTGCTACCTTGGATCTCACTACTATCTTTGCTATGCTAGTTGTCTCGATGCTATCACTATGTCGCGCTACCTGCCACTTGTTTATCAAGCCTACAATTTGCCAGGTTAGCCTCTAACCTTTTCCACCATCCCAACAAACCGTTGTTTTTCTATGTTACTGCTTTGCTCAGCCCCTCTTATAGTGTCGCTAGTTCTAGGTGTAGTTTCAGGTTGTTCCATGTTGGGACATGGATATGATGGGATATCACAATATGTCATATTTAATTAATGCATTTATATACTTGGTAAATGGTGGAAGGCTTGGACTTTTTCCTAGTGTTTTGTTCCACTCTTGCCGCCCTAGTTTCCGTCATATCGGTGTTATGTTCCTTGATTTTGCGTCCCTAACATGGTGAGGGTTTATGGGCCCCTCTTGACAGTTCGCTTTGAATAAAACTCTTCCAGAAAGGCCCAACATTGGTTTTTACCATTTGCTCAACATAATAAGTAAAGATGATAATAAAATTTGACGCATAGGGAGTTAGCGCTACCCGAGGTTCGTTATTCAACATAATACGGGAGGGCTCGTGCTGCTAGTGCTGGTCCAAACTAGAACACTGTGCGGGGCCGCCCCCGGGGCAACCTGGGTTATTCTTTTGGAGCTTCTAAACGTAGCTCCTTCGTCGTGGCCTGAGATGAGATACGCGCGGCTACTATCTGGGTGTTGGCACATCGGGAGGTCTTGCGGGACTTGTTTTACCATTGTCGAAATGTCTTGTGCACCAGGATTCCGAGTCTAATCGGAGGGTGCCGAGTTGGCGGATCGTGAGCTTGTCATGGGCTAAGTTGGGACACCCCTGCATGGTTTAAACTTCCGCGAGCCATGCCCACGGTTATGTGGCAGATGGGAATTTTTAATATCCGGTTGTAGAGAACTTGACACCAGATCCGAAGTAAAATACACCAACCTTGTGTGTAACCGTGACTGTCTCTTTTCGAGTCAGTCGAGAAGAGAACACGGTGGGTTATCTTTGTACATAAGTAGTACAGGATCACTGCTTGATCATTACTAGTTTACCACCGTTGCGTAGTTTCTCATCTTACTCTTGCACTCGTAAGTTAGCCACCATACAATGCTTAGTCTCTTGCTGCAACCTCACCACTTATCCTTTCCATACCCACTAAGCTTTGCTAGTCTTGATACCCATGGTAATGGGATTGCCAAGTCCTCGTGGCTCACAGATTACTACAACAACAGTTGCAGGCACAGGTAATGTTATGATCTGACATGAGAGCGATGCTTGCTTGTTTTCGAGTTCTTCTACTTCTTCATCAATAAGGGGATAGGTTCCTGGTCGGCAGCCTGGGCTAGCAGGGTGGATTTCATTTGAGTTTTTTGTTTATGTTTCATCCGTAGTCGAATGTTGCTCTTTTGTTTGATGTTTGATGGATTTGTAAGGCATTTGTATGCCTTTGTATGTATCCCACCTATTATGTAATGGCACGATGTAATGATGTCCACCTTGCAAAAGTGTCTTCAATATGCGGCTGTATCCTTGGTGGGACCTTCCAGTTCCTCTCGGATAGGATCACATATTGGGCGTGACAAGTTAGTATAAGAGCCTCGACCGGCCATAGGAGCCCCCTTGATTGATCATAGTTGGTCGTTGTCGAGTCTAGAAGAAAACCAATTTTGGAGTCTAGTTATCTCGGAGAGTAGGAATTCTTTTTACTCCTTATCCCCTTCCTCGCTCTGGTAAGGAATCATGATGTAGGTGTTTTGACTTAATCCTCTTCCCCTTCCAAAATTTTCTTTAGGATCACACCGGTGTTTTCGTTCATTGCCCATCCTTTGTTCAACCGGTGAACATCTCTTCGAGTTATTCCATCCTCTTCAACTTTTGCAACGTCGATTCTCAGTTTCCCAACGGAGTTTGATCAGTTTCAAGTTCAATCCTCATTTGTTCTCAAACGGTGTCCATTCCTTCCGTCTGAAGTTTACTTTGTTTTTACCACCCACCCGCCCTTTTTGTCCCCAGAATTTCAAGAATCTAATTGAGTATCCTTTTCATTCGTGTGAGGCCTCTTCATTATTTCCTCAATTATTTCAACCAGTGGATTCTAGTTCGCCATTCTCTCTCTCGTCCTCTTCTCTGGTGGATTCAATTAAAGTTTTTTGGGTTGATTGTATTCCTTTCCTTAGCTCAAATGTTTCCCCTTACTTGTTTGCCTCTCGGTACTCAATTGTTTTGGAGCTCTGAAGAAATCTAGAGAGATTCATGTTTTCACTCAAGACTCATTCGTTCTATTCGAGGTTGTCACCTCATTCAAGTCTTCAGTTGTTCCGGTGTATCATCTCCTTTTCAATCTTTTTCAACGTTGTTTCTTTTGAGTGGTACCATAACCAACAAGTCTTTCCTTGGATCTTACTTGACTCTTCTAATTTCTTTTCCAGAGTTATTCTCTAATTCTTTCCAAGTTTGACGTAAGAATGAATGTTCATCAGTCAATTGCCGTCTCCGAGATCGCTTTCAAATTCTTTTCAACTTTGGCTCAACATTTCTAGTATTCATTGTCCCGGAGCGTCTCTCTAATTCTTCGCAGTATTTCTCGTCGTAATTCTCAGCTTTGAAGACTGAGAAGGGTCTGGTGGGGGTGAGCCGGTCGGAAGGCACATGAAACTGATAAAAGCTTCGACGGAGAGGACTTTGAGGCTAGCTCCGCCGTCGATGAGGGTACTGGTGAATGCAATGTTGCAGATGGTGGGCGTGCAGAGCATGGGGAGCGCACTGACAATGACCGTGGTCATGGGGTGATCCCTGAAGTTGAAGGTGATGCCAGTCTCACGCACTGCCCTGCCTGGAGGAGCCCCCTGCTATGGCCGGATGGCCCCCACCTGCCGGAAGAGCTGCTTGACATGGAGGCTCTAGGACGGCGCCTGCGACCTTCCGAGGATGGCCGCGACGATGTGGGGCGCTGGTACTGTGAAGCGCGCGATGAACATGTCATGCAGCTCCTCGTAGGAGGCCACCGAGGATTCCGGTAGGTTGAGCAACCAGGAGCGTAGCACACCTGGCAAAGCCATAGGCAGCCAGTTCGCCATGACCTTGTCATCACCGCCTGTTTCCTAGATGGCCTTCGCGTAAACCCGAAGGAACTCCATGGGGTCCGCCGCACCGTCATACTGTGGCGGCAACACTGGTCTTAACTTTAGGGGCCACCGCACCATGGGAACCACGCGACGCGGGTGGGCCGTGGTTGATGAAGAAGCGGATCTTCGACACACCCCTACCTGGCGCGCCAAATGTCGGATTTAGGGTTCCGCAGACCCAAGAAAGGTTCAAACTCTGGGGCGTGTGCGAAGAACTCAACCTCCCCAGCCAACCGACCCATCGCCCCACGGCCTAGCTTGATGAACAAGGAAGAATATGGACACGGCAGTTACCCAGGTTTGGGCCGCCTTGCGGTGTAATGCCCTACTCTTGCTTTGTGGTGGATTAGCCTCACGAGGGCTGAGGATGAACTAGTAGAAGGGAAGAACAACCTCACGAG
The DNA here is from genome assembly GCF_003073215.2 of Triticum urartu. Lineage (NCBI taxonomy): Eukaryota > Viridiplantae > Streptophyta > Magnoliopsida > Poales > Poaceae > Triticum > Triticum urartu. The sequence continues at coordinate 263,853,289 of NC_053025.1, read as the reverse complement.
ACCTGCTCTGGAGTGGGGTTGAGTTGATGATGTGTATATCTGATACAACAAGAGCTCTCTCTCCACCTGGTGGTGGCTAACCTATATTTGTGGTGGCCTCGGTTCTCTGTCCCCAAAACGAAGGCGGGAAGGGATCCCAAAGTGGACAATTTGAATTGGACAAGTAGTACATCTTATCCTGACGAAAGGTGGTCTTTTCCTGCAAAGCCTCTAGTCGTGATGCTGCGGTGGGCTCGGTGATGACATCGTCTCGCCGTCCTGGCGGTCCTGGTATCGTTGCATGGGAATGGAAACCTTTGGCTGATTACTCGGGACCCTGCGTCTGCGCTTGCCTCCTTAGCACCATAGAGGAAACATGCTGCTCTGCGCCCGCTGGGCCCGCCTAGCCTTGGTCGTTATGGCTTGCGTCACCTCAACCTCATGAGGTGGGCATCTGCATAGAAATCACCGCTCCTCAGGCGGCAACCTGAGGAGGCCGCTCACTCCGGAGGTCTTTATGTTGCTCGCCTCGCGAGGATTGTCCCCTCACGAGGGTCTTCGCTTGATGGTGTTGTAGATGGGCCGTACCTAGGTGTCAATGGACCCACGCCATGGGCCGCAGGCAGGAAAGTATGGGTCCCTGGTTCCTAAAACTCTGACACACGCGGCTGCACATAAGGAGGTATACGCACCCCTGCCGTGGCCACCCCTTGCGGCATCAGGCCTGCATTCCCATCATCTCTCTTCAGGGGCGTCCTCTGGATTGCAGGGGCAGTGCCAAGGGCTCCCCCTAGGCCCCTGCCGGAGATGGGTGAGTCTTCGCGCGCCTCCTCCGCTGACCGGGGCATGGAGGAAAGCCCTGGTGAGGCGTTGGAGCTCACACACGGGCGCAACACCATCCAGCACGGCCTTCTTCAGGAGGCAACGAGCATGCTAGGCCGCCTTGTGGTGGAGCTCGGCGAAGTCGACACGCGCCTTGAGGCAGAGTGTCTGTGCCTGGCGCCAGCTAGAGGTCGCCAACAACTTCGGCCGTCAGTAGCGCGAGCATGCTTGTGCGGAGGCCGAGGAGTCCCTTGCCACGGTGAGGAAGGCCAGCAATCGTGCCCTTGAGGAGGCCAAAGCCGCGGACTGCCAGCACGAGGCGGCTCAGAGGCGCGAGAAGGAGCTTGAAGCTTCAAACGTCGCCCTTGAGTGGCAAGTCCAGGCGCGCATAGGCGCGCTCGTGACCTTGGTGGCGGGCCGCCTACGGGTGAAGCAAGGCTCTGCACGCTCAAGGACATGCTAATGCTAGAGGCGCTGGAGCAAAGCCTGGAGCGCGAGTGGCTGGAGGTGTTGGAACGCCAAGTAGCTGCCGCCAAGGACGCCCTCGCCTCCCCGGAGGCGGTGATCCATGGGGAGGCCAATGAGAGGGTGGCGGGGGTCCACAGGGCCCTCGCTGAAGACTATCGTCGGAGGCTGAAGCTTCATGATACTTATTTGTGCATGCGGCGCAGCGAGCTGAAGGGCGAGGCTGATGGCCTCGAGAAGAAGCTAGTTGTGGCGGAGCGGGGAGAGAAGGCTACGCTGCATGCTCAGGCTGCGGTCGAGGCTAAGTTGTCTTTTGTCTATAAGCAAGTGGAGGATGTCACTTCCGTCGTAGGAAGGCTTTGGACGAGGCGGAGCGAGCCCCGGGACTGCAGCACACATGCTCCAAGATGTTCCAAGCCCTTGAGCATAAGGCCAACAGGCCGTTGGGCAGCAACTGTGATGGGAACGTCTCCAGCCCGCTTGTTGCCGATGACGCTGACTATCTCGGTTTCTTCACCAGGTTCGTGGAACGTCTTGAAGGTGGGGCTGAGAATGTGTTGTAGCTTGTCGAAGAGAAGAGTCGTGACCTTCTTGCGTGTGTGGCCTCGCATGTCTTCAGCCACCTGACTTTGACTTCGAGGCCTTGACAACCCTCGTGCTTGAGGTGATTCAAGTCGCCCTGGTGGACCGGGTGGAGGTTCACGTGGATGACCTAATTTCGGAGCTTGCCCAGCTGACAACAAGGGCCCGCCTGTGATTGAGGAGCGTGGGGCTGACGACAGCGGCAGCAGCGATGATGGCGGCGCGTCTCCCTAAGCTACCTTTCCCCTGTTTTCCTGTTAAGACTTTGAATTTGACCCCGTAGGGATGTGAAAGCACTTCTGAAACAACTTCATTATGATGTATTCAGTAGCATTGCACTCCCTTATGTCGCCTTCCCTTTGCTTTTTGCATGATCGCAGCCCCTGAGAAGGGGTGGATCATTATCGTTACGCCGGGTCGCAGTGCCCGGCCAAGGTCAGGAGGCGGAAGCTTGCTCGGAGACCTTGGGCCGTGCGTACACACAGACTCACTCAAGAGCGTTGTGTGAGGATTCAGACGCCAAGGTCTTGGCAAGGTTTGCATGCGGGCGGGCGCACGGCTGCAATGGCTTGGGCCATCAGGCGTCTTCAGCGCTGTTGGGTTGACCCAAGCATGCAATCCGGGCCCATCCCCCGCTCGGGGGGTGCGAGAGAGAGAGAGGGAGAGAGCGACAGAGAGAGACAGAGAGAGTGGCTGGCAGGAGCCATACCTCCTTAGAAACAAGATTCAAAACGGGAAATGCTGCGAGGAGAAAAATTCCCACCCCCTTTTTGAATAAAGACGAAAGAGCTCCAAAACTCAGTCCAGGAAGCGGCAAATTCGACTACAAAAGAGGGCGAAAAATAGCCACGTTCGGTGCCTGCACTAGTCTTCCCACCTGCAGGGAGTATCGGTCCTCCACTAGGCGTGGGCATAGTCGTTGTAAGACCGTGTCGTCCGCCAGCGCGGAGCATGGGGCATCCACCGGGAATGGGCATAGTCGCTGTAAGACAGTATCGTCCGCCAGCCCGGAGCATGGGGCTTCCACTTGGGCATGGGTGGGAACCTCCGTGGGGCCATGGGGCGGTGAGTCGGGTGACTTCGGGGCGTGTACAACCCCACTCATTATTACATGAGAGTGTCATGGGGAGAGCCTTGGGAGGCGCAAGGTGCTACATGCCTCCGGGATGGGGGCCCTGTCGCTCGCCACCTGGCATGCGGCGGCGGGGAATGACCATCGCCGGGCCCTTCCACCGGTGACCGAGCGGGTCAAAGGCACAACACCCCGACATGCTTCACCAGGGGGTGCCTGGTCTCGCATGGGGCTCCACGGTCTTGTGGATGGGGACGAAACACATCCCTCACGAGCGCCTCAGTTGTCCTGGCGCGGGTGAACAATGCCTCGGTCCACGGCTTTCCTAGCCGACCCTGCCGCGAGTTCCCTGATTCCACCTGAGTTCCTCGCGGGGCCCCCGGCATTTGGTCTCCTGAGGGCTTCGTGCCGGGGCACCCAGCCTGGCCGTCATTCTGCAAGCGCGCCAATGGAGCATGATCTACCTAAGTTCCATGGTTAGTGCAATATGTTTCTGAGAGAAGAGCTCCAAACGGGGTTTGGCGTTGTCGGCGACGCGGCCAGGGGCACCGCGTTGGCTCACGAGGGTTCCCGACCTCACAGAGTCCCGACGATCTCGGCAACCAAGCCGTCGGGAATGGCGCGCTTAGCCCTCGGCATCCCTCACTGATACGTCTCCGTCGTATCTATAATTGTTTTATTGTTCCATGCCAATATTCTACAACTTTTACATACTTTTGGCAACTTTTTTGGGCGCCCAGTGCCAGTTCCTGTTTGTTGCATGTTTTTTGTTTCGCAGAAAAACCATATTAGACGGAGTCCAAACGGGATAAAAACTTACAGAGAATATTTTTGGAATATATGTGATTTTTGGGAAAAAGAATCAACGTGAGACGATGCCCGAGGGGCCCACAAGGATGGAGGGCGCGCCCCTGGAACTTGTGGTCACCCTGTAAGGCGGTTGTTGCCCTTCTTCTGGCGCAAGAAAGGCAATATCCGGATAATAATCGTGTTAATATTTCAGCCCAATCAAAGTTACGGATCTCTGGGAATTTTTTGAAACGGAGAAAGGCCAGAATCTGGCAGCACAGAAACAGAAGGAAACAGAGAGAGAGAGAGATCCAATCTCGGAGGGGCTGCCGCCCCTGCGCCACCATGGAAGCCAAGGAACAGAGGGGAAACCCTTCTCCCATCTAGGAGGAGGTCGAGGAAGAAGAAGGAGAAGGGGGCTCTCTCGCCCTCTCTCCCGGTGGTGCCGGAACACCGCCGGGGCCATCATCACAACGAAAATCTACACCAACAACGTCACTGCTGTCATCACCAACTCTGTCCCCCTCTTTGTAGTGGTGTAACACCTCTTCTCCCCACTGTAATCTCTACTTGAATGTGGTGCTCAACACTATATATTATTTCCCAATGATGTATGGCTATCCTATGATGTTTGAGTAGATCCGTTTGGCCTATGGGTTAATTGAAGATCGTGATTTGTTTGAGTTGCATGTTTTATGATTGGTGTTGTCCTATGATTCTCTCTGTGTCGCGCAAGCGTGAGGGATCCCCGCTATAGGGTTTGCAATATGTTCATGGTTTGCTTATTGTCTGTGTTGCGTGAGTGATAGAAACACAAACACGGATTAGTGGGTTATGGCGTATGGGAATAAAGAGGACTTAATACTTTAATCCTATGGTTGGGTTTTAACTTAATGATCTTTAGTAGTTGCGTATGGTTGCCAGAGTTCCAATCATAAGTACATATGATCCAAGAAGAGAAAGTATGTTAGCTTATGCCTCTCCCTCATATAAAATTGCAATAATGATTACCGGTTTAGTTATCGATTGCCTAGGGACAAATAACTTCCTTGTGACAGAAAGCTCTCTACTAAAACTAATTTAGTTGTTTCTTTATGTAAACAACCCCTAGCTTTTATTTACATGCTCTTTATTATCTTGCAAACCTATCATACAACACCTACAAAGTACTTATAGTTTCATACTTGTTCTAGGTAAAGCGAACGTTAAGCATGCATAGAGTTGTATCAGTGGTCGAAAGAACTTGAGGGAATATTTGTTCTACCTTTAGATCCTCGTTGGGTTTGACACTCTTACTTATCGAAATAGGCTATAACTACCCCTATACTTGTGGGTTATCAAGGCCTTTTTCTGGCGCCGTTGCCGGGGAGCAATAGCGTGGGGTGAATATTCTCTTGTGTGCTTGTTTGCTTTATCACTAAGTAGATTTTATTTGTTGTTCCAAGTTGTTCTCTATCTTTAGTTATGGATATGGAGCACGAAATACCAAAAAAATTAGGTGTACTTGCTACTCATGGAGATGGGGAACCTCCTAAAACCCTCAATGATCATTATGTGAAAGATATTATGCACTACTTTAATAATCTTGAGAAAAGCATGTTCAATTATATAATGGGAGACACATTGGATCAACGTGAATACTTTAGGGATTATCGCTCGACACAAAAAGGGAAACTATTATGGGATCAAATTCTTATGTTGCATTGGTATGCTCGGCAACTATTCTTTGAGACATGATTATAATTGTTGCTCTAGGATGAAGGCTCCACACCTTCCCTTTTCATGGAAATTTAATGATAATGAAACCTTGGCTTCTTATGCTAATGGTATTTATGATTACTATGATGTGGAACGAATAGAAGAATTCATTGCTTTGAAGGGTGCTTATGAAATTGAATCTTTGTTTGAAAAGTATGAAGCTTTTGATGATGATGTTTATAGACCTGAAAATTTTGCTATACTGAAATATTGCTATGAGAATTATGAATACAATGCCGATATATATGCATTTACTGAGAAAGTCTCCGCTGTCCAAGAAGAGTCTAGTATTTTGCAGGAAACTATGGAAGAAGAAATTGATGACACTATGAGCTCATTAGATGAAGAAGATGATGACGAGAGTGAAGAACAAAAGGAGGAAGAGTAGATTGATCACCCGTGCCCACCTTCTAATGAGAGTAACTCTTCAACTCAGTCATTGTTTTATTTCCCTTCGTGTTTACCGAAGGATGATTGCTATGATCCCTTTGATTCATTTGAAATCTCCCTTTTTGATGAACATGATGCTTGCTATGCTTGTGGCCAAGATGCCAATATGAATTATGCTTATGGAGATGAACTTGTTATAGTTCCTTATGTTAAGAATGAAATTGTTGCTATTACACCCACGCATTATAGTCCTATCACCTTTTGGAATTCTCCAAACTACACTATATCGAAGAAGTCTGCAGTTATTAAGGATTACATTGATGTGTTGCATTCTACCACTACACATGATGATTTTGATAAATATAATATGCATGTGCTTGCTGCTCCTACTTGCAATTATTATGAGAGAGGAACTACATCTCCGCCTCTCTATGTTTCCAACACGGAAGAATTGCAAGAAATTGCTTCTACTATGCATTGGCCTTTACTTGATGTGCATCAATTTTTCTTGTATGACATGCCGATGCATAGGAAGAGAGTTATACTTGATCATTACATGATATATATTACTTTGTGCTCACTAATAAATCACAAATCATTGTTAATTAAAATGGGCTTTGATATACCTTGGGATCTGGGATGGATCCATTACTTGAGCACTGTATGCCTAGCTTAATGGCTTTAAAGAAAGCACTGCCAGGGAGACAACCAGAAAGTTTTAAAGAGTAATTTATTTATGTTGTGTGCTTTTAAATAGTTTAAAAAAAAGACGGGAACTTTTTCAAAAAGAAAAGTGAAAGTGAGAGACACGAGCATTGTTAAAGTGGGAGCATGCCTTGAACTTTGTTCATGTCTATGGAAAATCTGTGAATCTTAATTAAAGACACTTTTCAACAAAAATAATTATCCCCTTGTATAAATCCATTGTATTCTAAAAATAATGTGCTAAGATTTGCCTTTAGGATGATTAGATTGCTTGTTTGGTTTGTGAAGTGCAAAAGCAGAAACTTTGTCTATAGTGCGTGATTTTACATTTTTTGCTCGAAAGTCAAACGCTTCTGAAACTTTTTGTACAGTATCTCTATACAGATTTTTAGTTTTGTCCTAATTTATCAGAATTTCGGGAGTTACATAAGTATGGTTGATGTTCAGATTACTACAGACTGTCCTGTTTAAGACAGATTCTATGTTTGATTCATTGTTTTGCTCATTTTGATGAAACTATCAACTGTATTGGTGGTATAAGCCATAAAAAAGTTATATTATAGTAGCTAAAATGAACAAATAAAATATGAATGAGTTTTCAATAGTACTTAAAGTGGTAATTTGTTTTATTATACTATTACATCTCATGAGGGTTTTGTTAAGTTTTGTGTGATTGAAATTTTCATGTTTTGGGTAAGATCACGATGGATGAAGGAATAAGGAGTGGCAAGAGCCCAAGCTTGGGGATGCCCGAGGCACCCCAAGGTAATATTCAAGGACTCCCAAGCAACTAAGCTTGGGGATGCCCCGGAAGGCATCCCATCTTTCTTCCACGATCATCGGTAATTTTACTTTCAGCTATATTTTTATTCGTCACATAATATCCTTAAATCTTGGAGCATCGTGTGCTTTTTATTTTTCTTTTAGTAATGCACCATGGTGGTATGAGATAGTCCTTGGTTGTTTTGTAGAATGCTCTTTGCACTTCACTTATATCTTTTGAGCATGGGTTTATAGAATGCTTCATGTGCTTCACTTATATCATTTAAAGTTTGGATTACCTGTTTCTCTACATAGAGAGAACCACCACTTGTAGAATGATCTTTTTCTCACTTATATTTGTTAGAGCGTGGGCATATCTTTTGTAGAAAGAATTAAACTCTCTTGCATCACTTATATCTATTTAGAGAGTTGATAGGAATTGGTCATTCACATGGTTTGTCATAAAATCCTACATAAAACTTATAGATCACTGAATATGATATGTTTGATTCCTTGCAATAGTTTTGCGATATAAAGATGGTGATATCAGAGGCATGCTAGTGAGTAATTTTGGATTGGTAGAAATACTTGTGGTAAGGTTTGTGATTCCCGTAGCATGCACGTATGGTGAACCGTTATGTGATGAAGTTGGAGCATGATTTAGTTTTTGAATGTCTTCTTGATGAGTGGCGGTCAGGGACGAGGGACGGTCTTTTCCTACCAATCTATCCCCTAGCAGCATGCACGTAGTAATTTGTTTAGATAGCTAATAGACGTTTGCAATAAGTATGAGAGTTCTTTATGACTAATGTTGAGTCCACAGATTATACGCACTCTCACCCTTCCATCATTGCTAGCCTCTTCGGTACCATGCATTGCCCTTTCTCACCTCGAGAGTTGGTGCAAACTTCGCTGGTGCATCCGAGCCCCGTGATATGATACACTGTATAACACATAAGCCTCCTTATATCCTGAGCATTTCCATAGCCATTCCCAGATATATTGCCATGCAACTTCCATCATCATCATATACATGACTTGAGCATTCACTGCCAGATTGCTTTGCATGATCATAAGATAGCTAGCATGATATTTCCATGGCTTGTCCATTTTTTGATATCTTTGCTATGGTAGATCATTGCACATCCTGGTACACTGCCAGAGGCATTCATATAGTCATACTTTGTTCTAGATATCAAGTTGTAACATTGAGTTGTATGTAAATAGAAGTGTGATGATCATCAATATTAGAGCATTGCCCCAGTGAGTAAAGGATGATGGAAACTATGATTCCCCCACGAGTCGGGATGAGACTCCGGACGAAAACTAAAATAAAAATAAAAAAGAGGCGAAAAAAGAGAGGGCCCCAAAAAACAAAAAAATGAGAGAAAAAGAGAGAAGGGGCAATGCTACTATCGTTTTACCACACTTATGTTTCAGAGTAGCACCATGTTCTTCATATAAAGAATCTCTTGAGTTATAACTTTCATATACTAGTGGGAATTTTCATTATAGAACTTGGCTTGTATATTCCGATGATGGGCTTCCTCAAATGCCATAGGTCTTCATGAGCAAGAAAGTTGGATGCACACCCACTTAGTTTTCAGTTTGAGCTTTCATACACTTATAGCTCTAGTGCACCCGTTGCATGGCAATCCCTACTCCTCACATTGACATCAATTGCTGGGAATCTCCATAGCCCTTTGAGTAGCCGCGTCGATGTGGGACTTTCTCCTTTTGTCTTCTCCACAAAACCTGCACCATCGTATTCTATTCCACCTATAGTGCCATATCCATGGCTCACACTCATGTGTTGCATTAAAGTTGAAAAAGATTGAGAACGTAAAAAGTGTGAAACAATTGCTTGGCTTGTCATCAGGGTTGTGCATGATTTGAATATTTTGTGTGGTGAAGATGGAGCATAGCCAGACTATATGATTTTGTAGGGTTAACTTTCTTTGGCCATGCTATTTTGAGAAGACATGATTGCTTTATTAGTATGCTTGAGGTATTGTTGTTTTTATGTCAAATGATAGACTATTGCTTTGAATCACCCATGTCATTATATGATCAAGATTATGCTAGGTAGCATTCCACACCAAAAATTATCTTTTTTATCATTTACCTACTCAAGGACGGGTAGGAATTACGCTTGGGGATGCTGATACGTCTCCGTCATATCTTTAATTTTTGATTGTTCCATGCCAACATTCTACAACTTTTAAATAGTTTTGGCAACTTTTATACTATTTTTTGGGACTAACATATTAATCCAGTGACCAGTGTCAGTTCTTGTTTGTTGCACGTTTTTGTTTCACACAAAATCCATATAAGACAGAGTCCAAACGGGATACAAACTTACACATATTATTTTTGGAATATATGTGATTTTTGGGAAAAAGAATCAACACAAGACGATGCCCGTGGGGCCCACAAGGACGGAGGGCGTGCCCCATGGGGGTAGGGCGCGCCCCTGGACCTTGTGGTCACCTCGTAAGGCGGTTGGTGCCCTTCTTCTGGCGTAAGAAAGCTAATATCTGGATAAAAACATGTTAAAATTTCATCCCGATCGGAGTTACGAATCTCCGAGAATTTAAGAAACGGTGAAAGGCCAGAATCTAGGAGCGCAGAAATAGAAGGAAACAGACAGAGAGATCCCATCTCGGAGGGGCTCCCGCCCCTCCGCCGCTATGGAAGGCAAGGACCAGAGAGGAAACCCTTCTTGTCGGTGCACCAAACCCTGTGTCTGTTGCCCAGACTGTGCATAGGCACAGGAACAAGAATGAAGCACCAGCCCAAGTCAAAATACAAGAAACCACGAGATTCGAAGGACCAAGAACGAGCCAAGGAATCAGGATATCGTCAAGAGAAAAGCATCCCTTGTCAGACAAGCGAGCCCGGCAAGGAGCGAGGCCACCCACAGAAGCAGACAGCCAAAACACTCCGCTAGGGCCTGTCGGGGCTCACAGAGGCAGAGCTACCTCACCAACCACTCCACCACGACCCACGTCGTCGATCAGTGCTGTGTCAAGCCACAAAGTGATTAAGTGGCAGCCATTCGCTACATGGCAGCCATTTCCTATAGAAGAAACCCAGAGATGACGCCCGTCCTATGACGTGTCAAGAGAACAGGTGCGGAGCTGGCAAGATAGCCCGGCAAGCCTTGCCGGGTAACCAACGATGTGACATGAAGAGGTGCATTTAATGTGCCCTATCAGCCTACAGAGTTAGGTATGATAGCACTGTTTGCTATCTTATCAGTGCACAATGACTATTTTGCCACTGTGGTTACCCCTTGATCTATAAAAGGAGGCCCATGGCAACCATATAAACGGTTAGAAGGTTGGATAACTCACACCCCCATACACGCGTTGTCGCTGCTGCCTAAGGCAAGTGTACTATGCACGACCACCACATTTTCCACCATCAATGCACCAAAGCAGGATTAGGGTTTTACACCTCACGGCGGCCCGAACCTGGGTAAATTTCCTGTGTGATCTCTACCGCGCTGCCCCACGCTCGTCTGATCTTTGTGCAATGCGTCGCCCCCCTGCCGAAGTAGCAAGGGACCTCCTGGTCCCATGGGTGGCTGTGGTTTCCCGCGACATCTTTGTCGCGCCAGGTTGCGGGCTCGCTTGTGCGAACATGAAGGCATGAGCAGTTCATCGTCTTCACCGCTATCTTCATCTTCGGCGATGCAATCGACCATGGCGCCTAAGAAGAAGCCCAGTCCTCCAGCTCATCCATCCACATTGAAGGCTCCGCGGCCCGCAGCCTCTAATGCTGCACGGGGAGGGGGGGTCGGGCGGCCGTGCGTGAGGGCGTGGACGCTGCTAGGGAAGTGGTCGGAGTAGGCGGAACCATCAGCACTTCCCCCGTGGCCGACGCAAGAGCAGGAGGTGCCGGAGGAGAGCCACATCAGCAGCACCCTGGCGGCCACGCTCCCCAAGGATACGGGTGAGGGAGCCACTCCATCTGCGCCCATCTCCCCCACCGACGGGCACAACCACAGCAACATCGCTCGGACCATGGCGAACCACCGCCCTCCGGCCGTGCCCACCAAGGGTGTAGTCACTGCGCGTACACCTCCCCGGGGGCGGGCCAACCAAGACCCTGCGCACGACGGAGCGACTGGCCCTCAAGAGCTTTTGCCGCACCATGTCCGTGTAGTCGCCCCGCAGCAGCAGCAGGGGCGCAGCGCTACCGCCGGTGGCACCATGAGGAGCCGAGTGACGGCACGATCGACTTCATCAACATCCATGCCAAGTATGACTCTACAGGCCATGGCGGGAGCTTAGCTGCTGCTGAGGTTTCCGCCGGCGGCCGAGCAGATGGATGAATGGCGCACCACCATCCAAAGCCTGCTCGGTTTCGCCGAAGCTAGGGGCTCATGACGAGCTGGTCCGCCACGACCTCCCCAAACAATAGCAACAACTCGGGCTGCTGACTGAACGGAAGGGGCCATACCCACTGTGCAATCCCCGCTGTGGCAGCCAGTACGAGCACACCAAAATCAAGACCCCGGTGACGTCTAGATGGCCTCTTCTGAGCCCTGAGCACGTTTAGGCCAACGTCGAGCCCCGAGGATAGGCGGAGAGGAGATGTGCGCATCGTCAAGCAATGCTACGACGACCTCCGCCAGACTAACTGGTATGACGACCTCAACATCGACGAGCCTACGGTCGGTGTTGGTGGGTGCCTACCTTTCGAGGTTGGCTACCCTGCCTTTACACAAGAGCTGCAGCAAGTCTGTTGGCTGTCCGTTCACAGGTTCAAGCCAGATATACTTGAGAAGTACGATAGGAGGCTGAACCCAACAGAGTTCCTAAGCATCTACACCATCGCTGTTCAGGCTGCCGGGGGAAGAGATGAGAAGGTGTTCGCCAACTACTTCCGTTTGGCTCTCAAGTCCAATGTGAGGTCTTGGCTGATGCACCTAACGGAGAATTCCATTTCGTCATGGGCTAACCTATGCCACAAGTTCATTGGCGCTTTCACTAGCGGTCATCAGGAACCCGATAGGCCCATCGATTTGCAGCTCCTCTAGCAGAAAGAAGGAGAACCCCTCTATAAGAATTTACAAGATTCAACAAAGTTCATTGGAACATCCCAAATATCCATCCAGCAGCCGTAATAGCTGCCTTCAAGTCCAACGTGCGCAACCGTCGTCTCCGTTCCAAGATGAACGTGTGGTTGCCCAAGACTGTGAAGGAGCTCTACACACTAGTGGATAAGTGTGCTCAGATGGAGGAGGGAAGGAAGCTGCCCGAAGAGGAAGATTGCACCAATGTTTATTCAGAAGATGATGATGAATCAACCAGTCAGAAAAAGAGCAAGAAGCGCAGTAAGAAGCGGAGAGATAAATGAGTGATGACCATTGAAGTATCGGGTACACCTAGTACCAGCAAGAAGGCCAAAGTTGAGGTCCCCGACAAGGAAGCTGCCGCGTGCACTTATTGCCAGGAAGCCGCTGCCACTGAGAAAGCCGGGAAGGGTGATGGGCTATATTGTAAGATTCATCAGACCAGGGGCCACAACATTCAAGAGTGTTATCAGGTTGAGCAGCTTGTCAAGAAACAGAAAGCAGAGTATGAGAAGTGAGATAAGAAAAAAGGTCTGAATGTTGCTAGCGGTAAGAGCCGAGGTGGTGAAGTAGGCCGCCCTGGAAAACCCTTTCGAAGCCAAGGAAAGCCTACCACAAGTCGAGAGAAGGAAACCTATGATGATGAGAGTGATGGAGGGGATGAAGAGGAAGCCAGTGAGTAGGAGTTTCAAAAGGCCACAGACGCCCTGTGCATTGACGGAGGTGCATCTCTGCATGCTTCTGTTGACACCAGATTTTGGCATGGTCAAGAACTTATTTAACATGGCCTCAAATGGAGAAGTGATCTACATGAAAGAATTCCGTATTATTAAATGAACATCTTTGAAGTTTGGGTCATCGTCGTCCGATTTCATCTCGAAGGCCGAAACTATGCTCAAAGTACTAAGATCTTATATTCAGAGTACAGTTTGGCCGATTAAGCCCCTAAGAGGAACTCAAAAGGAAAAATGACCTACACGAGTTGTCTTCTTCTCGTCGAAACGGTCGATTTAGATATAAAAATCATCCAAATCCAAGTTTGTATGCAAAAATTAGAGCAATCGGAGTGCAGCACTGTCACGAGGCGAGATGTGGCGCGCCCCACCAGACACATGTCTGACGGGTAGCGCGAGAGAATAGCCTGTTTTGCGAGACTGATTTGACCCTCAATATAACCTCTGACACAAAAACTTTCAACATGAAAGTTGTTCGTCTCGTCGAAAAAGTTAAGATTGCTTTTGGGCTCGTTTTCATCTGAGATCGTTTACCGTCACAAAAATGACCCGCAAGGTGTAGCCAGTTTAAACCGGACTGTTTTGGAAAGTTTGGATAAAACCAATCCGAATTTGACTGGGGTTCTGGACGTGAATCCAAGCCGTTTCCTTGCACAGGAAGTCCAGCTGCCTCTTGTATATCTAAGGGCTAACGGCCGATTGAACAACACACAATCGATCAATTCATCTACCACTTTTTATCTTTTATCTTTTCTCCTTAACCCTAGTTCTTCTTCTTCCTCGTTCTTTGTCTGTTCTTCTTCTTTGCAGGGCGGCGAACCTTGAGGCCCTAGGGGTGATCAGGTCGACCTAGGGAAGCCCATAGCCGCCGCGCGTCCAGACGGGGTCCCTCCCGGGCGTGCGTGGTTTCGTGTCTTCAAAAGCGCCCGCCGGATTGCCTGCGTACCGCGCTTCCGGCCGGGTCTCCTTCGACATGAGCTGCGGTGCATCACCCTCGCCGTCGAGGGTACATGGTGACGTGTTCGTGTGCGAACACACTTTTTGGCGACTCCACAAGGGACAAAGTTTTGAACGGTCTCCAGCCCGTTCTTGCTATGAAGAGATCGTCATCAAGTTGCTGCAATCTACAAAGGTAATATGAATACCCAATTCCCTTTTGTAGATGCCAATAATCTATATGTTGTTGCTGGATCACCTAATGAGCATAATGTATCGGCTAGCCCTAATTTTATTAATCATGCATCTAATTATGCGCAAGGGCCGATGCAAAGCAATCTTCATGCTTCAAATTCTTATGATTTTAGCAATGTACAACATATGTATCCAAACTCTCATGCATTGGCAACCCCACAAATCCATATGCCGATGAACAACATGATGGGTTTGGTTAATCAATTTGAAACACCTCATGTCAAAATTTCCAATAGCATACAAGAAAGTGTTTCACATTTTTATTCATAGGCAACTAATTTTCAATATGTGAATCCAACCTTGCCGATGGATGGGAGAATTGGCCATGCTACTACTAGCTATTTGGGCAGTTACTCTCAACCATCATATGCTACACCACATGTTAGTAATTTTTCAGCACCGTATGCAACTGTAGATGTTCATAATTCGGCCCCACATCTTCATGGTCATAGCCGAATAAGTGAAAATTTTACAGGAACACATGTGCCATCATCAAATACTGTAGCATATAATGCATACTCTACGCAATTCAAGAATTTCGGCAACACTCACGAATCATTGCCGAAAGAATCTGAAAGTATTGCGGAGCAATCTCTTCCAGAAGTGGTTGTGGCTGCGTTAAAAAAGAGCTTGACACAAAATAAGAGGATTAGTGCTCTTTGCCTTGAACAATATAAAAAGGGGTTGTATCATGATTATGCTGCAATAAAGGCTAGAGTTTTGCAAGAAGATGAAACTTCATCAATTGATATAATTGGTGAGAGAGCATATGGTTATACAGCAGTTCATACACCTCGACCTAGTACCGCAGCATATTATACACCCCCTACACAATTGCAAAATTCCGGCAACACTAACACTTCATTGCCGAAAGATTCTAAAAGCATTGGGAGGCAAACTAATCTAGAGCAGGCTGGAATTGAGAGGGGAGTTAAAGCTTTGCGCGATAGGGTGCAGGTACTTCGCCGAGAGAGAATTGACAGGGAATTGGCTCAAAGAAAAGATGCCTTGCCAATTGATATAACCGGCAAAAAGAATGATGATTCGGAAACTAAAAGTGCTTCGGTTGAAAAAGCCGAATCAAGTAGTATATATTCCGAATCCATCAAATCCAAAGAGGCAAGCATTATTGAGAAAGGGCATGGCAAGCATAGCAAAACAACCATGTTTGATTTTTCTGAAGTTAATGGAACCTACTTCCTGCCCTATGAGTTTCTGGCCATAGAAATTGACAAGCTTCAAGGACAAGAGCAAGTAGCCGAACAAAGTTCGGTTGACGAAGATCTTCAAATTTATGATGCACGAAATCAAGAAGAAAATTGTGACATGGTGTTGGGAAGTCATCCAGAAGCAAAGTAGAATATTATTCATCATATGCAATCATCATGCTCTCCCAACATACTTGAAGAGCTATGTCTAGCAAGTATTTACCTATTTTCAGATTTGGTCACAACTTTATTGTTGATGCATCTATTAGAAAAATTGTAATAAGTAATTTTCAAAGACCAATGAAGAAGGGAAGTTTACTTGTTAGCAATAAAATTGTTACTAAGAATCGGTCAATATATTGTACCATTCAAAGAGACCGATAGTGACTTACTACTGCAGCCAAAGCTTTTCCCATTGCTTTATTTAAAGTTCATATCTAATTGGGTAGCTTTGCTTATTTCTTACTTGTCTTACACTTGGTCTCAATTGAGACATGTATGTTCTAACTATTTTCGTTTCAGAAATTTAATGCCAAGATTAAAATCCTCTGAGCAAACCGATGCCAGTATAGTTTCTTATCCAAAGACATCGGAGATAGAGTGCAAAACACAATGCATAGCCGAATGGGGTGATGCAAAATGTGAACCATTCGTTTTCTTAACTCCAAAGTCGTTCTCACAACAAGATCGGATAGAGAATACAAAGTTCACCTTCAAATCAAGCATGTGTGATCAAATATTTAATTTGTTGTTGAGAAATAATTATATTAGAATTCTTGATCACCATGTTGAGCCATCTGTCCAGGGACGAATGTATTGTAAGTTGCATGATTTGTCCAAGCATAATTTTGAGGATTGCAACATGTTTCATCAAATAGTTAAATTGGCCATTGATAAAGGACGATTGAAATTTGTTGAGACAACAAGAGATCACCAGTCTATTCCGATTGGTCCCGATGGTAGAAAGTTTTTGCATCGGCTACTTCAAGCCAATCCATTTAAAGAGAAGATAAAAACTGTAGGTGATGGGATTAAGCTTTGAAGTAAAGAAGTTGTTGAAGAGCATAATGAACATAATCTTGAGGGTGAAAATTCCATCGAAGCTACAATGGAGACGCCAAGGACTGGGGGGCAGCAAGCAAATTCAGAGATCGGTGCAAGCACAACCAAAGCAAACAAAAGCCGCAATAAGCACAAGTGCAAGAAATTCAAGGTCAATTTTTCATAATTATTAGATAAATATCAAAATAAGAGTGAAGAGAAAAGTGCTTATCGGCCAACTAATGCAAAAGCATCAAGATCACCCCAAGGCACAAATATGAGGATTGGTATTGGAAAAGTGAAAATTTTCATGCAACATATTCATATCCTTATTTTGGGCTGCCAATGCCAATGTCCTGAATTTCTCCCTATGCTCGTGTAGATTCATATCCATCATGGGACAAGTATGATACAAGGGCACATTCTCCATATTATTTTAGACCATCTCATCAATATTATGCAGCTCCGAGAAGATCAACATTTGAACAATCACATGTTGAAGACTGTTTCAATCATAAGGAATTAGTCCAGAGCTCAAAGAAGAAGAAAGCAGTGGTCAAGCAAGTTTACCGTGTTAAAACAGATGGTCGTAAGAGTGCAACTTCACATTTGATCTCAAATGAAAAAGAGCCAATTAAAGTGTTGACATTGGCTACTAAAGGCAATGAGATGAAGCAACCAATTATTGAGAGTCAAAGTGCCAAATCTGAAGAAAATAAGTTGAGAGTGCACAAGGTCAAAATACAATCACACCCAAGATGCCCACTTGGTTTATCATATTGGCAAAAGAGGGAATTACAAAATCTTAGTGCACAAGAGCTGAGACAGAAGAACATGGCATGGGTTCCCAAGAGGATCAATCATAAAAAAAGGATGTGCATGCTTCTATTGCAATAAGTACAATAAAAGTAAAGAAAGAGAAGAATGGAAGCAACAAACAATTAAGCCGAAGGTGTGCATCACAATATCAAAATCTTCGGTTAGCACATCATTCATTTTCTTCAACCATGCCATTGATGCCTTTGCCATGGAATTCATCCATAGGTATGATCAATTACCCTCCATGGATTTATTTTGTTCCATGGATGCAACTTAATTTTCTATATCATGACAGGATATTACCAAATCACCATACATTTGGTTAGTTACGTTTTTGTTGCTAATAGAAAAGGGCTGAAATATTTTATTGCCATTTCATTTGTTTATTTCGGCTATACATACTTTGGTGGGTGAATTCTACATGGACCTCATGGGAATGGCCGATACTTATATATCGCCCTAAGAATATCTAAGAATGGTCGGTGTGGTATTCTAACATCGTCCTTAGTTTGAGTAGAGATTGAGATAAGTACTTGCAAAGGAATTTGTCAAATTGATGCCATTGAAGATATTATGCATAGACCAATTCATCAAAATTGCAAAGTGAAATTATGTTTTGATTAGGTGTGCTTTGGCTTATTAGTTTTCAGAATTTACGTAAGGCCAAATCACGGTTGATTTTTTTTATTGAGCATCATATTGACATCATGCATAATATTGTTTTTAGCTTGATCTCTCTAGTACCATGGAGATTATATATTGATGGTTAAATTTGTAACAATGGCCAAGGTGTTGGTGTTGTTTATTTATCTCCATATGAAGCTATTTTGTGAAGCCTCATGCCTCTTAAAATATTTTTGCAGAATGATCAAAGCTGAATATGCATTGTTATTCGGATTGGAGTTTTGCCTTGCTATAGGTGCTATACATATTGAGGCTTCCAGTGATTCGTTATTAGTAGTGCAACAAATATCCAAGGGTTATCAATGTTTTGACGAGTCACTTATAGTTTATCTTTTGGTATGTCTAGATGCAAAATTTACCTTGGGTTGCATTAAAATTGTTCATATATTTAGACACGTCAATTGAAGAGAGTTGGCATAGCAAGCATCCGGCTACCATGTCCGTCATGGTGTATTGCATATCTATCAATGGCAGATGCTTATTCTTGCCAACATAGGTAAGGCCGAATTGGAGCTCACTACCTCGGCCACTAATGGAACTTTTATGCAGACAAAGTAAGGATTCGAGAGAGTTCATTGTTGATAATCTGCAAGATCCTAGGAGAAGGGTGGACAATATGGTTGATGGATGGTCTTGACATGCATACCTATGGAACTTTATAGTCGGATTAATGAAGTTGGGAAAGTCACCCAAGCTTGCATCAAAATATTCACACAAGCAATTGCTGATATAAACTTATCGTCGTAAGCATATGGAAAATGGCTGATATAGTGTTGACATCGTCCTTAGAGCAAGCTATGTGCAAGTTATTTTTCGGCACACAAGCTTTGCCGAAAAATAGGGGGGCATGTGTTGACACCAGATTTTGGCACGGTCAAGAACTTATTTAACATGGCCTCAAATGGAGAAGTGATCTACATGAAAGAGTTCCGTATTATTGATATGAACATCTTTGAAGTTTGGGTCATCGTCGTCCGATTTCATCTCGAAGGCCGAAACTATGCTCAAAGTAATAAGATCTTCTATTCAGAGTAAAGTTTAGCCGATTAAGCCCCTAAGACGACCTCAAATGGAAAAATGACCTACACGAGTTGTCTTCGTCTCGGCGAAACGGTCGATTTTGATATAAAAATCGTCCAAATGCGAGTTCGTATGCAAAAGTTAGAGCAATCGGAGTGCAGCACTGTCACGAGGCGAGATGTGGCGCGCCCCACCAGACACAGGTCTGATGGGTAGCGCGAGAGAGTAGCCTGTTTTGCGAGACCGATTTGACCCTCAAGATGACCTCTGATCAAAAAACTTTCAACATGAAAGTTGTTTGTCTCGTCGAAACGGTTAAGATTGCTTCTGGGCTTGTTTTCATCCAAGATCGTTTACCGTCACAAAAATGACCCGCAAGGTGCAGCCAGTTTAAACCGAACAGTTTTCGAAAGTTCGGATCAAACCAATCCGAATTTGACTAGGATTCTGGACGTGAATCCAAGCCTTTTCCTTGCACGGGAAGTCCAGCCGCCTCTTATATATCTAAGGGGTGACGGCCGATTGAACAAAACACAATCGATCAATTCATCTACCACTTTTTATCTTTTATCTTTTCTCCTTAGCCCTAGTTCTTCTTCTTCCTCGTTCTTCGTCTGTTCTTCTTCTTTGCAGGGCGGCGAACCTCAAGGCCCTAGGGGCGATCAGGTCGACCTAGGGCAGCCCATAGCCGCTGCGCGTCCAGACGGGGTCCCTCCCGGGCGTGCAGGGTTTCGTGTCTTCAAAAGCGCCCGCCGGATTGCCTGCGTACCGCGCTTCCGGCCGGGTCTCCTTCGACGTGAGCTGCGGTGCATCACCCTCGGCGTTGAGAGTACACGGTGACGTGTTCGTGTGCGAACAGCTTCTCATCGCCAGCTTAAGCGGTGGGTGCGAGAAGTCAATACCGAGGAGCCAGCACCAGAGGCCCGAAAGCCGCTCAAATTGTCCCATATGCCCATCATCTTCGACACAGAGGACCATCCTAGCCATACCACTGCGGTAGGACGTTTGTCGTTGTTGGTCTCTCCAACAATCCGCAACCTCAAGGTCACAAAGATGCTGGTGGACGGCGGGCCTGGGTTGAATCTGATTTCCCTGGCAAGCTTCAGATAGGGGAAGAAGAGCTAGAGGTTACTAACACGTTTCAAGGAGTTACTCCTCGTAGGAGCCATCCCAAGGGAAAGATCACGTTGCTAGTAACATTTGGGGGAGAAATAAACTACCGGATTGAGAGGATTGTGTTTGATTTGATTGATCTCCCCCTACCATACAATGGGATTCTTGGACACCCGGCCCTAGCTAAGTTCATGGCGGCATCACACTATGCCTACAACACATTGAAGATGCCTGGGCCACTGGGAGTCATTACTATCCCCTAAGATGAGAAGGATGCGATCATTTGTGTGGACAAGATGTACCGGGAGGTAGTCACGGCAGAGGCAGCGGCCGCGCCGCCTAGGAAAGTCAAGCAAAGAAGAGAGACTGTAGGGACTTCGGTAAAGAGTCCGGGAAGCGTGCCCCCACAAAGTGCAGGTTACCCATTGACTACGTGCCGGAGTGTTCTAACAACAAGAGATCCAAGGTCACTTCACCCCAAGTGAAGAAGGTCCCGGCAGGGCTGGCTAGCGTTGATGGTAATTTAATGATCAGAGCCACCCTCGATGACAGATAGGAAAGTGCACTCATTGCCTTCCTGCGGGCGAATATCGTTGTGTTTTCCTGGCAACCATCTGATATCCCAGTGTTCCCGGAGAGGTAATCGAGCACCACCTTGTTGTCTGCCCACATGCCCGACCTGTCAAACAGAAAGTCTGGAAGAAGGCCTTGGAGAGGCAGTAGTTTATTGTAGAAGAGATCAAGAAGCTTGAGCCAGCTGGTTTGGTCAGAGGAGTATTTCACCCCATGTGGTTGGTGAATCCAGTGGTAGTCCGAAAGGCTAACGGGAAGTGTAGGCTTTACATAGATTTCACAGATCTCAACAAGGCTTGCCCGAAAGACCCATTTCCCTTGCCGCGCATCGACTAGATCGTGGATTCCACTTCAGGTTGTGATTTGCTCTCCTTTCTAGAGGCATACTCTGGGTATCACCAGATCTTCATGTCCAAGGAAGATGAAGATAAGACATCGTTTATCACTCCTTGTGGTATGTACTGCTTTGTCCGCATGCCATTCGGATTAAAGAGTGTCGGGTCCAATTTTGCAAGGGCAATCCAGATTGGTTTTGAGAGACAGTTGCACAGAAACATAGAAGCGTACACGGATGACATTGTGGTGAAGACCAAGGATAAGGCCACCTGTCGGTGTCAAAACCGGTGGATCTCGGGTAGGGGGTCCCGAACTGTGCGTCTAGGCGGATGGTAGCAGGAGACGGGGGACACGATGTTTTTACCCAGGTTCGGGCCCTCTCGATGGAGGTAAAACCCTACTCCTGCTTGATTGATCTTGATGATATGAGTATTACAAGAGTTGATCTACCACGAGAACGAAGAGGCTAAACCCTAGAAGCTAGCCTATGGTATGATTGTTGTTCTTGGTCTTACGTACTAAACCCTCCAGTTTATATAGACATCAGAAGGGGCTAGGGTTACACAGAGTCGGATACAAGGAAGGAGATCGATATATCTGTATTGCCAAGCTTGCCTTCCACGCCAAGTAGAGTCCCATTCGGACACGGGACGTTGTCTTCAATCTTGTATCTTCATAGTCCAACAGTCCGGCCAAAGGATATAATCTAGCTGTCCGGATACCCCCCTAATCCAGGACTCCCTCAGTAGCCCCCGAACAAGGCTTCAATGACGATGAGTCCGGCGAGCAGATTGTCTTCGGCATTACAAGGCAGGTTCCTCCTCCGAATACTTCATAGAAGATTTCGAACACGAGGATCGTGTCCGACTCTGCAAAACAAGTTCCACATGAAACCGTAGAGAGAATAATATTTTCACAAATCTAATCTGCGGGACGCAATCCGTAGTGTGACATCACACCACAACCAGGTCACCATTCGAATCGTTTTTCACAACCAACCTCAGCGTGTTTCGCGAGGCGGTTTCCTTGGCATGTCTTGTCGAAGCAGAGATCGTGTCCCCTTATTATGGGATTCCCATCAATATGGACATGGGTAACCCAACCGCGCCACCAATTATGGCGCTTGGGGGATAAGCGAGTTTTACCAGGCTGGTGGGGCGCATAGTTTCGTCCGCCCTTATAAAGGGATAAGGGTTCACCTTTTTCTACCCACGCCTTCTTCCTCCTTGCTCATCCATTCTCGCGCACTCGAGCTCCAGCGCCCAAGTCCACATCCTTCTCCTCAACCCTCTCCAAACATGTCCGGAGCGGGAGGCAAGTGGGTGGTCTCCTCCATTACGGAGGGAGACATCAAAAAGCTACGCGGGGCTGGATACTTAGCCGCGGATATTGCGCACCGACTGACAGTCGCGGGGCAGACCGTCCCTACCCCGGAACCTTATGAAAGTGTGGTTTTCCTCCCCCACTTCGTCCGCGGACTAGGGTTTCCCCTCCATCCATTCGTCCGCGGCCTTATGTTCTATTATGGGCTGGACTTCCATGATCTAGCTCCAAATTTCATCCTCAACATCTCGGCATTCATCGTCGTGTGCGAGGCTTTCCTCCGCGTCTGGCCCCACTTCGGCCTGTGGCTGAAGACCTTCAATGTCAAACCGATGGTAGTAGGCGGCCAACAAGCGGAATGCGGTGGAGCCATGGTGGGCAAAATGCCCAACGTTACATGGCTCGAGGGCTCCTACGTGGAGACCATAAAGGGGTGGCAATCGGGGTGGTTCTACATCACCAAGCCGCGCGACACCAAGTGGGTGGCGGGCCCCGAGTTTCGATCCGGAATCCCCACGCGGCTCACTTCCTGGAAGGAGAAGGGCCTGTCCTGGGGCTCATCGGTGGAGCTGGACGGACTCCAGAAGTGTATCCGGAACATGATAGGTAAGAAACTCAAGCTTGTCAACATAGTCCAAGTCATGCTCTTCCGTCGGATCCTCCCGTGTCAACAACGGGCTTTCAACTTATGGGAGTTCGACCCGGCCCAGCACCAGACTCTACGCGAGCTCTTTGACATGACGCATAAGGACGTCTGGAAGGTGCTGTTCAAGGGCGCCGAGGTCCCCCCCCCTTACCGAGGACCGCGGGCTAAGCGCGACGCGCCCTGTGAATCCGGTAAGTTCTGTACATCTCGTAGGGTATTTATTTTCCATAGTTTAACCATATGCGGGGTCTGAGCTCCCATGCCTTTGACAGGACTGGATGGAGACATCGGAGCAGATTGACTGCCCGGCCCCTCTTCCCGAAGACCCTGCAGACGCTCTCCTGACGGAGATGCGGACTCCGGCTCCTTATGTGGTGTCGGAGAATAAGATCAAGAAGAAGGCCATGGGAACCCGAAAGAGTTCCCGGCGCCAGGTGGTATCGGACTCATCGTCTGATAACTCTGAGAGGCACTCCTCCCCTGAAAACGAGGAGGAGGAAGATGACGGTTCTCCCCCTCCAGCCGGGGGAGACAGGAAAAGGAAGGCCACCCAAATCGGGGAGGCCGGAGGGTCCAAGAAGGGAAGGACTCTCCTTCCGAACTGTTCCACCATCGCCGCCGACAGCGAATACGTGTGGTTACTCAAGGCCAAGCCCCTGGCGAAGTCATAAGTATTCGGATACCAGAGTAACTCATAGCATACTTTTATTGCACTGCTTCTCCTAACGTCGAATATGATCATGCAGTCCGTCCCGAGCCCGCATCGACGTATCCTCGTCGGACGGTTCCTTGGACTCATCGGATATGGATAGTGAGTCACTTCCAACCGCCTCCTCTCCTCGCCCTACGGAAAATGTCGAGGTATTGTCTCAAGGGGCACCGAACCGAGGGGAGGTAGTCCTGGAGGCGCCACAAGGCAATCTTCTGGACTCCATGCGCAAAGGGAGCAAGACTCCCAAGGGCTCCAAGTTCGGCCCTCAGCCGAACACCGCGCCGAAACCTCCAGTGGTTCTAGACTCCGGCAGGCGCCCCCCTGCCAAGAGGGGCAAGCCGCCCGTGCCAGTGACCTCTGTCTATCCAGAGGCACCGGACAACCTGCTGGGAGCGCTTTGCGGCACTTCCATCGATGAAGAGCACCGCACTATTATGAGTGCGGTGATCAATAAGGTTCAGTCCACCAAGAGCAGACGGACTGAAGCCTGTGCTAGCCTTCTAACATGCTTGGAGGTAAGTATTTAAAATATAGGAAAATATTACCGCATAGACAGTAGCCCCTAATGCTCTGTTTGGTGTTCACAAAGAAAAGCCAAATAGAGGATCAAATAATATTTGCATGAGTCTAATACAAGTATGTCTATATGCGTATGCAGGCTTCGCTGCTGACCTCTGTCGCACTGACTGCGGAGGTCGCCGCACTGAAGAAGAACCTCGAGCGGTCTGAGAAAGAACTCGGCCATGCCAAGAGGTAGCTCGAGGAGAACAAAGGTATGTAATACCTTGTCTATATATATATATAAAGATGTGGTTGCAAAATGATAGGATCATCATGGATGTGCGAGGGGCCACGACCGAAGTGGCGACCCTGAAGCGAGCGTTGTCCGAGGCAGAAAACAAAGCGGCTGAGGAGCACACCGAGCGGGAGAAACAAGAGGCACGGGTGGGCAAGGTGCAACAAGAGCTCCAGGCTCTCGTGAAGAAGCACGAGACTTTGGAGCTTGACTTGAAGACGCGAGAGTCCGAGCTTGCCGCGGCCCTCGAGAGCACAAAGCATGCCAAGGCTGAAGCCCAAAAGGCCCTCCAGGAAACTGAGGCGATGAGGAATATAGCGGCGGGTAAGGCATTCATTATGCAAAGCAAGCATGTGAAAGTAAATTACTTGTTACTTACCCGAGTCCGGAGATCTCCAGGAGCATTCGCAGATTTGCCCCGCAGCGTGTCGGATGACGCAAAGTACTACCAGGCCGAGGAGGGAAGCTCGACGGAGAAGTTGTTTTGGTCTCAGTATACTGGGACCGAACACCTGATGCATGTGAGCGACCAGCTGAAGCAACTGGTCGAGCTGCACAAGGCGGCCGAACAGGCCATGAGGGGCTTTATAGTCCGGATGTGGCCTGGCGACTCCCTTCCCAACACCTACTTCGGCCTGGTGAGGCGGCTTGTGGATGCCTGCCCATGGCTGGAAGTCATAAAGCGGTCTGTCTGCATCGAAGGTGCACGCTGGGCTTTTGCCCGTGCGAAGGTGCACTGGGCCAAGATGGATGCCGAGAAGCTGGTGAAGGAGGGGCCGCCGAAGGGAAAGGAGCATCGCCACCCTGAAATGTATTATGATGGTGTCCTGAAGGTTGCCCGTCTTGTGGCGGACGAGTGTGCGAAGGATGTAATTTTTGAATGAACTTGCTCGTGTGATCCTGTATTATGAAAACTTGTTCATGTGCGCTATGCAACGCTTGTTTGAATTTAAAATATTACCTTCTGTGCGGCTGTTTATCAAATCTGAGAGATATCCAGTCGTCGGCTTCTGCCCCCATGCCACGAGTGCTGGGGTGTTCGGGATAAATCGGAGCACTCTTTTTCCCATTGTTGGGTCCTTCGAGGGAGGTGCTCGGCACAACGAACAAGGCAATCGGACTATAATGCTTTATCACTCTCACTTAGCCATGGAAGTCTACAATTTAAATTTTCGTGAAGCGCCTAGTATTCGGAAGGCCGAATTCGGGGCACTATACACGCCTAAGCCGGACAAAGCCGACTCCTCGCCCAAAGCGGCATAAGTCTTTAGGGACTCGAGACCTCTCGAACAGCGAACAACTCTCGCCTTATCATGACTGTCAGTTTTAGCTTTCTCTACTGAGGTGCTTGCCCAGATGAACTGGAGCACAATCGCAGTAGTTCTCCCAGTGCTACCTTAGCCGATATAGCGGAACGTAAGGTACCAAAACATGGGAGCCGGGCAAACCCAACTATTGACCCCAGACATGATTCGGAGCTGATGCATGTAATGTTATAAGTTCGGGGTGTCGCACTATCGAAAGTGTTCGGACTTCTCACGCCGTATTATGGGGTACGCTTAAGCCCCTGGCGTATTGGCCGTACCAGAGTGTACGGGTGCTGAATGTCATGAAGGAACATATATATAAAAAAGAATAGAGAATGCGGTAATAGTCAAGTGCTATGCATTGTTTATTCAAAAAGGTGCGTCGAAGCAGAATGATACAAGTAGTGCGATAAGAAAAAAGTAGGACTATTTGACATGTCCCCTCCAAGGGCAAGCTGAGGAATGGTATTTAAAGCAGGTATTTCACTCCTTATCAGAGACCACCTAGGAGTTCCATGGTCCGATGTAGCTTTCTGCCTCCTTGGTTGTTGTATCGTGTGTCCGGCAATCATACTGCCGGACGGGGTTTCCAGAGAGTAAAGTCCTGAAAGAGAGAAGAAATAACAAAGCGGGAAGCCCCTAGTGCGGTTGAGCCGTGTTTTGGGGCGTGCCGTAGTCGTGCCCCCCACTTATGCCCATGGTATTTTCAATGCATAATTATGTACGCGTGGCATGGATTTCGCCGTTTGGCTGGGACTGTGGTGGGGGCCGCATTGCTATGCGAGTTCAGAACATGCCAGGCGGTCTTGTTGTAGATTACTCCGGGCGCGCTTGACGGTGTCCGGGTGTTTAATCACTGAACTGGTGGATTGCCTAAAGAGGCTCCTTTGTGCTTCTGCTGCGAGGGCCGCAGTGTGCTCCTCCATGCGGAGAGAGCACTCTATGTTTCCATTGACTGTGATGACCCCCCGAGGACCTGGCATCTTGAGCTTGATGTATGCATCATGCGGTACCGCATTGAATCTCGCAAATTCGGTTCGCTCGAGCAGTGCATGATAGCCAATGCAGAACAGGACTAAATCGAAGATTAACTCCTCGCTTCGGAAGTTATCCGGGGATCCGAAGACCACTTCCAGTGTGACTGAGCCTGTGCAATGGGCCTCTACACCTGGTATGACGCCTTTGATGGTTGTTTTTGTGGGTTTGATCCTTGAGGGGTCCATACCCATTTTGCGCACTGTGTCCTGATAAAGCAGGTTCAGGCTGCTGCCGCCGTCCATAAGGACTCGAGTGAGGTGAAATCCGTCGATGATTGGGTCTGTTCGGACTCGAGTGGGCAGGACCAGTGTGGCGAATCCACCATGACCTATACTAGTGGGGTGGCACCTGTGATCGAAGGTGATCAGACAGGAGGACCATGGGTTGAACTTTGGGGCGACTGGCTCCAACGCATATACATCCCTTAGCGCACGCTTCCGCTCCCTCTTGGGGATGTGGGTTGCGTATATCATGTTCACCGTCCGCACTTGTGGGGGGAACCTCTTCTGTCCTCCGGTGTTCGGCGGCCGGGGCTCCTCCTCGTCATCGCTATGTGACCCCTTATCTTTGTTTTCGGCATTTAACTTGCCGGCCTGCTTGGACACCCAACATTCCCTGTTGGTGTGGTTGGCTAGCTTGTCGGGGGTGCCATGTATTTGACACGAGCGATCTAGTATACAGTCCAAACTGGACGGGCCCGGAGTGCTACTTTTGAATGGCTTTTTGCGCTGACCGGGATTAGAGCCTCTGAATCCGGCATTGACTGCCATATCCTTGGTATTGTCGCTGTTGATGCGGTGCTTGTATTTGTTGCGACATGACCTGCCATTGCTATCCTTGGTATTTGAAGTACCATGGTTCTTTGATATGTTATTGCTGCGAGCCAGCCAGCTGTCCTCTCCCGCGCAAAAGCGGGTCATGAGTGTCGTGAGGGCTGCCATAGATTTCGGCTTTTCCTGGCCAAGGTGCCGGGCGAGCCACACGTCACGGATGTTGTGCTTAAAAGCTGCTAGGGCCTCTGCATCCGGACAGTCGACGATTTGATTTTTCTTTGTCAGGAACCGTGTCCAGAATTACCTGGCTGATTCCTCTGGCTGTTGAATTATGTGGCTCAAGTCATCAGCATCTGGTGGTCGCACATAAGTATCCTGGAAGTTGTCGAGGAATGCGACTTCCAGATCTTCCCAACAGCCAATGGATTCTGCTGGCAGGCTATTGAGCCAATGCCGAGCTGGTCCTTTGAGTTTGAATGGGAGGTATTTGATGGCGTGTAGATCGTCACCGCGGGCCATGTGGATGTGCAGGAGGAAGTCCTCGATCCATACCGCAGGATCTGTTGTACCGTCATATGATTCGATATTTACGGGTTTGAAAGCCTCTGGGATTTGGTGATCCATTACTTCATCTGTGAAGAATAGGGGGTGCGCGGTGCCTCTGTACTGGGCTATATCGCGACGCAGCTCAAATGAGTCTTGTCTGCTGTGTTCGGCCCGGCCAGATTTACTTTTACTGTATCCGGCGTGACGGTTATCGTCTCGCATAGTGGCGCGCCCTCGTGATCCGTAGATCGATCTTCCGTGTTTTGCTTTGTCCTCCAATACATCTCGCAGGTCTAGCGTGTTACCCTGTGCCTTGACAGTTTTATTTGAGTGGCGTTGGGGTGCGGGCTGAGCTTTTGGCTGAAATGCCTCTCTGTCGCGGCCACAAGGTGGCTGATCAGCCGCGTCATACGCTGGAGATGTAGGTTTTAATGCTTCCTCCTCCAGTCGGGGTAGCAACCTACACTTTGGGTAACTCTTGGAGGGGCGTTCGAGTTCATATTCCTCGGCCGCAAGGACTTCTGTCCATCTGTCAGCTAGCAAATCTTGATCAGCTCGAAGCTGCTGTTGCTTTTTCTTAAGGCTATTTGCCGTGGCTATAAGCCGGCACTTGAAGCGCTCTTGCTCGACAGGATCCTCCGGCACGACAAATTCGTCATCGTCGAGGCATGCCTCGTCTTCAGAGGAAGGCATGTAATTATCATCCTCCGCCTCTCCATCTGCCGCTCTCTCGGGAGGGCTGGCTTCTCCATCCTCCTGCTCTAAATCTTGCTCGAGGGGATTGTCGTAATCTTCGGCACTGTCCGGAGTGCTATTATCTCATGTGCCGGTATCACCGCTTTTGACTTGGCGAGACTTAGAGCGGCGCCGCTGACGTCGGCGCTTGGGTTGCTTCTTGGAGGGGTCATCCTCCGCTGTCCCGTCGCCATTGCCTTCTTTGGGTGTGTCCACCATATATATATATCATATGATGAGGTGGCTGTCCAGTGCCCTATGGGCAGTGGTTCTTGTTCGTCTCCTGCATCGTCGTCCATACTGTCGATGTCTTCGGAATCGAAGTCGAGCATGTCGGTCAAATTGTCGAAAGTAGCTACTAAGTGGGTGGTGGGTGGGCGGTGAATTTCTTCGTCATCCGCATCCCAATCCTGTCGGACATAGTTCGGCCAGGACTCTCCTAACAAGGAGAAAGACCTTAATGAGTTCAGTATGTCGCCGAAGGGCGAGTGCTGAAAGATATTCGCGGAGGTGAACTCCATGATCGGCGCCCAGTCAGATTCGATAGGCACGGGCGCTGGCGGTTCGGAGTCCGTGGCCGGGGAAGAATCCGACAGTTTGGCATCACGGCTCTCATGAAGGGTAAGGTAGATACTCAGCTCGATCGCCGCTGAGAATGCGGCCTCCATGGCGGGGTCTATCCACCCGTCCATGGATGGCGCAATTGGCTCCGAATTGAGGGTCAGAGCGGTTGCCGGTGTGGTATCCTGAACAATGTCCAATGGTAGAGCTAAATCATGCTCATCATGACCGTGCGGTGCACTCGGCAGGGGCTCGAATCCGTCGAAGATCATGTCTCCACGGATGTCGGCCGTGTAGTTTAAGCTTCCAAACCTGACCTGGTGGACAGGGGCGTAACTCTCGATCTGCTCCAGATGGCCAAGCGAGTTGGCCCACAATGCAAAGTCGCTGAATATGAAGATCTGTCCGGGGAGAAAAGTCTCATCCTGGACTGCATTGCTATCGATGATCGAAGGAGCCATCAAGCATGGCGATGATGACACAGAGGAACTCTCAATGAAAGCACCAATGTCGGTGTCAAAACTGGCGGATCTCGGGTAGGGGGTCCCGAACTATGCGTCTAGGCAGATGGTAACAGGAGACGGGGGACATGATGTTTTTACCCAGGTTCGGGCCCTCTCGATGGAGGTAAAACCCTACTCCTGCTTGATTGATCTTGATGATATGAGTATTACAAGTGTTGATCTACCACGAGATCGAAGAGGCTAAACCCTAGAAGCTAGCCTATGGTATGATTGTTGTTCTTGGTCCTACGGACTAAACCCTCCGGTTTATATAGACACCGGAGGAGGCTAGGGTTACACAGAGTCGGTTACAAGGAAAGAGATCTATATATATCCGTATTTCCAAGCTTGCCTTCCACGCCAAGGAGAGTTCCATCCGGACACGGGACGAAGTCTTCAATCTTGTATCTTCATAGTCCAACAGTCCAGCCAAAGGATATAATCCGGCTGTCCGGATACCCCCTAATCTAGGACTCCCTCACCACCCTTATTCAGGATTTGGAAGAGACAGTTGATAATCTGCGCAAGATCAATCTAAAGCTCAACCCGGAGAAGTTTGTATTTGGTGTTCCCTCCAGCAAGTTGCTTGGTTTCTTTGTATCCCACCGTGGGATCAAAGCCAACCCCGACAAGATCAAGGCCATCGAGAAGATCTAGGCACCAAGGATAGTTAAGTCTGTGAGGCACCTGATAGGATGTGTTGCCACGCTAAGCAGATTCATTTCCAAGTCTGCCAAGCGCGCCCTGCCGTTCTTCAAGATTTTGAAGAAGACCGGTGTCAGTGTCAAAACCGGCGGATCTCGGGTAGGGAGTCCCGAACTGTGCGTCTAAGGCGGATGGTAACAGGAGGCAGGGGACACAATGTTTTACCCAGGCTCGAGCCCTCTTGATGGAGGTAAAACCCTACGTCCTGCTTGATTTATTCTTGATAATATGAATAGTACAAGAGTTGATCTACGACGAGATCGGAGAGGCTAAACCCTAGAAGCTAGCCTATGGTATGATTGTATGTTGTCCTACGGACTAAAACCCTCTGGTTTATATAGACACCGGAGGGGGCTAGGGTTACACAAGGTCGGTTACAAAGGAGGAGATATACATATCCGTATTGCCTAGCTTGCCTTCCATGCCAAGTAGAGTCCCATCCGGACACGGGACGAAGTCTTCAATCTTGTATCTTCATAGCCCAACAGTCCGGCCAAAGGATATAGTCCGGATGTCTGGATACCCCCTAATCCAGGACTCCCTCAGTAGCCCCCGAACTAGGTGGGTTCTTCTCCAAATTTCGAACGTTTGTTAAGCAGTGTCCGGTCCCATAAATGTTGGACCTCTTGGCTTCTGCTCCCAATAAGGGCTATCTTCCATGCATTGAATGAATACGAGGCGCCAGGGCGTTTTTACATTCGCCCCCTAGCTAGATAAATATATTGTCTATTAAAGGGATGGGGATTCCTAGATCCAATCCATACCATCCCACCCCAGCGAGAATCCATCGGAGCGCGCTTTGGAAAGATCCACTCTAGCATGGCCGACCTCCGCAGCTCCTCCTCCCGCCCCGTAGCCCTAAGCCCGGTGATTGGGAGAGGTGTTCAGTCCCACATGGTCGATTAGTCGAACTGCAGACTAAGGGATTTCTCCCTCCAGCGTATATGGGTCCCGTCCGAGCCGGGCTCGCCACCTACAATGGCGGGGAGCAAGCAGAGAGCTTCCCCAGCCCATCTACGAGGGAGCGGGTATGCCTTGTTCCTTATTTATTAAGGGGACTCGGATTTCCAATTCATCCGTTCCTCCGCGGGCTCCTGGAGTTTTACGGCCTCCAACTGCCTAATTTCACCCCTGCTTCCATATTACACATCGCCGGCTATGTTGCCCTTTGCGAGTTATTCTTGGGCTGTGAGGCTCATTTTGAGCTATGGAAAAGGTTATTTTGCCTCGTCCCCCGCACACACAAGGGGTCACTTTATCAAGTGGGCGGAGCCGAAATATGGCGCTTCGCCGAAACCGGATACCTGTCCGGTACTCCGAAGAAGACGTCTGAAGACTGGCCTTCAGAATGGTTTTATATGGAGGACGTCCCCCTTTCGGACCCTGTTCGGCGAGGTCTTCCTGAGTTCAACAATGCTCCTCTGAAGAAACGCCGAAGTTGGCGCCCATGGAGCCCCCAGGAGGAAGACAACGGAGAAGTCCTTTATCTGATGAACCGGATTAAAGCGCTAGCTCAATCAGGATTGACAGTAATCAA
The DNA here is from genome assembly GCF_003073215.2 of Triticum urartu. Taxonomy (NCBI): domain Eukaryota; kingdom Viridiplantae; phylum Streptophyta; class Magnoliopsida; order Poales; family Poaceae; genus Triticum; species Triticum urartu. The sequence continues at coordinate 263,820,981 of NC_053025.1, read as the reverse complement.
GGTTATGTCAATATGTATAATGCGGGGAGTGCAACCACTTCAATATCGAGGGCACCCCCTATGGTGTTTTAACGGGGAAGATGATGCCACCCGTTGCGGGCGCAAGTGTCCGGATAATGCTGCTGCTTTGTCAAAAATTCTGTCCGAGTTGTTCAAGGGAGCGGAGGAGGAGTTCATCCGCATCAAGCCACGGGATGGATTATCCATGTACAACCCTCCAAGTTGTGTGACTTATATCCCCCTACTTCCATTCTTCCCGCATTCTTTGTTGTAGGTGTTCACCTTGCCATTGTGCGGCAGGATCTGCCAAAAGCCATAAGGGAGGTCAACAGCCCATCCCCACAACCAGAGGACTTTGACTGGGCCTTCGGTCCCGGACTCAAAGAAGATCCGTACATATTCGTGGAGCTGATAGACCGGCAGTTCTATCAATTAAGCTGTGATGACGCCATGGTGGCCATTACGGCCGACTATCCCGGACTACTTCCCGCGTCGCACATAAGAAAAACCAAAAATCCCAATTCCAAAAACTAGGATCCACTTTTAGGCACTTCACCTACCAAATACATATGGTGTTTTACAGGGAAGGCCTTCGGGACACCGTGCCGAACCCGCAGCAACTCGCCAACAAGAGGCACCGAGGCAGGGTAGGCCTAAAAGGAAGGCGGTCAGGACGGAGACGTCGGCGCATAGGTGTGACAAAAACCCCGCTCCGTGGTTGTCGTCTTTCTCAAAATGTAATGACGTCCATGTTTCTTTAACAGAAAAAACGCTCGCCGGAATATGTCTGGTGAGGCTGCCGATCATGCTTCCACCAGTCGGGCTCCAGGGCCGGACATAGAGGCGAAAGCCGACATGGGGCGGACGCCAGATACTCCTCCTACAGAGGATGTGGATAGACTATCCGCTACAAATTCAGAAGTGGATAGCACCATGAATCATAGGCGTCGTCGAGCCGTACTCCGTGACGCTTGCTTCCGCCCAGAGGCATTTGATGCCTTCAATTCTGGAGACACGTACCTCCGTCCTGCTCAAAATGGTCTAGCTAGAGCCATGGAGCAGCATGTAAGGGATGTACGGGTAAGCAAATCTGACGATTATATGTATCAGTAGCCCCTGAGACTTGAAACAGTTAGCAGAACTGATTTAAGGATCATCTATTGTGTAGGTTCTTACAGAGAAGAATACTCGACTGTCACAGGAGCTGGAGGAATGCAAGACCCAACTTCGGGCCGCCATTGCAGCATTGAAGGAACATAAAAAGTCCCCAGCAGGTAACATTTGTTTCAAAGAATGATAGGTACCATATAGCGTGCGGCGTGGTTGCAGATCTAAAAGTAGATATTGCAGATGAATCCGGAGAGAATCTGGAGGACCAGCATGCCGTACGACAGCTAAAGGCTGGCGAACGCGTGCTGACTGAGGTCAGGCGGGAGAAAAACAATCTCCAAGACGCCAATCCCAAGCTGAGCATGGAACTGAAAGATGTTCAAGCCCAGCTTGCGGACTCCGAGAAGGAAAATAAGCAGCTTCGACGTGGCATTTTCAGTAAGTGCTTGAACGAACCCTTAATAACGGGTCGGCGGAGAAGCCGGCTAATAGAGTTATGTCTGCAGGTATGCTGACGGGTCGTCCCACGGAGGAGATGCCCGGTTCTGCGGGTGATCTTCTATCCGAGCTCTCAGAACTGCACGAACAAGTTCGGCAGGTGATGCAAGGTATTGCCCAGGCCTTGTGGCCATCCGTCTCCCTGCTAGAAGGCATTGGAGAGCTTGCGGAGAAGCTCAAGGGAGCACGGCGGCTCTTCCGATTATGGAAGATATCTGCCTGCCGTCAAGGTGCCAGGGAAGCCTGGGCCATGTTGAAGATGCGGTATACCAAGGCTGACCCAAATCACATGGCCGAGGTCGGACCTGTGGGGCCCGATGGGAAAGAGATCCCCGTTATCTTAGTCTATGGGCAAGTAGAATTAGCCGCAAAGTATTCCCAATAGTATTGTAGGCTAGACCGCCTATTGGATGGTATAGAAGAGGAATTTAGTCAGTCTGCATGACTATGTAATTTAAGTGACATGTATAATACCTTCTAGCCGGATTGTAAATCATTTGTCATGGCGGACCTTTTCGCTTCAACCTCGGGACCCGATAGTCCGGAGTGTATCCGAATACCCGCTCAGTTATATAAGAACTGGGGTATGCATGAAGACCAGGCGTAGGGGTCATTAGTGCTTAAACAGACAAGTGCCCAACTAGTTATGTTATATTACATGGGTAGTAAGAAACATCTTCCAGGGAGAATAGTTCCGTTAAGGGTTCCTTTCCCTGGGTACGCATGCCCTAAAGTGCATGTACGGACTGCGAGAGGAAACGCAGGCAAAAAACATCTGGGGGCACATATGGAAAATAAATAAAAACCATCTTTTGTTCATCGACCGAATATTCCCTTAAGAACGCTAGCTTTCGGCTTCACCCAGTCTGAGGTACACATCCGGCTGACCCGGCAGTAACAATCGCAGAGGTGCTCCCCTTATGCCCTAGCCGAATTAACGGGAACGTAGGGCATAAATACAAGAGCCAAGCAACCCAGCTTGGCCAAAACTTAAGTCATATCGACTCATATAATGGCGAAGAAAAGGTACCTGCGGAAGAATAACACATGTGCTGGGCATGAAGCCCAGATAGATAATTAAGCTTCTGTGTAAGAAGCCCCAGGTATAATGAGTGCGTATAGCGCATCTTTAATGTGCAAGCGAGGCACAAGTTGGCCCTTGAAGGCCTAGAGAAAGAATAAAAGAAAGAAAGAGAAAAAAGACAGATAATGTATATGCAAAAAATGGACAGAGGAAGGAGACGAACATAGAGTCCGGCGCTAGGCGTAGAATCTTCGGAGCCTGGCTGCGTTCCATGGGTTCGGCTCAAGTCGATTATTCGATGCATCCCGCAGACGGTACGCTCCGCCGGTCAGAACTTGGTCAATAATGAAGGGACCTTCCCATTTGGGCTCGAGCTTGGACTTTTTCTTCTCCGGCAGGCGTAGAACAAACTCGCCAACGTTATAAGTTTTGGCCCATACTTCTCTGCTTTCGTATCTGCGAGCTTGTTGCTGATAAAATGCGGAACGGGCTTTTGCCATGTCGCGCTCCTCCTCCAGGGTGTCCAGACTATCCTGTCGATCCAGCTCGGCTACTCTTTCTTCGTACATGTGCACTCGAGGTGAGTCATGAATTATGTCGCAGGGCAGAACTGCCTCTGCACCATACACCATAAAGAAGGGTGTATATCCGGTAGTACGATTCGGCGTGGTCCGCAGCCCCCAGAGTACGGAGTCGAGCTCCTCTACCCAGTGCGTGTTAGAATCCTTTAAGGACCGCACTAATCTGGGTTTAATGCCGCTCATGGTAAGACCATTTGCTCGCTCAACTTGGCCGTTGGTTTGTGGGTGATATACGGAAGCATAATCGAGCTTGATGCCCATGTTGCTGCACCAGAGTTTTCCCTCATCGGCCGTGAAGTTCGCGCCGTTGTCAGTGATGACGCTGTGGGGGACGCCATAACGGTGTACGACCCCGGATATGAAATCTATCACCGGTCCGGATTTGGCTGTTTTAACAGGTTTGGCTTCTATCCATTTGGTGAATTTAGCCACCATGACCAGTAAGTATTTTTTCTTATGGGTTCCCCCTTTAAGGGGTCCAACCATGTCAAGCCCCCAGACCGCGAAGGGCCAGGTAATGGGGATTGTTTGGAGGGCGGTGGGTGGCATCTGGCTTTGGTTTGCAAAAAGCTGGCAATCGGCGCAGCGTTGGACCAAGTCCTATGCGTCTGCCCGGGCCGTCGGCCAATAAAACCATGTACGGAAGGCCTTGCTTACAAGGGCCCGGGCTGCGGCATGGTGGCCGCCATGTCCGGTGTGAATTTCTGCCAAAAGCTTCCGCCCTTCCTCTTCGGAGATGCACCTTTGAAGGACTCCGATAGTGCTTTTTTCATAAAACTCTCCCTCGTGGACCCTGTAGGCTTTAGATCGCCGCACTATGCAGCGTGCCTCATTTTGGTCCGCGGGAAGTTCTTGCCTAGTTAGGTAGGCCAAGAATGGTTCTGTCCACGGGGCAATGATGGCCATTATGACGTGGGCTGAAGGTGTTATTCCGGTGGCAGAGCCTCCAATTATGTCGGAGTGTTCGGTATCGGGCATTTTGGCCAGGTCTGGACTATTGTTACCGTTGTCCCCTTCCCATACCACGGATGGCTTAAACAACCTCTCCAAAAAGGTGATGGGGGACTGCATCACGTTTTGCGCCGATGCGGGCGAGGATAACCGCCGCCTGATTGTTTTCCCGAGCCACATGGTGAAATTCGAGCCCCTCGAACCGAGCTGACATCTTTAGGACGGCGTTTCAATAGGCCGCCATCTTCGGATCTTTGGCATCGAAGTCTCCATTTATTTGGGATATTGCGAGGTTCGAATCCCCATGCACCTCTAGGCGTTGAATGCCCATGGAAACTGCCATCCGAAGACCATGTAATAGGGCTTCGTATTCGGCTGCGTTGTTGGAGTCTGTATATAGTTTCTGCAGTACGTATTGCACTGTATCTCCAGTTGGGGACGTCAGGACGACGCCAGCCCACAGACCAGCTAGAATTTTGGAGCCGTCGAAGTGCATGATCCAATTGGAGTATGCGCCGTACTCTTTAGGGAGTTCGGCTTCGGTCCATTCAGCGACAAAGTCGGCCAATACTTGCGATTTAATGGCTCTCCAAGGTTTGTATGTTATGTCGAATGGGAGGAGCTCAATGGCCCATTTGGTAATCCGGCTCGTGGCGTCGCGGTTGTTTATAATATCATTAAGTGGCACTTCCGAGGCTATTGTAATCGAACACTCTTGAAAGTAGTGTCGCAGCTTCCGGGATGCCATGAATACCGCATAGGCTATCTTTTGATAATATGGGTACCGCGATTTGCATGAAGTGAGGACAGTGGATACATAATATACCGGCTTTTGAAGAGGGAATTTATGTCCGTCCGCTTCTCATTCGACGATGAGCACTGCGCTTGCAATGTACAACAGCATTGGTTCGCCGATGTTTGGCGCCGCCAGGATTGGGTTGGTTGCCAGTATGGCTTTTATTTCTTCCAATCCGGCTGTGGCAGCGTCCATCCACTCGAAGTGTTCGGTGCGACGAAGGAGGCAATAAAGGGGTAATGCCTTTTCTCCTAAGCGGGAGATAAAGCGGCTTAGAGCCGCCACACATCCAGTTAGTTTCTGGGTTTGTTTGAGGTCCGTTGGTATAGCCAACTGTTACAGAGCTCGGATTTTGGCCGGATTAGCTTCAATTCCTCTACTGGAGACAATGAAGCCCAGGAGCTTTCCGCCTGGTACACCGAAAACGCATTTTTCCGGATTGAGCTTGATGTCGTATATTCAGAGGTTGTCGAATGTGAGCGTCAAGTCGTCTATTAGAGAGTCGACGTGTTTGGTTTTAACGACCACATCATCTACGTATACCTCTACTGTTTTGCCGATCTGTTTCTCCAGACATGTCTGAATCATGCGATGATATGTTGCACCGGCGTTTTTGAGCCCAAATGGCGTTGTGTTAAAACATAAGGGGCCGTATGGTGTGGTAAATGCCGTTGCGGCTTAGTCGGACTCCGCCATCTTGATTTGGTGGTAGCCGGAGTATGCATCGAGGAAACGCAATGACTCGTGTCCTGCGGTAGCATCGATAATTTGATCAATACGGGGAAGGGGGAAGGTATCCTTTGGGCAAGCCTTGTTGAGGTCCTTGAAGTTGACACATAGGCACCATGATTTGTCCTTCTTTGGTACCATCACCAGGTTTGCTAGCCAGTCCGGGTGTTTTATTGCTCTAATGAATCCGACCTCCAATAATTTGGCTAGTTCCTCTCCCATAGCTTGTCTCTTAGGTTCAGAGAAATGCCGAAGAGCCTGTTTGACCGGCTTGAATCCCTTTAGGATATTGAGGCTGTGCTCGGCCAGCCTGCGTGGGATTCCTGGCATGTTTGAGGAGTGCCAGGAGAATATGTCCCAATTCTCATGCAGGAACTCTTGTAGTGCGACATCCACAGCGAGGTTTAACTGTGCCCCGATGGAGGCTGTTTTTGTAGGGTCCGTTGGGTGGACTTGGAATTTGACTATTTCATCCGCTGGTTTAAAAGAGGTGGACTTGGATCTCTTGTCAAGTATCACGTCGTCCCTGTCCACTGTGGAGCGTAGCGCAGTTAATTCCTCGGCCGAAAGGGCTTCAGATAATGCCTCGAGGGCCAATGTGGCTGTTTTTTCGGCGCGGAGTGTTGTGTCCGGATCGCTAGCGAGAGTGATGATTCCGTTGGGCCCGGGCATTTTGAGCTTCATGTACCCATAATGGGGTATGGCTTGGAAGATCGTGAACGCCTCCCGTCCTAAAAGGGCGTGGTATCCACTACTGAATGGGGCCACTTGGAATGTAATTTCTTCGGACCTATAGTTCTCCAGCGTGCCGAATACCACATCTAGTGTGATTTTCCCAGCACAGTGTGCTTCCCGACTGGGGATGATTCCCCTGAAGGTTGTGCTGCTTTGCTCAATGCGGTTCCAGACTATTTCCATTTTTTGAAGAGTTTCCTCATAAATGAGGTTTAATCCACTGCCGCCGTCCATGAGTACTTTGGTGAGTCGAAAGCCATCCACGATTGGACTGAGGACCAGTGCAGCTGGTGCTCGGGCTATTCGGAATTTTGGTTCGTCACTGGCATTGAAGGTAATAGCCGTGTCACTCCATGGATTTATTGCTGCCATGTGGCAGATTTCGGCAATGCTGCGGAGTGTTCGCTTGCGCCTATTCTTTGATGCGAAGGTCTCAAAGACTGTTAATACCATATTGTTATGCCTGGGATGGTGCTCTGTGGCATCTGGGATGAGAAGATCCTCGCCGCTTTTGGCCACCTGCCGGAGTATCCAACATGCTCTAAGGCTGTGTGTTGGTATGGTATCCGCTGTACTATGAATTTTGCAGGGTCCGTTGAGCCATCCCTCCAATACGGTTCCACGCCCTGTAGAGGGTTTTTGCTTCTTTGTAATTAACTCGGGTGTCTTATGATAGTGCACCCTTTTACTTCGGACTGGGTGTATATTCGGAGCTGGATTATCCCAAAATTTCATTTCGGTTTTCCAGGAACTTTCCATCGCACAGTACTTTCGTACTATGGACGCCAAGTCGGCGAAGCGTGATATGTCTCGGCGACTTATGGCGTTAAGGATTCCCTTGTCCGTGCAGTTATTGCAGAAAAGTGAGACTGCGTCTTCCTCGCGGCAGTCCTTAACCTTGTTCATCACAAGGAGGAATCTAGCCCAATAATGATGTACTGTTTCATGGGGCTCTTGCCTGATGTTGGAAAGATCGTTTATGTCTGGGTGGGTGGGTGGGTTTGAGTCCAAACCCCTACCTGATCTGAGACCCAGGGGGCGAGGAGTTTCCGATCTTGGAAGTTCGGATTCCGGGATGTTGCCCGATGAGTCTGGCCGGCTGCCTGACTCTAGGTTCAGGGCTTGGGTGATGTCCTCCCATAAATGGGTATCCGGCTTGGAGAGCTCAGGAATTCGGACATAGTTAGTCCTCAAGATAGAGGAAGAATCGCCGCATTATTCCTCCACCACCGCAACATGATGGGTGACCAGTGGAGAGTTAATCTCCCTTTGATCGAGTTTAAGCCCAATCCGATCATAGTCCGTAGCGACTCCCAAGGCGGCGATGCGATCCAAGAGCTTGTTTAGGGAAGAGAGCTCCATTGGATCCATCTGCTCGGCGAATTCCGAGCCGACGTGGAGGCTGTTTTCGATGACCCAAGAAGTCATCGTCAGTGCAGCGGCCGAACGGACGGTCATGATGAAACTGCCAAGCCGGAGAGTTTGGCTGACAACCAGGGCTCCCCCGGCGGTAATGTTGTTTTAACAACGAGACAAGGCATCCTTCCTTACGGCGGCGACACAGTGGAACTCTCAATGAAAGCACCAATGTCGGTGTCAAAACCGGCGGATCTCGGGTAGGGGGTCCCAAACTGTGCGTCTAAGGCGGATGGTAACAGGAGGCAGGGGATAGGATGTTTTACCCAGGTTCGGGCCCTCTTGATGGAGGTAAAACCCTATGTCCTGCTTGATTTATTCTTGATAATATGAGTAGTACAAGAGTTGATCTACTACGAGATCGAAGAGGCTAAACCCTAGAAGCTAGCCTATGGTATGATTATATGTTGTCCTATGGACTAAAACCCTCCGGTTTATATAGACACCGGAGGGGGCTAGGGTTAGACAAGGTCGGTTACAAAGGAGGAGATATACATATCCGTATTTCCTAGCTTGCCTTCCACGCCAAGTAGAGTCCCATCCGGACACGGGATGAAGTCTTCAATATTGTATCTTCATAGCCCAACAGTCCGGCCAAATGATATAATCCGGATGTCCGGATACCCCCTAATCCAGGACTCCCTCAACCGGCCCTATGAAGTGGACCCCAGAAGCAGATGCAGGTTTGCAAGAGTTCAAAGCTTACTTATCAACTATGCCTACCTTGGTTGCTCCCAAACACCAGGAGTCGTTCTTGCTATACTTGGCATCGACCAACCAAGTGGTCAGTGCAGCCTTGGTAGCACAGAGAGAAGTGGATGAGGTAGAAAGTGAGAAGAGACTAGCAGAATCAGAGAACAATCCGTACAACAATGAGCACGGCAATGAGAACAACCCCAAGGATGCAGCAAGGAAGAAAGTGGTGCAACGTCCAGTGTACTTTATCAGGTCCTTGTTACGGGGGGGGGGGTCAGGGTAGATCGAGGTACTCTGGCATGCAGAAGTTGATCTTTGGTCTCATTATGGCCTCAAGGAAACTTCGCCACTACTTTCCAAGCCCATGCGATCATGGTTATTACTCATTTTCCACTGCAAAGGATACTCAGAAACCCTGAGGCTGCCGGCAGAATAGTGGAGTGGGCTTTGGAGTTATCCAGCTTTTGTTTGAAGTTTGAGAGAACATCAACTATTCAGAGCAGGGCGTTGGCAGAGTTTATTGTAGAATGGAGGCCAACCCCTGATGAGGAAGTGACCGAGACAATTATCCCCAGTAAGTAATCGCCCCAAGAATGGATTATGTATTCTGATGGTGCTTTTTCCCTACAAGGTGTAGGAGCTGGCGTGCTTCTTGTCGCCCCTTCGGGGTGTACTTGAAGTACGTCATGTAAATGCATTTTGCCCGCGAAGAAGCAACCAACAATACAACTAAATATGAAGGGCTTCTTGCTGGGCTTAGGATTCCAGCCGAATTGGGAATTAAAAAGCTGATCATTCTAGGAGATTCACAGCTTGTGGTGAGACAAGTTAACAAGAATTGTCAAAGTCCATTGATGGAGGCATACATCGAGGAAGTGAGGATATTGGAGGAGCTCTTTCACGGATTGCAAACAGAGCACGTACCCCGTGCGAAAAATAGCATAGCTGATCATCTGCTAAAGTGTGCTGCGTAGAAGCTTCCTATGGAACCAAGAACTTTTGTTCTCCATCTCACTCAGCGCTCTATATCCCCAGCAACGATGACCTGGAAGAGGTGAAAGTTGGACTAGGGTAAGCCTCTCTCGGTAGAGCCGTCCGCTCCCTGCATAGACCCTGCCAAAAACTAGTCCTCACAGCCTGCTGCAGCACCCCCTCCAACCGGGTTGATGAACCCTATGAACGAGGCTGGTGCTCCCACAGCTGAGGAGGTGACTCTAGTCCACATTGCCGAGCCGTAGGATCCAACTTGGGCAAGGCACATTGTCCACTTTCTCCAAATCGGATAGCTTCCCGGCGACCATGATGAAGCTGAGAGAGTAGCCCGGAGGGCCACTATGTACCAGTTTGTCGATGACACTCTGTATAGAAGGAGGCCCAACGGTGTGAAATTGAAGTGTGTTTGTCGGGAAGAAGGAAGGGAACTGTTTGCTGAGATTCACAGAGGAATGTGCGGCTCCCACATTGGATCAAGGGCATTAGTTGGGGAAGCTTTTCGGCAAGGATTCATAGAGGAATGTGCGTCTCCCACCCTGGTGACAATGATGCCGGGGGGAGGGGAAGAGCGGAAAGACAAGGCGGTAGGTCGCTAGTCGGAGGTGAAGGCATCCACGCCATCGTACTCCGACCTGACCCCCTACCACCCATCTTCTCCGTCTTCCCTCGTTTTCTCCTCACCACCGGTGCTCCCGAAAAGTGCCAAGACTCCAGTCAAGCACCTTCCCCGAAGAGGCGTCGAGCGGCCAGGACGGCCAGGGGACCAAAGGTGCACCGCTCCCGATCTTGGCGGGCAGGAAGGCATGCCACTCGTCAACATTGGCCCAAGGCCTCTAGGAGGGGCAGTGCTAAGATTACCAATGATCTCTAGCCCCGCCTCCGGGCTGAGCTTCGAAGGAACCAAGAGATTCATCACACCCAGGACCAGGCTCACTCCCCGAGCATCAACGCCAGCATGCGGCAACATTAGCGCCAACCAAGAGCCCGGGGGCTGGACCAGGCTCTTCCCTTCGACATTGCCAGCGGAAGCAGAATATAAGAAGAGGAGGAATGCGAAGATGGATGACGACACCCTCCTCTACACCTCCCTTTATATAGGCGGGGCGAGGAGGGGGGCTTCTCCCTCAACGGGCGGCCACCGCCCTCCTCCGCCAATTCAAGATGGCCAGGCCCTCACAATGATGCTCTCCTGTACCACGCGCCCCCAGTACCTACCCCGCGTGATGCATGAAGCATACGTTGCCAAGGATAAGGGCATGGTGGGAAGAGTGAATTGGCAGTTTCTACCCCGTGCATTAAAGAAATTCACAGGCCATTACTGGAGGGCCCCCACCTCTATTAGCTTTACACGACATGCGGAGAAAACAGAAACTGGCCCGCAATCAAGGCTAATGGAGAAGCAAAGAAGACTTCAAGAGACCAGCCTCTTCAACAACTCTCGCCTATGCACTTATTAGGCCCTTCCCCTATGTCACTCGGTAGCACGTTCGGGGCAGGCCCCGGGGCTTCTGTCGGTGCAACAAACCCTGGGTCTGTTGCCTAGACTGTGCACAGGCACAGAACAAGAATGAAGCAGCCCAAGTCAGAATACAAGAAACCAAGAGATACGAAGGACCAAGAATGAGTCAAGGATTTAGGATATGGTCAAGAGAAAAACCTCCCTTTGCCGGCAAGCGAGCCCGGCAAGGGGCGAGGCCACCCCCAGAAGCAGACAGCCAAAACAACCCGGCAAGGCCTGCCGGGGCTCACGGAGGTAGAGCTACCTCACAAACCACTCCACCACGACCCATGTTGTTGATCAGTGCGGTGTCGAACCACAAATTGATTAAGTGGCAGCCATTCGCCACATGGCAGCCATTTCCTACAGAAGAAACCACAGATGACACTCGTCCTACGAGGTGTCAAGAGAACAGGCACGGAGCTGGCAAGATAGCCCTACAAGCCTTGCCGGGCAACCAATGACGTGACATTAAGCGGTGCATCTAATGCGCCTTGTCAGCCCGCAGAGTTAGGTATGATAGCATTGCTTGCTATCTTATCAGTGTGTAATGACTAATTTACCATTGTGGTTACCCCTTGATCTATAAAAGGAGGCCCTTGGCAACCATGGAAAGGGTTAGAAGGTTGGATAGCTCACACCACCATACGCACATAGTCGATACTGCCTGAGGCAACCCCTGCCGGGCAAGTGTACTACACACCACCCCCACCTTTTCCACCATCAATCCAACAAAGCAGGAGTAGGGTTTTATGCCTCACGGCAGCCTGAACCTGGCTAAATCGTCCGTGTGATCTCTGCCGCGCTGCCCCACGCTCGTCTACTCTTTGTGAAATACGTCGCCCCCTGCCGAACCAGCAAGGGACATCCTAGTCCCATAGGTGGCTGTGGTTTCCCGCGACATCTGTCCTGCCGAGCCCATGGTCTTGGTCTTGTTGCACTGGAATGGAAACCTTTGGGGGATTCCTTAGGAACCCGCTGATGTCCTTGCCTCCTTAACACCAAAGAGGAAACTGTCTTCTCTACGCCCGCTGGTGCCCGCCTTGCCTTGGTCGTCATAGCTCACGTCATCGCAGCCTCGTGAGGCTCGGCACCTACATAGAAATCTTCACTCAGCGGGAGGAAAACTAGGGAGGCCGCCCCCTTGGGAGGTCTTGGCGCCATCCGCATCGCGAGGCCAGGGCCTTCGCGAGGGTCTTGACTTGGAGGTCTTGCAGATGGGTGGTACTGGGTGGTCGAGGGGCCACTCCTTGGGCCGCAGGCAGGCAGATCAGGGTGCCCCCGTTCCCAGAACATCGACACCGGTAGTAGAACATTACCACGTGCATGAAAGGGTGCAGCGTGAACCCTAGGCCTTGGATGAGGTGGGGAAGAAAGACCGCCTGCTCCCCAGCATTGGGAGCAAGCACTTGCTGGCCAGTGGCTAGAGCATGGGCATCGATGTTCGTGGACAAGTATCCCATGTTGCATAGCTCTAGAATGATGTCATCCATCACGGAGGAACCACCCTAATGCCCCTTGAGGGTATTGGCCTTGGCTGGTGGGAAAGGTTGGACTCGCTAAGAAAAGGGGGTGGGAGATTGGATCTGGGCGCTAGAGCTAGACAAAGTAGTAGGTGGGGAGGATGAGAGCGTCATCGATTACGCTATCCTCTCTTTTGCTATTTATAGGCTAGTGAGAGGCCAAGAGTCCCGCTTACTTAGCCGATAAGCATATGGGCGGAAACAAAATATTGATGATATCCCTAAGGAAATGGGCACGATCTCTCCTCGGTGGGTCATGCGAGTAAAAAGGCTGCCTCGAGCCATGATTTAAGGGAAGTAGTAACTACCCGACCCATTGGGGGGTCATCCGCTTCAATAAAGTTGCTACACTATGTTTAACTATTCATACATAGATGGTTGGCCTTCGACTCTAAGTTATTAGATCTCTTCAGGTAAGTTACAAGCTCAGCTGGGCCTCGGCTGGCATCGCTCCTTTAAAGGAGTGGTTTGAGAATTTTAAAGGGGAACTTGTCTGTCGAGCCAATGACTCCGGATCCAAGGTTGCTCTCGTTAATAGGGTCTTCCTCAGCATAGAAGACCAGTTCAGGGGCTACTGACGGTGTCCTGGATTAGTTGGCCCATGCTCCTCAGGCTGGGCCGACGGGCCCTCATTCCTACTCAAGATGGACTCCGATGGTAGGATGTCAGAGACATGATCAAGACTACCTCCGCTGAAGACTTGTCGTATACTCCAAGATTTCTCCTGCCGCCTTGTGCCTAGATACCGACATTGTAACCCAAGATACCCTACCTGGTGTGTATATAAGCCGTGGGGTTTAGCCCGTAGAGGGGACATCAACGCAATGTCATTCACCTAGCCCTAGAGTTAGACCACATCTTACGATCTCAGGGTAGATGAACTCTATACTCGATACATCTCCATTAATATAAACAGGAGAAGGATGTTGGGTTTAACCTCCATCAAGAGGGCCCGAACCTGGGTCAAACATCGTCTCTCTATTATCATTACCATATGTCTGATATCCACAAATCAGGACCCCCTACCCCGAGGTCTGCTGGTTTTGACACTGACATCAGGGTCCGTGGAGTCGACATTTTATTCATGGTGGAAGATGGACTTGTGGACGAACTCCATAGCAAGGGCTAAGCTTGCCACTCTAGAGTCGGAGTCCTCCTCAGATTCCTCAGCTTCCTATTCTTCTTCAGAATCCATTTCCTTCCCAATGAAAGCACGAGCTCTGCAACAGGTACTTTTATTTCGTGATGAAGATTTTGATGAAGACTTTGAGGACTTCTTCTTTTGTCATCAGAGTCGTCATCCCTACTGGACTTCTTCTATGAGCCATTTTGCTAGAGGGGGCACTGAGCGATCTAGTGGCCTAACTACTTACATATGTGACAATTTCTGATGTTTTAGTCTCGAGCAGAAGCTTCTCAAGTGTTCTTCGAGTCATACTTTGGAGACTTTCCAAAGCAATCTGTCGCGGGATATCCACGGCCACCTATGGGACCAGGAGGCCCCATGCTGGTTCGGCAAGGGGACATCGTGTTGCACAAAGAGAAGGACCAGCGCACGGCAGCACGGCATATAGCACACTAGCAATTTACCCATGTTGGGGGCGCCGCGAGGCGTAAGACCCTACTTCTTCTTCAGTGGATTGATTGTGGAATGGGGATGGTGGAGCGCAATACACTTGGCCAGCAGGGGTTGCCGTAGGGTAGCAGCGACTACACACGTATGGGCTGTGGGTTCATCAACTTTCCAACACTTCCTATGGGTGCCATGGGCCTACTTTTATAGATCAAGGGGTCACCACAATGGCAAAGTAGTCATTATCTACTCATATGACAGCGAACAGTGCTATCATACCGAACTCTGTGGGCTGACAGGGTGCATTTAATGCACCGCTTAGTGTCACATCACTCGTTGCCCGGCAAGGCTTGCCGGGCTATCTTGCGAGCTCCCCGCTTGTTCTCTTGAAACGTCGCAAGACGGTAGTCATCTGTGGGTTTCTGCTATAGGAAATGGTTGGAAGGTTCTCCATCGCCATTCTGAGGTGGCCTCCCTAGGGCGCCTCTTGACAACTGTTCTGATGTGGTTTACCGTGACATCTGTCCTGCCGAGCCTGTGGTATTGGTCTTTTTGCACTAGAATGGAAACCTTTGGGGGATTGCCTGGGCACAGTCAGATGTCCTTGCCTCCTTAGCACCAAAGAGGAAACTGTCTTCTCTGCGCCCGCTAGCACCCACCTGGCCTTGGTCATCAAGGTTCACGTCATCGCAGCCTCATGAGGTTGGGCACCTGCATAGAAATCTCTGCTAATATAGAGGCACTCTAGGGAGGCTGCCCCCGTGGGAGGTCTTGGCGTCGTCCGCCTCGTGAGGCCACGGCCATAATGAGGTTGTTGTATTGGAGGTCTTGCCACTGGGCTGTACCGGGTCGTCGAGGGGGCCACGCCTTGGGCCATAGGGAGGCAGATCTGGGTACCCCCATTCCCAAAACGCCCATAGTAGCCCCCGGGCCCAAGGCGCGCTCAGGCTGGCTTCGAGGCGAAGCCGTAGAGAGATTAGGTAGGAGCGTCGCAGGCCCCAATTGCCTATAGGACAGGATCAATGCGTGGCAACCGATGGGACACGGACGCCGCCACTTCCCCTGAAAGTGCGTTATATCGACTAGAGGGGGGGTGAATAGGCGATTTTTATGAAAGTCTTCAAAACAGGGGAGTTTTGAAGACAAACGATAGAAATGAACCTATAACCATGCAGCGGATTTTTATGGAAGTCTTCAAAACAAGGGAGTTTTGAAGACAAATGATAGAAATGAACCTATAACCATGCAGCGGAAGGTAGACTACCCTAGACAAGCCATAGTCAAGTATTCAATGAAGTGAAAGCACAAAGACTAACAGCAGCTAGGCAGTACGGATCAGGATGGAAGATAATATGAAACCAATCTGAACAAACAGTCACACAGTGAAGACAAATGGACAATGCAAATAGGCAATGACTTCACAAGGACCAACTCTAAATAAAGATATGGGAAGGATAGAACCAGTGAGCTTGGTGAAGACAAAGGTTTGGTAGACCAGTTCCAACTGCGGTGACAGTTGTACGTCTGGTTAGGGCGGCTAGGTATTTAAACCTCAGGACACACAGTCCCGGACACCCCGTCCTGAACACGCAGCTCAGGACACTCAGTCCTCACCATATTCCCCTTGAGCTAAGGTCACACAGACCTCGCCCAATCACTCTGGTAAGTCTTCAAGGTAGACTTCCAAACCTTCACAGACTTCGTTCACCGGCGATCCACAATGACTCTTGGATGCTCAGAACGTGACGCCTAACCGGCTGGAGGATTCACAGTCCTCAAGTGTAATAAGTCTTCAGATCACACAGACAGGAAGACTTCAGTGATGCCTAACACTCTTTGGCTCTGGGTGGTTAGGGCTTTATCCTCGCAAGGAATTCTCTCTCAAAGGCTTCGAGGTGGGTTGCTCTCAAACGACAAAAGCCATACTCTAACTCTGAGCAGCCAATCGTTTATGGTTGTAGGGAGTGGGCTATTTATAGCCACTGGGCAACCTGACCTGGTTTGTCTGAAATGACCCTTGGTCACTAAGGAACTGACACGTGTTCCAATAGTCAGATTTCAAACACACACGGCAACTTTACTTGGGCTACAAGCAAAGCTCACTTATCCAACTCTAGACAAGATTTGCTCTCATAGTCTTCACTCAAAGACATAGGATTTTGGTTAAGCATCACTTCAGTCATTCTGACTGGTTCTCTTGGACCCCACTTAACAGTACGGTGGTTCCTATGACTCAACAAAGAAAAACACAGAACGACGAAACTGCTAAGTCTTCGCGCTCCATAGTCTTCACGCGATGTCTTCTCTTATCATAGTCTTCAATGTGAATGTCTTCACATACCACCTCTGACTTCAATGTCTTCATACATTTTTAGGGGTCATCTCTGGTAGGAAAACCGAATCAATGAGGGACTTCTACCTGTGTTATCCTGCAATTCTCACAAACACATTAGTCCCTCAACTAGGTTTGTCATCAATACTCCAAAACAAACTAGGGATGGCACAGATGCACTTACAATCTCCCCCTTTTTGGTGATTGATGACAAACTAGTTGAAGTTTTCAACGGGGAATATAATATGTGAAATTGTAAAGGATAGGGGATTGTCTTCATAAGTTGCAAGGGCTCCCCTGAAGATGTGCACATAAGTAATTTGCTTTTGGAATGCAAATGCACATGGCAGGTTGTACTTGTGGAGATCCTCTTCAACTTATGATGACAAATCATTATGCAAGATATGACGTAACAAAGATAATGATATGCATAATGAAAAATGGACGTATGCAAAATGATCTAAGTGTGGAATTTATTGTCGCACATGCGGAATTTATCATCGCATCACAGAAAATCAAATAAGTAACAGACGACCATTGAGTTTGAGTGTTACAACTCAAAGAACCAAATGTATCAAGACGCGAGAGTTGTAAACACTAGGAAAAATGTAAAACTACTGCCTATATGAACCCACTTGAAGACTATCAAACTCATATGCTTCTCCCCCTTTTGTCAGTAAGGACCAAAAAGGTTTGAAGACATAGAGCACCTACTCGTCCCCGTGAGGAGTTGGTGAAGCAGCAGGGTCTTCGGTGTTGGTTGGCGGTGCAGACGAATTCGGTGCAGTGTTGATTCACGCTGAAGGTGGTGAAGTAGCATCGTCTTCATCATCGATGACACGTGCATTCATTGTTGCAACAGAGGAGGAGAACTCAGAGTCTTCAAGAGACGGAGTTCGTCGCAGCACAGTCCTTCTTGGAGGTGTTGAGTCAAACTTGAAGCGTTCAGAGAAGCCATCCTCTTAGAGATCATCTTCAGAACACATAAGCATCAGCCCTTTCCATGTACGCCGACAGGTTTCATGGGCAACAAAGGCATTCTTGGTGGCAAGGTTGCGAATCCTGTTTACGTCCACCAAGAGGCTTTGCATTTGGCGCTTCAGCCAGTCATGATGCTTATCCTGTTTCTGATGAAGGGCAACCAGAAACTCTCGGTCATTGAGAACACGGGATCGCTTCTTGGGCCGTTGTGCAATGGTGCTTTCAGTGGCTTCAGTGAGGGCACGGTGAGGTTCACGGGTAGTACCAGCCAGAGGATAAACACGAGTTACTGCTGGGTCGCCTTCAATGTGTTGAGAGAAACTTTGCTTATCAGCTTTTTAAAAACTAAGGGGCTCCTTGGCAGGCTCTGGATAGATGGCTTCAACTGACATATCGACGTCAGGCAGAAAGATCCAATGATTGCGAGCAGAGGGCTGATAGGTGACAGCTGAGTGTAGTTTGATCAGCCGCATAATCCATGGAGCGTAAAACTTCAAGCCAAAGAGATCAGATCCTGATGTAGCAAGTTGGCAGATGAAGAAGTCTTGTGCATTGAAGCATTTTCCGTGAAGAATATGGAAGACCAAAGTCTTCATTGCACCTTCCAGCTTTGCATGTGGAGAATGTCCTTTGATGGGCCAGAGAGTTCGCCTTATAATGTGAAAGATAGTGCATGGCAGATACTCAAGGTCTTCAACAAAGAACTCCTTAGGATATGCAACATCTGGAGGCAAAGGCTTCATCATGCTAAGCATCTGACTCATGTTTGGTTCAGGCTTGTGAAAAATGCTCTCCATAGCTGCACTGTGAAGCTGACAACCAGGTTCATAAAGATCTCCTGGAGTGGGCAGACCAGTGAGCTCAATGATATCAAAGGCTTTGGCTTCATGATGAACATTGCCTGTCATCCACTCAAGGACCCAAGTCTTCGGATCTCTGTTGTAGCCATGAATATGACGAGTGGCATAGAATTGGAGCAGCAATTCTTCGTTCCAGTGCTCCTTGTCAGTGACGAACGGCAACAATCCAGACTCTCTGAAGCAATCAGAGCTTCTTCCAAACAAGGAAGACCAGTTATGGCTTCAGTGTCAAGACGCATATGTGGGAAAATGCGACCTTGATTGTACAGAATGCATGAGTAATAACTGCGCTGCTGATAGCTTCTGAACCGATCAGAAGATACTCTTGCCTTGGTGTAGGGGTTCTTGGCGCTATCAAAGAAGGTGTTGTGTGCCTTGAAGCCATTGATATTAAAATATCCGGGTGCAGATGCAGTACCTGGAAACCTGGGCAACCTTGGCATTGGCTTCTGAACCTGAGGCCTGTGCTCAACGTGATAGTCAAACTGAGGACCAGCAGTAGGCGGAGGAGTCAGAAAAGGCCATTTGACAGTGATAAGTTGGCCATAGTTGAATGCTTGCTCGATAGTGTGTGGCCTTGGTGGCGGAACATGAGCAGTGGCATCAACAGAGGCGTCAGGCTGCACATCTATTGCAGGTGCATCATTGGCTTCATTGGCCTCTGGCACAGTGTTAGGTGCAGGCTCCACAGTGTCTTCAGCCATGACTACGTCATTGGCTTTAGTGATGTTAGTGGTGGCAGCCTCAGGATTCTCAACCTCGACTTCAGAAGCTGGAGGGTCAGTCACGTTCTCCTCGAGAACAACATCTTGGTGAGACGGGGGTGTAGCAACTCTTGGGGCTTCTTCTTCATCGGCTGATGCAGCCAGAGCATCTTCAGCCATTTTGGCTTCGGATTCAGACACAGTCACAGTAGGAGTGGCATCTGGAAACACTTGACGTGCAACAGATTGGTGGTGCACTTCTCCTTCTGGAACGCTCGAAAGTGGGACTTGAGGCCTTGGTCCTTTGTGAAGCCTGCGTAGCGCTGGCGACGCCTGTGGAGATGGAGTTGGCTGGGCCTCAAAGTCGTCTTCTTTGTCTTCCACAGGTGGTGTGACTTGTTGTTGTTGGGGAGTACTCAGGGTGTCTTGTTGTTGTGGGTGATCAGCCCACGATGCATCGTGAGTAGTTGGCGTCAGAGGACGACCAATGCTGATGAGTTTGTTGTGCATGAGCATAGGCGATGATACCAGTTGGTGCTCGATCTGAGGAAGGACTTCATCATCTTCAACATTGTCATGGTGACCAATGTCTTCAGCAGCGGTGGGGTCAACTGCTAGAATGTCTTCAGCTTCAGGAACCTCTGTGGAAGCAGGCTCATGAACTACTATCCGTCGTTCTTGATGCGAGGAATCAGGGCGAGCAACAGAGATGGGTTGTACAACAAGGGGCTCTGTGGGAGCAGCCCGATCTTTCTTGGTTCTGCGCTTCTTCTTGGAGGAAGCAACATCAGAAGCATCAGGATTTTTCCACTTTCTGGCTTCAGCCTCGGCAGTCCTCGTCTTCTTCAGTTCTGAAGCGGTTGACCGGACCTTTGGCTTCGAGCCAGTCATGCTGCTTGGAAAGACTATGTGTGGCTCTTCCCGCCTTGAAGGTGCAGATTGGTCTGTTGAAGGCTTCTTGTTCTTTGCAGCCATTCTTGGGTCGATGCCAGGATGACCAAGAGCCTTGCGCTTCTCAGCCTCATTGTAGGCTTGCACACACTTGTCAGCCAAGCTCTTCATGCGCTCACGAGAACCTTTAGCTTTTCACGCTTCTTGAGAAAGGCTTCCTTGAGCTCGTGCAGCATAATCTTGAAGTTTTTCACATCTTGCATGTTGAGCTTGGCCATGTGCTTCTTGAACTGAGCTTTCTCATAGTTAATCTTTTGCTTCAGTTCAACGATGCGCTGAGCTAGAGCTAGCTCAGAAGCAATGGTGCCAGTGAAGGTGACACTGAGGCCAATTGGAAGTTGCAGATCTTCAAAGCTGAGATTGGGGGTTTCAAACCACTCATCAATGAAGTTGTGGATGATTGCCACGTCAAAGAGAGGAAAATCATTGAAGATTTCTGCTTCTTCCTTGCTCTTAATCAGTTGCTCAAGAGCGTCATCTGCAAGATCTTCATCGCTGGACAGATCAATGGCGTCGTTGCGCAGAATAGCAGCAGCAGTCAGTTCTTGGATGGTGGGTTGCAAGGGCATCTTTACTCTCGAGGGCTTGGAGATGCGTGACAAATCTTCAGACTGCATACTGTGTTCAGGAGGTGCAGTGGCCAGAGGCTTCGCCTGTAAGACCTTTGATGCAGGAGCAGGCTTTGAAGCTTTAGGCTTCTTCAGTTTCTTTGGCTTCGGCGGTACAGGCGCTTCATCAGATTCAGCGTCATCTGCAGGCTCATCCACGGCTGTCCCTTGAACCATGATATGAGTGATGAGACCTTCCAGGTTGTAGAAGGGCCCAACAAGATTGGGTTCAGCTTAGCGGGTGCCATCGGCACGGGGAGCAGAAGGACCAGGGTTGAAGTCTAGTCCCAATGACTTCTTTTTTTGCTTAGCCGAATTCTTGGCAAACTGGAAGTTGCGCTTGAACAGATTGTCGTCACGACACCATAGCAATGACGATGGGTCTGCATCCGCAGGCTGTGGTCCACGGACCATGAAGGGATAGAAGCCTTGTTCAATGGCTTCATCTCTGGTCCTAGGTTGAAGATTTTTGTAGGGGATGTCTCCCCATGGTCGCTTGATGGCATTCTTTTCAGCATATTCCTTGGTCAGAAATCTGTACCGGAACCACTGTTCTGCCCAATAGCGTCGAATCCATTGGATTCGTGTCTTGCGCTGATTGTAATCCTCTTCAGGATCTGTCTTGTACAGCTCCGAGAGGTCATCGGGAAGATCTCTTGACGTTTCTCCTCGACGCTTTCTGCCACCCTTCCTTGCTGATTTTTCTGAAGCCATGAACTTTAAACTGAAACGCTTCAATACGTTCAAAGGCTTCAAAGGTTTTCGCTTGCTGGACAAACAGGAACTGGCTTCGGGAGAATTTATGTGATACTGTAAGAATTCTGCAAATGAATGCTGACTACGAGAACCAAGGGATTCTCCCATGGACATGTACCTGTGACAGCATTAAGGCGCGAGGGAAGGGGAAGAGGTAATATTCATTCTCAGAAGATTTTGAAGATAAATTAGTTTAGAAGACATTGACCTCATAGTGCGAAGACATTCACTCATAGATAGAGAGTTGGTTCCAGATTTGTACGAATCCACGAATAAGTACAAGTGAGGAATCTAACTACTTTTTGAAGCATAAGTGAACATACTAGGCATATTATGAGATGCAGTATGAAATAGATCCAACTTGTGTGAACAGAAACTGCTTGTGGTAGAAAGTGATGAATCTATAGGATCAAAGGCGCCGTAAAAAGGAAGTTTTATTTACCACACGAAGAACTGCTAGACGGTGTGGGAGAGGAGGCCAAGAAGTTCGATTGTCCATGCCCTAACTTGGCGACGGAGGACACCTACAGCAACGGTGGAGAAGACGATGTCCGCGGCCGGCGTGACGACGGCGTCGGTGCGGTCGCGGCAGCTAAGCGCTTCGTCGCCGGCGTCGTCGAGGGCTAGCGGTGGCGCTAGGGTTTGTGCGAGAGTGGAAGAAAGGATAATGACTGTGGTGAGGCGTGTATTTATAGGGACAGGGACGGCATAGTGTTATTACACAGGTGCCCCTGGCGATTCACATCTAAAGGGCACGTGGCTATCATGCAACATATCGGAGGTTGTTCCACGTTCCCATGCATGCCTGGATTGACGGGTGGTCGTTCCCACTTCTCCGGATTTCAGGTGAAAGGATTTAGCATTGAAAACAGACTTAATGTTTATCTCTGTATCTTCTGCTGACAAGGACGCATAGAAGACATTTGGCAGTTTCAATAGAATGCATATGATTTGGACAGATAGAGTTTGAGTTAGAAAGCATAGAGAGATTAGGGTCCGATTACATTCACTTAGTTCAAAAGATTCAACAAGGAAGACGTAGCTATAAGTGAATGATGTACAGGACAGAACACTAGTATGTATATATCAGAAGACAATCAAGTCAACATAGTGAAGATAATCATGAAGACAAGTTGAAAATGAAGACAAACAAAATGTGAAGACATAGCAAATGTAACGCCATGGGTAAAACACTTCAAACAGAAGAATTTGGTGGTGGCGTTACCCATCGTATAGGAAGTATTAGACCCAGACACGACGCACAATTATCGTGGCGCTCCGAAGTCAAATTCCACGTTAATGTATTCACACTCAGAATGTAAGTCTTCATTGATTGAAGATATACTTTACTTCGTGTGTTGCACATCTAAGTCATCAACATGCATAAGTGTTAGGATGTGTGCCTGATCACAGGACATTTGAGGATTCCAAGATATTTAGCTCACACCGTAACTTGCAAAACCTCTTCTCATCCAAGGGCTTGGTGAAGATATCTGCCAATTGCTCTTCAGTGTTGACGTGTATGATATCAATATCTTCCTTCACAACATGATCTCTGAGAAAGTGATGACGAATTTCAATGTGCTTTGTCTTCGAGTGTTGAACTGGGTTGTTGGCAATCTTGATGGCGCTTTCGTTGTCGCAGTAGAGTGGCACTTGCTTCAGGTGAATGCCATAGTCTTTGAGTGTTTGCTTCATCCATAGAAGCTGAGC
This sequence comes from Triticum urartu, assembly GCF_003073215.2. Lineage (NCBI taxonomy): Eukaryota > Viridiplantae > Streptophyta > Magnoliopsida > Poales > Poaceae > Triticum > Triticum urartu. Next base: position 263,797,953 of record NC_053025.1, on the reverse strand, counting down.
GCAGCAAGATCCAGCAGCAATGTATTCAGATTCAGCAGTGGAGAGAGATACACAGTTCTACTTCTTTGAAGACCAACATACAAGTGATCGTCCCAGAAAATGACATGTGCCTGATGTAGACTTGCGATCCACCTTGTCACCAGCATAATCAGCATCCGAAAATCCAACCAGATCAAACTCTGAGCCCTTTGGATATCATAATCCTAATGTTGGGGTGTAAGCCAAATCTCGAAGAATTCGCTTCACAGCTAAGTGATGCGATTCCTTTGGTGCTGCTTGGAATCGAGCACACATGCAAACACTAAGCATAATATCTGGCCTAGATGCACATAGATAAAGTAAAGAACCAATCATGGAGCGGTATACCTTTTGATCGAACTCTTTACCATTGTCGTCGGGGCCCAGATGATGTTTGGCTGGCATTGGCGTCGTGAAGCCTTTGCAGTCTTGCATCACAAATCTCTTCAGGCAATCTTTGAGGTACTTCTCTTGAGATATGAAGATGTCGTTGCGTTGCTGACGTATTTGAAGACCAAGGAAGAACTTCAGCTCACCCATCATGGACATCTGATATTGCTCTTGCATCATATATCCAAACTCTTCACAGTATTTCTGATTGGTTCAGCCGAAGATAATGTCATCCACATATATTTGGCACACAAACAGTTCACCATCATATGTCTTCATGAAGAGAGTGGGATCGAGGGAACTAGGTTTGAAGCCTTTGCTCTTCAGGAAGTCTTTGAGTGTGTCATACCAAGCCCGAGGGGCTTGTTTTAGGCCATACAGTGCCTTGTTGAGCTTGTACACCATGTCAGGATGTTTTGGATCTTTAAAGCCAGGCGGTTGTGCAACATACACTTCTTCTTCAATCTTGCCATTGAGAAAAGCGCTCTTCACATCCATTTGATACAGAAGAATGTTATGATGATTTGCATAGGCCAGCAGTATGCATATGGCTTCAAGTCTAGCCACAGGAGCAAATGTTTCAGCAAAGTCAATCCCTTCAACTTGAGTGTACCCTTGAGCAACAAGACGAGCTTTGTTTCTGACAACTTGACCATGCTCATCTTGCTTGTTGCGATATATCCATTTGGTGCCTATTATATTGTGCTTGCGAGGATCAGGACGCTTAACCAGTTCCCATACATTATTCAGCTCAAACTGTTGAAGCTCTTCTTGCATAGCTTGAATCCATTCAGGTTCCATGAAGGCTTCTTCAACTTTCTTGGGTTCAGATATTGAGACGAATGCGAAGTGCCCACAGAAATTTGCTAGCTGTGTTGCCCTCGAATGAGTGAGTGGACCTGGTGCATTGATGCTATCAATTATTCTCTCAATCTGTACTTCATTTGCAACACGAGGATGTACAGGACGAAGATTTTGCTCTTGCTGATCATTGTCATTGTTAGAAGGATTGTCTTTAGGCTGAGCATTGTCTTTAGTTTGATCAGGTGCGGAGATGATAAGTTCCTCTTTAGGCTGAGATTCAGATGGTATGATTTCTCCAGTTCCCATAAGTTTGATTGATTCACTGGATGGAACTTCATCTAGCACATTTGGCAGGTGCTCTCTTTGTGAGCCGTTAGTCTCATCGAACCGCACATCCACTGTTTCAATCACTATATAGTGAAAAAGGTTGAAGACTCTATAGGAGTGCGAATCCTTTCCATATCCAAGCATAAAACCCTCATGTGCTTTTGGTGCAAATTTTGAAGTGTGATGTGGATCCTTCATCCAGCACCTGGCACCAAATACTTTGAAGTAACTGACATTTGGCTTCTTGCCAGTAAGGAGCTCATAGGATGTCTTGTTGAGAAGCTTGTGAAGATAAACACGGTTGATGATATGGCATGCAGTAGCAATGGCTTCAGGCAAGAACATTCTTGGAGTCTTGTATTCATCAAGCATCGTCCGGGCCATCTCAATAAGTGTTCTGTTCTTGCGTTCCACGACGCCATTCTGCTGCGGTGTGTACGGAGCTGAGAATTCATGTGTAATGCCGAAAGTATCATGATAAGTGTCTAGACCAGTGTTCTTGAATTCAGTGCCATTGTCACTTCTGATGTGCTTGATCTTGACGCCATAGTTGTTCATGGCTCGATTGGCGAAGCGTCTGAAGACATCCTGCACTTCAGTCTTGTAGAGGATTATATGCACCCAAGTATATCTTGAATAATCATCAACAATGACAAAGCCATAGAGACAAGCAGTAGTAGTAAGAGTTGAGTAATGAGTGGGACCAAAAAGGTCCATGTGGAGCAGTTCGAAGGGTTGAGTCGTTGTCATGATTGTCTTCGAGGAATGCTTGGCCCTCGTCATCTTTCCTGCTTCACAGGCACCGCATAAGTGATCCTTCTTGAACTTGACGCCCTCGATGCCTATGACATGCTTCTTCCTTGCAAGGGTGTGGAGGTTCCTCATGCCAGCATGCCCTAGCCTCAGATGCCAGAGCCAGCATTCAGAAGCTTTTGCTAGAAGACATACGACAAGTTGTGGTCCTGCTGAGAAATCTACCACGTACAAATCATCTTTCCGATACCCTTCAAACACTAGAGACTTGTCAGATTCCATTAGAACAAGGCAACGATATTTTCCAAACATCACAATCATGTTTAAATCTCAAAGCATTGAGACAGACATTAAGTTGAAACCAAGGGATTCAACAAGCATGCCTTTTCCATGTGTTGATCCTTTGAGATTGCACCTCTACCTAGACCCAATGCGTTGCTTTTACCAGTGTCAGCAAATGTGATGTGACTTTTGTCAGAAGGACGTAAGGTTGAGTCCATGAGAAGGCTTCGCTTGCAGTCATGTGATTAGTACACCCACTATCAATAATCCATTCTGAAGCAGCTGGTGTCGTACCCTATAGTGTAGTTAGGGGGATAGGCTTCATGAAGAGAATTGTGAAGCATAAACATTTGACGAGCAAGTGGATTATGAAAGCTTAGATCGAGGTTAGGAATGATAGGGCACGTGGCAAGGGACTCAGGAACAAAATACATAATAAGACCATTTGGGCATTTGATCTTGCGCCCTACAAGATGTTTAAGGTCCCCAGCAATGGCTTCAGACGATTTTGGTTTTCGGCTGGAGACCTTTCCCTGCAAAAGAGAGTTAAGCTTTCTTAGCCACCCACATCTTCAAGGGTGGCTTCGAAGCAATGAGTCTAAGTGCAGCATCTGAGAACTTTGCCTTTGGAGCCCTAGCAAAAAGTCTTGCAGGTGGACAATAGTACTCATAAGGATAAGCAGAATAGTTTTTGGTCTTATGAACATGGCGGTTTGATGAAACGCGCTCATATTCATAGGCCTGAGTAAGGTTTCCGTGCAAAACATTTGCGTTAGTGCGACTCAGGTGAGTCCTCTGTCTGTATGAAGCCTTTGGACCATATGAAGCCTGTGGTCTGGGGTTTGTCTTCTTCACTTGTGGTGTCATGACGACATTCACAGCAAGATTCTCCAAACACCTTTTCGGCATCCAGACTTTCTTCATAGTCGGCCCATTCCTGCAGTTACTACCAATATACCTGGCAAACACTTCACCATTCTGATTCTTAAACAGTTTGTAGTTTGCATCAAAGGATTCATCAATAACAATGGGATTAACACAAGTGAAGCCAGATAGGGTGGATGGATCCGCTGAAGGATCCTTTGCAGCAACCCATGTGGTTTTGGGGTACTGCTCAGGTTTCCAGTAAGAGCCATCAGCATTCATTTTCCGTTCGAACCCAACATCCTCTTTCCTAGGGTTTCGGTTCAGGATCTGCCTTTTGAGGACATCACATAGTGTCTGATGCCCTTTGAGACTTTTTTACATCCCTGTTTCAAGCAATGTCTTCAACCTAGCATTCTCATCAGCAATAGCAGTGGTATCCTCAGCAGAGGGGTTAGTTACCACATCAACAGTTGAAGATATTGCAATAGTAGCAGCAGTAGAACACCCAGCAACAGAAGTAGCATTGTCATGCTCGATGCATTTAAGACATGGTGGTTCAAATCCTTCCTGAGCTGAACTGATTTGTTCGGCGCGAAGTGACTCTTTTTCCTTTTGAAGATCTTCATGAGCCGCTCTCAATTTCTCAAGATCTTGCTTCCTTTGAATATAATCATAGGAAAGCTTTTCATGAGTTGTTGAGAGCGTTTCATGACGACTTTCAAGTTCCTCATACTTAATGTGAAGATTTTTTATGTCTTCAATTAAGGACTGAGATCGAGTCATTTCAGCGTCTAACAGATCATCACTTTTGTCTAACAGTTTTTGAATATGTTCCATAGCTTTCTGTTGTTCAGTTGCAATTTTAGCAAGTGTTTTGTAGCTGGGTTTGGAACCACAATCAGAGTCATCTTCACTAGATGTTTGATAGTGAGTAGTGCGTGTGTTTACCTTGGCACCGCGTGCCATGAAGCAGTAGGTAGGAGCGGCGTAGTCCTTGTCATTTGCATCGGTGTCGGTGATGAAGTCATTGTCTTCAGTGTTGAAGATGGACTTGGCAACATATGCTGTAGCCAGACTCGCAACGCCAGAGTCGGACTCCACCTCCGCCTCCTCAGAAGCGGACTCCTCCTCTGAATCCATTTCCTTGCCAACAAACGCATGTGCCTTACCAGATGAGCTCTTCTTGTGTGGTGAAGACTTTGAGGAAGACTTGGAAGAAGACTTTGAGTATTTCTTCTTCTTGTCGTCAGAGTCATACTCCTTGCTCTTCTTCTTCTTGTTGTTGTTCTCATTGTCCCACTACGGACACTCAGAGATGTAGTGGCTAGGTTTCTTGCACTTGTGGCATGTTCTCTTCTTGTAGTCATGAGCAGAAGCTTCATCATTCCTTGAGCTTGATCGTGAAGACTTTCTGAAGCCTTTCATCTTGGTGAATTTTTGGAACTTCTTCACAAGCATAGCAAGCTCTTTCCAATGTCTTCAGGATCATCAGAACTGCTGTCAGATTCTTCTTCAGATGAGGAGACAGCTTTTGCCTTCAAGGCATGAGTTCGCCCATAGTTGGGACCGTAGATGTCTCTTTTCTCAGAAAGCTGAAACTCGTGTGTGTTGAGCCTCTCAAGAATGTCAGACGGATCGAGTGTCTTGAAGTAAGGACATTCTTGAATCATCAGGGATAGGGTGTCAAACGAGCTGTCAAGTGATCTCAGGAGTGTCTTGACGACTTCATGCTTGGTGATCTCAGTGGCGCCGAGAGCTTGAAGCTCATTTGTGATGTCAGTGAGTCGATCAAACGTGAGCTGGACATTCTCATTGTCATTTCTCTTGAAGCGGTTGAAGAGGTTGCGAAGGACACTGATTCTCTGATCTCTCTGGGTTGAGACGCCTTCATTGACCTTGGAGAGCCAGTCCCAGACTAGCTTAGATGTTTCCAAAGCACTCACGCGGCCATACTATCCTTTGGTCAGATGACCACAGGTGATGTTCTTGGCAGTGGAGTCCAGTTGAACGAACTTCTTGACATCAGCAGCGGTGACACCTTCACCAGCCTTGGGAACGCCATTCTTGATGACATACCATAGGTCGACATCAATGGCTTCAAGATGCATGGGCATCTTATTCTTCCAGTAGGGATATTCAGTTCCATCGAAGACGGGGCATGCAGCGGAGACTTTAATTATCCGTGCAGTCGACATAGCTAAAACTCCAGGTGGTTAAACTGAATCACACAGAACAAGGGAGTACCTTGCTCTGATACGAATTGGAAGTGCGTTATATCGATTAGAGGGGGGGTGAATAGGCGATTTTTATGAAAGTCTTCAAAACAGGGGAGTTTTGAAGACAAACGATAGAAATGAACCTATAACCATGCAGTGGAAGGTAGACTACCCTAGACAAGCCATAGTCAAGTATTCAATGAAGTGAAAGCACAAAGACTAACAGCAGCTAGGCAGTACGGATCAGGATGGAAGATAATATGAAACCAATCTGAACAAACAGTCACACATTGAAGACAAATGGACAATGCAAATAGGCAATGAGTTCACAAGGACCAACTGTAAATAAAGAGATGGGAAGGATAGAACCAGTGAGCTTGGTGAAGACAAAGGTTTGGTAGACCAGTTCCAACTGCGGTGACAGTTGTACGTCTGGTTAGGGCGGCTAGGTATTTAAACCTGAGGACACCCGGTCCCGAACATGCAGCTCAGGACACTTAGTCCTCACCGTATTCCCCTTGAGCTAAGGTCACACAGACCTCGCCCAATCACTTTGGTAAGTCTTCAAGGTAGACTTCCAAACCTTCACAAACTTCGTTCACCGGCGATCCACAATGCCTCTTGGATGCTCAGAACGCGATGCCTAACCGGCTGGAGGATTCACAGTCCTCAAGTGTAATAAGTATTCAGATCACACAGACAGGAAGACTTCAGTGATGCCTAACACTCTTTGGCTCTGGGTGGTTAGGGCTTTATCCTCGCAAGGAATTCTCTCTCAAAGGCTTCGAGGTGGGTTGCTCTCAAACGACAAAACCTGTAATCTAACTCTGAGCAGCCAACCATTTACGGTTGTAGGGGGTGGGCTATTTATAGCCACTGGGCAACCCGACCTGGTTTGTCCGAAATGACCCTTGGTCACTAAGGAACTGACATGTGTTCCAACGGTCAGATTTCAAACACACACGGCAACTTTACTTGGACTACAAGGAAAGCTCACTTATCCAACTCTGGACAAGATTTTCTCTCATAGTCTTCACTCGAAGACATAGGATTTTGGTTAAGCATCACTTCAGTCATTCTGACTGGTTCTCTTGGACCCCACTTAACAGTACGGTGGTTCCTATGACTCAACAAAGAAAAACACAGAACGACGAAACTGCTAAGTCTTCGCGCTCCATAGTCTTCACGCGATGTCTTCTCTTATCATAGTCTTCAATGTGAATGTCTTCACATACCACCTCTGACTTCAATGTCTTCATACATTTTTAGGGGTCATCTCTGGTAGGAAAACCGAATCAGTGAGGGACTTCTACCTGTGTTATCCTGCAATTCTCACAAACACATTAGTCCCTCAACTAGGTTTGTCATCAATACTCCAAAACCAACTAGGGGTGGCACTAGATGCACTTACATCCCCACGTCACCTCGGCAACTGCCCAGGCTGACAAAAGACTGGTGCACGTCGTAGAACCATCATCACCCCACCGCACACACTCCTTCAGCTCCTTCTTCCTTCGGCAAACTTTCGCCTCCCTTGCGGGATCTCACACCTTCTTCAATCCACATCGCCGCCATGCGCACTGGGCCGGTCCTCCATGGTCAACCTCGAGGGGCAGGATAAGGTCCGTCACACAATCACCACCGACTCCAACGAGTTGAAGGCGATGAAGATCTGGCCCGCCTCAAGATCTCCAACCGATCTGGAGGCCATCAACATCCCTCTTCATCTACACGCCATTTTCTTTGGCTTGCTAGCGCCGTTCTCGGATTTCTTCAACGCCGTTCTTACACACTACCAAGTCCACCAGCTGCATCTCGACCCCGGGTCCATCATCATCCTCTGCCTTCAGGTTCTTGTGCGAGGCCTTCGTTGGCAGCACCTCGTCCATGGCCTTGCTCTGCCACTTGTTCTCCCTTCAAATGATCACTGGTGGGCAGCGCTCGGGGTGTGTGGGTCACTCCATGCGGTGGAGGTGACCACGGGCACTGGCATCGACACCGCTCTCCACCCGGACGCAGAGGGTTTTCGGAAGCAATGGGTGTACGTCGACGCCACCATGTGCAACTCCTTGCTCCTGATTCCGGCGGCCCCCGCGGTGCCAAGCTCCGGCTAGGAACACTTGGAGCTCATCAATCTGCGACTCGCGCGACTCTTAGCCAGGTTGGCTGACTTGAGGAAGGCGGGGGTGATGATGGCGATGGTGGTGAGGGAGTTCGTTCGGTGGCGCATCGCCTCACTCCATCAACACTACCGATGTGGGCATTCACTGGCCCCGAAGACGCCATGAGGCTTCAGAAGCCTTTGGTCCCTTCCAACACACTGCGCGGGGTGCTCCGCCTCTCGACCGATGGAGAACCCGTTGCGCTTCCTTCTGGAGGGTCCCCTTGTACAATTATCTCAACGGGGGAGCCTTTGCCGGGAAGATATGCTGTGCTTCGATGAGTGGGGGCTGTTTCCCATTGACCACGTGGGGCCCCATGACAACCCCTTATTGGTGACCCCGAGGTCTAAGGGTCCTGAGGTGCGGGGGAGCCTCCCGAGCCGCGCATCCCTCAAGCATCCGCCCTCGCCCCTCCGAGCAGCAGCGAAGATGCCTCGCCTGGGGACATGGTCGCCACCCCCACAACGGAAGGGCACGCGCTAGGTTCTAGCGTGCCGGTCTTTGGTCCCCGCGCATCCTGGAGGAGAAAGGAGCTCGATGGCGGACGCAGCCATGCCCCGAGGGCCCTGAAGAGGAGGAATTTTATCGTCATGGACGAGTAAGCACCCGGCCTTCCTTGATTCTCGCACATCATGTTTCTCTGACTCTCGTTCCTCTGGTTCCCCTCTGATGAAGAATCAAGCGTGTCTCGGCCGCCGCCTCCGGAGGGCGCCGGTCCCGTGGTGATCTCGCGCCTCGCGAGCCACCTCGTTGGATTCAGGTCTCCGCAGATGCAAGAAAGGTTCGACATCTGGGGTGTGTGCAAAAAACTCAACCTCCCCAGCCAACTAATCCTTTGCCCCCACGGCCTAGCTTGATGAACAAGGAAGAAGATGGACATGACAGTTACCCAGGTTTGGGCCACCTTGCAGTGTAAGACCCTACTCCTGCTTTGTGGTGGATTGGCCTCAGGAGGAGCTAAGGATGAACTAGTACAAGGGAAGAACAACCTCAGAAGGTTTGCTTTGGAGTTGGGGTGAGTTCATGAGGTGTGGACCCGATCCAGCGAGAGATCTCTCTCCACCTGGTGGTGGCTAACCTATATTTATAGTGGACTCAGTCCTCTTCCCCCAAAAAGAAGTAGGAAGGGATCCCATAGTGGCGAATTTGAAAGGGGCAAGTAGTACATCGTATCCTGACGAAAGGTGGTCTTCGCCTGCAAAGCATGTGGTCGTGACGCTGCAGTGGGCTCGGTGATGACATCCGTCCTGGCGGTCTTTGTCTCGTTGCACGGGAATGGAAACCTTTGGTTGATTACTCGGGAACCCACGTCTGTCCTTGCCTCCTTAGCACCGAAGAGGAAACCTGCTCCTCTGCGCCCGCTAGCGCCCGCCTGGGCTTGGTCGTCACGGCTTGTGTCACCTCAACCTCGTGAGGTGGGCACCTTCATAGAAATCTCCGCTCCTCAGGAGGCAGCCCGGCGAGGCCGCTCACTCCGGAGGTCTTCAAGTCGCCCGCCTCACGAGGCTTGGCCCCTGGTGAGGGTCTTGTCTTGACGGTGTTGTAGACGGGTCATACCAAGCCGTCGATGGAGCCATGCCTTGGCCCGTAGGTAGGCAAGTCTAGATACCATGGTTCCCAGAACATCGACAGTAGCCCCTGCAGGCCCATGGCGCACTCGGACTTGGCTTCGAGACGAAGCCAGAGGGCAAGGGCGAAGCGCCATGGGCCCTAATTAACTATGGACCGAGTCGACGCGTGGCTCTTGATGGGACATGGACGTCTCCACTTCCCCATGCTGCCTCGGCAACTGCCCGACTTGACAACTGCCTAGCGCATGCAGAAAGGCCATCATGGCTCGGATCGTGAGTGGTCGGCGGTTGGCATTCTTCTGGCTATAAATGGGGCGGAAGGCAGTGCCCCCAAGCCATCTTCATCTTCTCGCCGCCCATACCTTCTTCCTCTTCGTCCCATCGTCTTGCCAGAGCGTTCATGGCGCCAATGAGGAGGTTTTCTGCCGTGGATAATGGAAAGGATCCCAAGGAAGAACCTGGCTAGCCGCAGCCCAAGAGAGGCCCCGGACGCCCCCGCAAGTATGCCACGATACCGGCGGTGGCTCCCAAAGGGTGCGGGCGCACCCCCTCGAAGGGTGGCGCTGCTTCCGACGGTCGTGGGGTGCGCCCTCTCGTGACGGATGCTACCGTGGCCAGGGTAGCCACGGCGACGGGATGAGGCATGTGGCAGCCGTTCGGCCACGGCGTCCGCGATCCCACTCGGCCGGCGCCTCCTCAGAGTTCGTGCTGTGGGAGGAGAGGCTTGCAGGTGTCTGGTTCCAGCTCCCGCGCTTCTTTGCAGGTGAACTACCAACTGGGAACCCGGTGGCCTCTGGCTGTAGGCCGATGGCCACTGCAGCATGGCTTGATTGGTGGAGGTCGAGGTCACCCCCGCTGGCAATGTGTTCCTGAACCGTAGGTGGCAGTCGATCGCCCGTGCGTGCGACCTGCAGGGGAGGTGTACCCTCCACTACAGGCATGATGGCATCGCGACCCTCTACGTTAGGGTCTTTCGGGAGGACGGCAGGCACCTGGGGTGCTCCCCGGAGGGCGACAGCGACGACGATGACGTCCACCCTCCGATGACGACAGCCAGAGGGGAGACAACATTTCTGGTGGCGATCTTGCCCTTGGCGATGGTCATGAGGCCTCCGGCGATGACGACTCCACCTCTAGGGAGAGCATGAGCGACTGTGACTACGACGAGCCACCATGCCGCTGAGCTCGAACCGGAGAGGGCGACGAGCTACCTCGCCGGCATGCCCCGCTGAAGCAGGAGGAGGACTCCGACTGATCTCGAGAACTGCTGGAGCTGGGTCTCAGGAGCCGCTGTAGTCGCGCGGCTGCTTTTGTTTCTTTCTTTGTCCTGTATCAAAAAGTAGAAGGGTGTGTAATGGAACATGGTGCTTTCGCCAATATGTCATCGTTTTCGTATTGCGTCAGAATATCCATGCTGCTGATTGTGATCGGGATGACTTAGCTTAACGTGCTTGCGGTAGACTCCCTAGGGCTTGGATTTCCTGCAAGCCCCTTATTCCAGGGAAGTTCTCCAATGGCTTCTTTCTCGAACATTCAAAAGTCGTCAGCCTCGGGAGGCACCCTATAGTTGCAGGGTTAGGAAACCTTCAGAGGTGTCACGCCTCGCGTGAGCCCATGTGCGTGGGCTGGTCACCACCGGTGTGTCACGTCGTGATGCCTGGAGGAATGGATTCAAGAGGGCGTGTGTGCCCGTAAGCTCACTCGAGAGCGTTGCACGAGGAATAAAACGCCAAAGTCTAGAACACCAAGGCTTTGGAAAGGTGTGTTTGTAGGTGGTCCCAGCGCACACACCATGCCCAGTCCTGCACAAGGAAGAGCAACGGGCTACTCTCACACTCCCTAAGGCAAGACTTGAAAGAGTGAATGTTGCAAGGAGAAATTTTTTCCCAACCCTTTCAAATAGAAGACGTGAAAGCTCCAAATTTCATTTCAAGAAGTTGCAGACGAGCTACAGAAAGCTAGCAAAAGAAAAGCCGCATCTGGCACCTACCGGTCTTCCCACCGGCGAGGAGAATGGGGCCTCCACTAGGATGTGGGTGGGAGCCCCTGTGAGGCCCAGGGGCGGCACTCAGGAGACTCCAGGGCGTGTACAACCCCAACTCATTATTACGTGGGAGCGTCACGGGCAGATACTTGAGAGGCGCATGGCGTTGATCATGGATATAACTTTTCGGAGATGCTGGATGTTCCTAGCATTCTGGATGGGAAACCCGTCCTGCATGTCTAGGTGCACAGCGCCAGGCTTGGAGACACTGGCGATCCTGAATGGGTCCTCCCACATGGGATAGAGCTTGTGAAGCCCCTCCCTAGAGAGCACCCGCCTCAGGACGAGGTCACCCATCTCGAGGGTCCGGGAACAGACGCTATGGTAGTGATGCTGCCGCAGCGCCTGCTGGTACCTCGCGGCATGGAGCGAGGCTTGGCGGCGGCTCTCCTCCCCCAGCACGAGGTCCATCGCCCGCGAGGCATCCTGGCGTGCCTGGTCAAACGCCAGGACCCGCGAGGAGCGATGTTTGACCTCATGAGGGAGGACCGCCTCAGCCCCGTAGACGAGGAAGAATGGGGTTTCACCCGTGGGCTTGGTCACGGTGGTGCGGATGGACCATAGCACAGACTAGAGCTCATCGAGCCAACCCCTACCGCAGGCCTCGAGTTTCTTCTCGAAGCTTCTCGCCTTGAGGCCCCTTAGGACATCCGCGTTGGCACGCTCGACTTGGCCGTTGCTCCGTGGGTGTGCTACCGAAGTGTAGCATATCTGCGTTCCAAGGTTTGCACAATATGTTTTGAAAATGTTGCTCGTGAACTGAGAGCTATTGTCAGTGATGATATGGTTGGGGACCGCAGAGCGGCTCACGAGGCCCTTGATGAACTTGACAGCCGAGCCAGCTGGGATGGTGCGCACGAGCTCCACCTCCGCCCACTTGGCGAACTTGTTGATGGCGACGTAGAGATAGCGGTAGCCCCCAGCTGCTCGAGGAAACGGGCCTAGGATATCCAGCCCCTAGACCGCGAACGGCCATGAGAGCGGGATGGTCTGGAGGTCCTGGGCTGGTGGATTTGTTTCACATGGAATTGGCATGCCTCGCAGGATCTCACCTGTTTGGTGGCATAGTTGAGCGTTGTGGGCCAGTAGAACCTGCTACGGAACGCCTTACCCACGAGGGTGCATCACGAAGAGTGATGCCTACAATCCCCGTTGTGGATCTCAGCCAGCACCTCCCACCCCTACTCATTGGAGATGCACCACAGAGAGACATTGTTTGGGCACCTTCAGTAGAGCTCGCCGTCTTGGATGCAGTAAGCGGTGGCCTGGTGGGCCACGTGTTCTGAGTCTTCCTCCTTCTCTAGCAAGGCGCCTTGGAGAAGGTATGCCTTGAGCTCCTCGGTCACGCACCCCTCCAAAGTTTCGAGTGCAAGGAGCAGGCAAGCTCCCGAGGTCGGCCTGCAGGCTGGCGCGCCCAAGGAGGGTGCCATGGGAAGCTCCTCTTGAGGCAGCGCCAGGCCTGCAACAGGGGGAGCCGCCGATGGCTTGAAGAGCCTCTCTTCGAAGACGCCAGGATTCTGGGGTTTGTGCCAGGACGCCCTCTTGGCGATTTAGTCCGCCTCCTTGTTCATGCCTTGTGGTACATGCTACTATTCCAAGCCCAAGAATTGTTTTTCAATTTTGCGTACCTTTTCTAGGTATGCCTCCTTGTGCTTGTCCCTTGGTTTGTATTCCGTCTTAGAGAAGTTCAGGAGGAGCTGAGAGTCGCCCCTGATGGTGAGACGCCTAACCCCCAGAGCTGTCGCGGCCTTGGGCTGGCGATCAGGCCCTCATATTCCATGATGTTTTTGGAGACCTTCTCGCCATGCTGAAAGCAGAGTTGCACGTAGTAGAGCTTGTCCTAGTTAGGTGAGATGAGCATGACTCCAGCCCCCGCGCATGCGAACGCACCAGCAAAGTACATGACCCAGCCATCTGGTGCTTCGTCTCCGGGCATGAGGGAATGGTCCTCGCCCACCCCTTGGTCAGGGGCATTAGTCCACTCCACCATGAAGTCAGAGAGGGTCGCGCCCTTGATGACTCTGGTGGTACTGAACTACAGTTGGAACGCCTGCAGCTCGATGTTCCACTCAGCAACCCTTCCCGCGGCGTTGGGGCTCCAGAGCACCTTCTCCAGGGGGGTATGCAGAGACAACCTTGATGGGGTGGCGCTGGAAGTAGTGCCGCAGATTTCTAGAAGCGACAAGGAGCACGAGCAGGAGCTTCTGTGGTATGGGGTAACGTGCACACATGTCATGCAACACCGTGCTGATGAAGTACACGAGGTGCTCAACGAAGGATGGGGCTTCGACGGTGTCCTGCCCCTCTTGAGATGAGGGACCCTCAGGAGCGTTGTCGTCCGATGGGGTAGCCAGGGCCTTAGGAGTGCCGTCCTGAGGTGGCGGCGGCATATTCGGGCACGAGACGCCATGTCGCACATTCGCATCCGAACTCTCTTCCCGGACCGCCACAAGTGCCGCGCTGGCCGAGTGTAGTGTGGCGGCCAGGTAAAGCACCTGGGGCTCAAGAGGACAAGGTGGCACCATTACCGGCGGGCTGGTGAGGTACCTGTTGTAGTCTTGGAAGGCCGCCTCGGCCTATGGAGTCCATTGAAATAGGCCCGTCTTCTTCATCAGCTTAAAGAACAAAAGGGCGCGCTTGCCTAGCTTGGAGATGAAGCTCCCAAATGAAGTCTCGCAGCCGGCGAGCTTCTACATCTCCTTCATAGTTTGCGGTGGGCTCATCTTTTGTATTTCCTTGATCTTCTTTGGGTAAGCCTCGATCCCTCTATGCGACACTAGGAAGCCCAACAGCTTGCCGGACGGGACGCCGAACACCCACTTCTCCGGATTGAGCCGCATGTTCACCTTGCGCAAGTTGACGAGGGTCCTTGCCTCTCGCAACTCTACCACTATGTCGACAACGTACGCCTCGGCGTTCCTTCCGAGCTCCATGCCCAGGGCGATTTCCATCATTCGCTGGAAGGTTGTGCCAGCATTACGTAGCCCAAACGGCATGCAAGTGTAGCAGTACACCCCAAATGGGGTCAGGAAGGTTGTCTTCTCGATATCCTGCACTGCCATCTTGATTTGGTTGTAGCCCGAGAAGGCATCCAGGAAGCACAGCAAGTCGCACTCGACGGTGGAGCCGACGATCTGGTAGATGCATGTAGGAGGGAAAGGGTCTTGAGGGCAAGCTTTGTTGACGCTCGTGAAGTCGACGCACATGCGCTCCTTCCCGCCCTTCTGGGGGACGATGACCGGGTTCGCCAGCCAATCTGGATGCCGCACCTCTCGAATGACATCAGCCTCTTGCAGCCTATGGACCACCTGGACGATGAACGACTACTTCTCCGGGGTTTTGTCGCCGCGCCTACTACTTCACCGGGCGTGCTCCCGGGCACACCATCAAATGGTGCTCTATCACATCTCGTGGATGCCGACCAGATCCGTTACCTCCCATCCAAACACGTCCCTGTTCGCCTAGATCAAACTGACCCGTGCCTCCTCCTGGTTCGGGGGGAGGCCAGCGCCTTTGGTGAAGGTGGGGCCATAGCCCCCATCGTCGATCGACACCTACTTCATCTCCACCCTGTCCTGAGAGAACAACTGCTTCTTCTTCGTGGGCGCGGCCTCCGGGACCTCCGGAGCGTCTTGTGCGCCCGGCCGTGCTGCCGCCACACCCTTGTAGGCCAGCTTAAGGATCAGGAGTGCATCCCAGGCATCACCCGCCACAGTGAGGATGCCGCTGTTCCCCGGCATCTTGACGACATTATAGCCAGGATGTGTCCCTGCCACGAACTTGGTGAGAGCTGGGTACCCAAGGATGTAGTTGTACGAGAGGCTGATGCGGGCGACGTCGAAGTCAATGAGCTCGGTGCGGTAGTTGTCGCGCGTGCCGAAGGTGACGGGGAGGCGGATCTGCCCTAGAGGAACGGTGGAGCCGTCGACCACCCCAGAGAAGGGTCTAGTGGGGGTGAGTCGGTCGTAAGGCACATGAAGCTGATCAAAAGCTTCCATGGAGAGGACGTTGAGGCCAGCTCCGCCGTCGACGAGGATCCTGGTGACTGCAATGTTCCAGATGGTGGGCGTGCAGATCATGGGGAGCGCACTGACATCAACCATGGTCTTGGGGTGATCCCTGAAGTCAAAGGTGATGTTGGTCTCAGGCACCGCCCTGTCCTCGACGAGCCCTCTGCTGCGGCCGGATGGCCCACACCCGCTGGAAGAGCTGCTTAACATGGAGCCCCGAGGCTAGCGCCTGCAACCCTCTGAGGATGGCCGCGACGACGTGGGGCGCCGGTGCCGTCAAGCGCGCGATGAACAGGTCGCGCGGCTCCTCCCAGGAGGCCACCGAAGATTCTGGTAGGTTGAGCAGCCAGGAGCGTGGCACACCTGTGAGAGCCCTAGGGATCCAGTTCGCCCTGAACTTGTCGTCGCCGCCCGCTGCCTAGATGGCCTCTGCATAAACCCAGAGAAACTCCTTGGGGTCCACCACTCCGTTGTACCGTGGCGGAAACTCCGGCTTGAACTTCATCAGCCACCGCACCAAGGGAACCACGCGGTGCGGGCGGGGCGCGGCTGATGAAGAAGTGGATCTTAGACACGCCCCTACCTGGCATGCTAAAAGTCGGATTGAGGTTTCCGCAGAGCCAGGAAAGGTTCAAACTCTGGGGCATGTGCGAAGAACTCAACATCCACAGCCAACTGACCCATCGCCCACATGGCCTAGCTCAATGAACAAGGAAGAAGATGGACACGACAGTTCACCCAGGTGTAACGCCCCAAAACCGATGCGCCAGGTGTCTTCCATTTATTCACCATCGTTGCCATGTCATCCGCTTGCGTGTTTGTAGGATCGAAAGTATGTCTAGAGGGGGGGTGATTAGACTACTTGACGAAATAAAAACTTAACCTTTTCCCAATTTTAGTTCTTGGCAGATTTTAGCTATTGTAGGACAAGTCAAGCAATCATCACACAATTCAAGCAAGCATGCAAAGAGTATATTGGCAGCCGAAAGTAAAGCATGCAACTTGCAAGAATGTAAAGGGAAGGGTTTGGAGAATTCAAACACAATTGGAGACACGGATGTTTTTCCCGTGGTTCGGATAGGTGGTGCTATCCTACATCCACGTTGATGGAGACTTCAACCCACAAAGGGTAACGGTTGCGCGAGTCCACGGAGGGCTCCACCCACAAAGGGTAACGGTTGCGCGAGTCCATGAAGGGCTCCACCCATGAAGGGTCCACAAAGAAGCAACCACCCACAAAGGGTCCACGAAGAAGCAACCTTGTCTATCCTACCATGGCCAACGCCCACGAAGGACTTGCCTCACTAGCGGTAGATCTTCACGAAGTAGGCGATCTCCTTGCCCTTACAAACTCCTTGGTTCAACTCCGCAATCTTGTCGGAGGCTCCCAAGTAACACCTAGCCAATCTAGGAGACACCACTCTCCAAGAAGTAACAAATGGTGTGTAGGTAATGAACTCCTTGCTCTTGTGCTTCAAATGATAGTCTCCCCAACACTCAACTCTCTCTCATAGGATTTGGATTTGGTGGAAAGAAGATTTGAGTGGAAAGCAACTTGGGGAGGCTAGAGATCAAGATTCATATGGTAGGAATGGAATATCTTGGTCTCAACACATGAGTAGGTGGTTCTCTCTCAGAACATATGAGTTGGAATTGTGTATGTGTTCTGATGGCTCTCTCTACGAATGAAGAGGAGGTGGAGGGGTATATATAGCCTCCACACAAAATCCAACCGTTACACACAATTTTCCAATCTCGGTGGGACCGAATCAACAAACTCGGTCGGACCGAAAAGGTAAACGTAGTGACCGTTAGAGATTTTCGGTGGGACTGACATGCAACTCGGTAGGACCGATATGGTTAGGGTTTGGGCATAACGTAATCTCGGTGAGACCGATTACACAAACTCGGTGAGACCGAATTTGGTAATTAGCTAACCAGAGAGTTGGTCAGGCAAACTCGGTGGGACCGATTTGCTCTTCCGGTGAGACTGAAAAGTTCCAAAAGGAAACACTGAATTTACGTTGCAATCTCGGTGGGACCGATTCGCTCTTTCGGTGAGACCGAAAAGTTACGAAAGGGAAACGGAGAGTTTGCAATCCCATCTCGGTGAGACCGAGATCCCTATCGGTAGAACTAAATTGCTAGGGTTTGGCAGTGGCTTATGACAAGTGAAACTCGGTGGCGCCGGATAGAAAGAATCGGTAGGACCGAGTTTGGCTTAGGGTTTAGGTCATATGTGGATATGGGAAAGTAGTTGAGGGTTTTGGAGCATATCACTAAGAACATGAAGCAAGAGGCTCATTAAGCAACACCTCATCCCTCCTTGATAGTATTGGCTTTTCCTAAAGACTCAATGTGATCTTGGATCACTAAAATGTAAAATGAAGTGTCTTGAGCTTTTGAGCTTGAGCCAATCCTTTGTCCTTATCGTTTTGAGGGTTCCACTTTCACATCCATGCCATGCCAATCATTGAGCTTTCGTGAAATAATCATCTTGGAATAGCATTAGCTCAATGAGCTATATGTTGTTATGAATTACCAAGGGATAGTTGCACTTTCAATCTCCCCCTTTTTGGTAATTGATGACAACATATATATCAAAGCTTTGACAAATGATAATAAGCATGAAATATATCGTCGCTTTGAGAAGTATGTGACAAGTAAGAGCTGCCCCTAAATTTGTGCATATTTAAAATTTGCTTTGGACTGCAAATGCACAAGGAGTTAGAGTCATGGGTTTCTCTTCCATGTCACATACATCTTGGTGGAGCGCTTAAAATGATAAGAATGAAATACATGCACTCATCACCAAGAATAGTGAATGATCACATAAGATAGATAAGATAATAGCATTAAGCAAGCATTAAGTGTAGCTTATGATCAAACACATGATCATCAATGTCTCACAAGCATAGTATCTCGAGCACTCAAAAGCAAACAAAGTTCGAAAAAAACCACCAAATAAAGCAAGAGAGAATAAAAGCAACACTCTCTCTCTCTCGAAGCCTATGATCTATACATTTTTCTCCCCCTTTGGCTACAAGTTACCAAAAAGTTCCTAGAAAATGCATAGTGCTAAGTCGATGCTCAGGCTTGATCTTCAGGTGGTGGTGGAGTCCGGATCACTCCAAGGACGAAGGCTTCCGTAGACGCTGAAGTAGACGCTGGAGTTGAGGCTGAAGTAGATGCTGGAGCTGGTGGAACTGAGGCTGTAGCTGGTGCAGAAGTGGTGGCTCTGGTGTCTGCAACTGGCACTGCAGACGACCTCGGACCTCGTGGCACTCTGGCAAAGGCATCAGTTGTAGTTCTGCCTCTCCTCTCCTGCATGTCATCCTGGAGCTGCTCCACTGCAGTCTGAATCTCTGTCACCTTGACATCCAAGTCATAGAACTTTTGTTCCATGATTCTCTCTAGGCTTGCCTGGTTTTGAGTTAGGGTGGCTAGTCCTTTCTCAATCCGCAGGGTGGATGCAATTAGGTAACCAAGCTGCTCTTGTTTGGTTTTCAAGAAGTACTCAGATGCCTCCTCTTGAGTTGGCATCTTGGCAGCTTTCTCCTTTCTTGCCTTCTCCTTCTTTGCTTGTGCTTGTGCTGATGATGGTTCATTTTCAGTCATCACAACTTGATTGTCCTCAAAATCTGGACGGATGGGCAGGTGTTCCTTGTCCAATAAGTATATGCCCGTGCCCATCTTTGAGTTAATGAGCTCCTGAATTTGAGGGGCATATCCACAGCTCCTCTTCTGATCTGCTACAGTCCTTTTGATAGTTTCTACCATGAGGCTCATCACCTTGAACTTCTGTAGCACATCAAAGATATGTAGCAAGTTGATTGCATGGCCTCTGATCATCTTGTGATCACCTGACTTGGGCAACAAGGTGTGCCTCAGTATCCAATTGATGGTTGGCAGCCCTGACAGAAGATAATGCACTGAACCAAATTTGAAAGTGTCAAGAGCTTCATTTGGAATTTCCTTGTACATATTGGACATTGAGTTATGATCCATCTTCTTCTTGGCATATATGTCCAAGTCATCATCATGCTCCTCTGGGGCATTAATGAGCTGTGCCCACTCAGTAACTGTAGATTGGTACCTTGTACCTTCAGACATCCATGTGATCCTCCCATCTGGATAAAAATGTGCTGTGGAGTAGAACTGCATTATAAGCTCCTCATTCCACTTTGTGAGCTTCTGCCCAACAAAGTCAGCTACTCCACAAGCTATGAAGCTGTCATACACTCCAGGGTAGTACTCTTCGTTTTCCTTGAGGTATTCCCAATCGACCCATCTCATATCACATGCAATTGGCTTCTTGTCAAGCAGCACTGTCTCATAAAAATCTTGCTGCTCCTTGGTGTGAAACCTGTAATCCACAGCAGTTCTTCTCCTTGAAGCATACGGATCTGCTTCTCTCCACTTCCTCAGCCCTGAGTCTCTCCTGAGCTTCATGTCCTCAGCCACAGGATGAGCATCATTGTGGTCTGGGATCTTGGGCTTCAGTTTTCTGAGTACTTGCTCTTCATCATCTTCTTCAACAACAGTCTCAGGCACTGGGGCCTTGTTCTTCTCAACTGCAGGTATGCTCCTTGCATTTCTCTTTGGCTTTGGCTTTGGAGCTGGCTTGGCCTTAGAAGCAGTTGACCCTGATCTTATGGCATCACCCATCAGCTTGGGTGCCTTAGGTGCTGGTGCAGCAACCTCTTCTTCTTCCTATTCTTCCATGATGGAAGCCTTTCCAAGCACTTTGGCTACGGTCTTCTTGACCCTTTCCTTCCTCTTCTTGCCTCCAGCAGCAACTGGCTCTTTGGGTGCAGGCTTTTCAGTTGAAGCTCTGGTCTTTGACATAGGCTGCCTGCCTGCTGGCCTTTTGATTTTCATCCCTGGCTTTGTGCCTTGTGCTAGCTCAACTCTCTTGGAAGTTGCTTCCTCTTCTGCCACATAATCTTCATCCTCAAAATCTGAAGTTCTCTTCTTCCTCTGTCTGGTGGCAGCTTTAGGCAGATTGCTTGGGGTACTCCTGCTGCCATCATCTGAAGAGCTGGAGGGACTAGTGCCCTCACTCATGTGCACTTGCTGTTCTAACACATTCTGGCTGTCACTCTGATCATACATGATGCAAACTCTCACTGCTGACCCTGTGAATAGTTTATAGATGAGGTAGAATAGATGAGCATCAGAAAATGCAGAGATTTTTGCAAAAGAATGATCCAACAACTTAGTTTTAGTTTCCCACTGAAATCATCTCGGATCTACAGATTTTTAAACTCGGTGATACCGAAGCAGTTTTGGCACCTAAACTAGTGAACTCGGTCAGACCGAGTCACAGTTCGGTGGCACCGAGACTGCGAGGGTTTCATAAAGTTCCAAAGTCGGTCACACCGATAAGTAATTCTCGGTCACACCGAGTCTCACTTGTGCAATGGCATAAGCCAAATCGGTGGGACCGAGTTTTTCAACTCGGTGGGTCCGAGATGGTTTCGGCGGAAACCTAAACCTAGAATTTTCGAATCAAAACTAATCTACGAACGCATTGACTGGATAGGAGTGTTTCAATTGTGGCAAGAATCATGATGATCACAATGTGCTAAGAATCAGATTGGGGAATAGCACAAAGATCGAGTCCATACCCTAGTTCGGCGAAGACTCGCTACGGCGGCAACGGCGGGGTAGAATTCCGTTGACGGCGATGGAGACCAGCGACTGGAGGCGGCTGGTGGCGAGAAGACGATCCGGAGACAACGTTGGCAGAGCAGGCTATCACGCGGGCGAAGGGGTTCGAAGAAATTTCCAAATTTTTGCCCATGACTATATATAGCCCGACCCTGTCGGTGTGACCGAGTGGAACAACTCGGTGGCACCGAGATTCATAACTGCAAGCAGTTACTGAAACTCGGTGTGACCGAAAAGTTCAAATCGGTTGCACCGAGATCGAAAACCTAGATCAACTTAATGATCTCGGTAGGACCGAAAGTGGGGTATCGGTCAGACCGAGAATCATAAAGAGGTTTTGGAAGTTTAAGTCTATGACGAATCGGGGACTCCAAGCGCTCCTCACACAGAGTGGTTCGAATCTGACTTGATCAAATTTTGTGATGTAGCATGAATAGAGTTTGAGACGAGAAAAGCATAAATAGCTAGAGGAGGTTCTTAGGCATTCTTGTCCATCCACTTGGCAAAAGGAAATAAGACCAAACAATCAAAACAACAAGTGGATGTCCTTGAATGAGTAAAATATGCAACCAGCATGCTCACACAATAAGATGGCAAATGAAATATGTGACAAGGCATGCACAACCAATTCTAGCATCTACCAAGCAATTTGCGATGACAAGGTCATCTATATATGAGTATATTGACTTAGGAGTCAAGTGAGAACACTTGATCATAGGTCATACTCATCGTTTAAGCTCAAGTGGGGTTACCACTTTTACATAAAGCATTGTTGTGTTCACATTTTTAGAGTTGCTTTAGCTCAAGTCTTAGAGTAAAGCTCCCCCTAGATGTGATATCCCCCCTTAGAGGGATGAACTAACCTCGGGTTTTGTCGATGATGACTTCATGTAGATGTTGAAGATGTGGATGCTCAATGTTGATGTAGATCACTTGGAGCTATCCCTTTGAGTGAATTGCACTTTCAATACCTACATGGGTAAGTCCCGCAAGGAACAAACAAGCATATCCATAGACATAGAGTGATGCACACACAATATGATGTCCATGAAAACTTTTAAGTTACCTTGTCCCTTGTCTTACCAACAAGAGGGTTTGTGACTCCTTGAACTAGTGCAAGATGTGGAAGTTGATTGCACTTGTTCTTGCCAAAATGATAAGAGTGAAGTATGTTGGCGGAGTCACCCTCAAGAACTCTCTAGTTCTTCTTCTTTTGGATCCACATCATCTTGATGGGAATCCTTGGACTTGTAGTCGTTCTTGATGAAGTGGAACTTGAAGTAGTCTTGGGAATCCACTTGACTAAGGTCTTAGGAGCTTCTGCAAATGCATCAATTTCCTCTTGAAGCTTGTCCTTGCCTTTTTGCTTGTAGTCTTGTGGTGGAAGATCATCTTGAGCTTGTGTCCCCTTGAAAGAAGTATCATACTTCTCTTGTTGAGGAACAAACTTTGTCTTGGGGTATTGATCTTCTTCCCACTCAACTCCATTGGCATTGAACTTTCGTTCAAAACCAACACCTTGATTCTTCCGGTGCATTCCTTGCTTGCGCACAATTTCCTTAAATTGCTTACTCCCGACAAGGCTTTTGTACACTCCTTTCTCTACAATTCCCTTCAATAAGCTATTTTCTTTCTCAAGTTTCACTTGGCTAAGAGAATCATTAGTGGAATCAAGAGAACTACTAGAAGCAACAATATTGGATTTAGCATGATCATTGTTACTACTAGAGGAAGAATCTTTCTTGTTCCTGTTACTAGACTTGACTTGAGGCATGTAAGTGGATAAGAGTAAACGCTTGGCAATGTAAGAAGAACTTTTCTTGCGGAGATCATCATTGATTGCTTTTAAGAACTCATGCTCTTGCTCAAGATTGAGCTTTCCAAAGCGTAATTTCTCATGAGCTCTTAAAAGTTGTCGATGATCTTCGAAGATAGTTTCATGAGCTAACTTAAGAGTGTTTAGTTCTTTAGTTAGAGCCTCAATCTTCTCCTTATCATTTTCATTCATTTTATCTTGATTAGCATGATTAATTGATGTTTCATCATAGTATTCATCACTAGAGTTGTCAACAAGCAAATCATCACCTAACAAGTCATCTTCATCACTATTGAAATCAACATACTCGGGCTGTGTTACCTTAGGACCTTTGGCCATGAAGCATCTTCCAATTCCTTCATTTGGTGAGTCAAATATGTCGTAGGAGTTGGTTGACACAAGTGCTAGACCAGCAACACCTTCATCTTGAGTATCTTCGGAGTCAGAGTGATAACTTCTCTCGGAGTGGCTATCGGAGTCGGAGCCGGATACCCATTCACCAACATGAGCTTGATGTCTTCGTTTTGTGTAGCTCCTTGATGATTTTTCCTTCCTTTCCGAATCCTTGCTTCTCCGTGAGTATCTTCGTTCATAACGATCATCTCTACTCCTTCTCTCTCTTGGTGGTGATTCTTTGCTTCTTCTTTTTGGAGAATCTTCTCTTCTCTTGTAGGGAGCCGTACACTCATTGGAATAGTGTCCGGGTCTTCCACAACTGTAGCAGTTTCGCTCTCGACTAGAAGATCTTTTGTCATTGTAGGACCTTGACTTGAAGCTTCTATCTTTGCTTCTACTCTTGTAGAACTTGTTGAAGTTCTTCACCATTAAGCTCAATTCTTCATTGAAGTTTTGTTTCTCACTTGATGATGTAGGGGCTTCAATGAGGCTTTGTAGGCACCACTTGATTTGTTGTGAAGTTCCTCTTTATCCTTGAGTGACATCTCATGAGCAACAATTCTTCCAATCACCTCCGTTGGCTTGAGATCTTTGTAATTGGGCATCATTTGGATCAATGTGCACACGGTATCATATTTTCCATCCAAGGCTCTTAGAATCTTCTTGATGATGAATCTATCGTTCATCTCTTCACTTCCTAAGCCGGCAATCTCATTTGTGATGAGAGCAAGCCTAGAGTACATTTCAGCGACACCTTCACCATCCTTCATTTTGAACTTGTCAAGTTGACTTTGAAGCACATCCAACTTCGATTCCTTGACGGAGTCGGTACCTTCGTGCATATCAATCAAAGTGTCCCAAATTTCCTTTGCATTCTCAAGACGGCTGATTTTGTTGAATTCTTCGGGGCACAATCCGTTGAAGAGAATATCGCAAGCTTGAGCATTGTATTGCAACATCTTCAACTCATCCGCGGTAGCTTCACGGTTTGGTTCTTTCCCATCAAAGAAGTCACCTTGCAAACCAACACACACAATAGCCCAAACGGCGGGGTTATGTCCAAGAATATGCATTTTCATTTTATGCTTCCAACTAGCAAAATTAGTACCATCAAAGTAAGGACCTCTACGGTGATAATTTCCCTCGCTAGACGCCATACTCTCCTAGTTTGTGAAACCAAGGCTATGACCACCAAAAGCTATGGAGATCAAAGCAAATGGAGACCAAACCTCTGATACCACTTGTAGGATCGAAAGTATGTCTAGAGGGGGGGCGATTAGACTACTTGACCAAATAAAAACTTAACCTTTTCCCAATTTTAGTTCTTGGCAGATTTTAGCTATTGTAGGACAAGTCAAGCAATCATCACACAATTCAAGCAAGCATGCAAAGAGTATATTGGCAGCCGAAAGTAAAGCATGCAACTTGCAAGAATGTAAAGGGAAGGGTTTGGAGAATTCAAACACAATTGGAGACACGGATGTTTTTCCCGTGGTTCGGATAGGTGGTGCTATCCTACATCCACGTTGATGGAGACTTCAACCCACAAAGGGTAACGGTTGCGCGAGTCCACAGAGGGCTCCACCCACAAAGGGTAACGGTTGCGCGAGTCCATGAAGGGCTCCACCCACGAAGGGTCCACGAAGAAGCAACCACCCACAATGGGTCCACGAAGAAGCAACCTTGTCTATCCCACCATGGCCATCGCCCACGAAGGACTTGCCTCACTAGCGGTAGATCTTCACGAAGTAGGCGATCTCCTTGCCCTTACAAACTCCTTGGTTCAACTCCGCAATCTTGTCGGAGGCTCCCAAGTAACACCTAGCCAATCTAGGAGACACCACTCTCCAAGAAGTAACAAATGGTGTGTAGGTAATGAACTCCTTGCTCTTGTGCTTCAAATGATAGTCTCCCCAACACTCAACTCTCTCTCATAGGATTTGGATTTGGTGGAAAGAAGATTTGAGTGGAAAGCAACTTGGGGAGGCCAGAGATCAAGATTCATATGGTAGGAATGGAATATCTTGGTCTCAACACATGAGTAGGTGGTTCTCTCTCAGAACATATGAGTTGGAATTGTGTATGTGTTCTGATGGCTCTCTCTACGAATGAAGAGGAGGTGGAGGGGTATATATAGCCTCCACACAAAATCCAACCGTTACACACAGTTTTCCAATCTCGGTGGGACCGAATCAACAAACTCGGTCGGACAAAAAGGTAAACCTAGTGACCGTTAGAGATTTTCAGTGGGACTGACATGCAACTCGATAGGACCGATATGGTTAGGTTTTGGGCATAACGTAATCTCAGTGAGACCGATTACACAAACTCGGTGAGACCGAATTTGGTAATTAGCTAACCAGAGAGTTGGTCAGGCAAACTCGGTGGGACCGATTTGCTCTTTCGGTGAGACCGAAAAGTTACAAAAAGGAAACACTGAATTTACATTGCAATCTCGGTGGGACCGATTCGCTCTTTCGGTGAGACCGAAAAGTTACGAAAGGGAAACAGAGAGTTTGCAATCCCATCTTGGTGAGACCGAGATCCCTATCGGTAGAACCGAATTGCTAGGGTTTGGCAGTGGCTTATGACAAGTGAAACTCGGTGGCGCCGGATAGAAAGAATCGGTAGGACCAAGTTTGGCTTAGGGTTTAGATCATATGTGGATATGGGAAAGTAGTTGAGGGTTTTGGAGCATATCACTAAGCACATGAAGCAAGAGGCTCATTAAGCAACACCTCATCCCTCCTTGATAGTATTGGCTTTTCCTAAAGACTCAATGTGATCTTGGATCACTAAAATGTAAAATGAAGAGTCTTGAGCTTTTGAGCTTGAGCCAATCCTTTGTCCTTAGCATTTTGAGGGTTCCACTTTCACATCCATGCCATGCCAATCATTGAGCTTTCCTGAAATAATCATCTTGGAATAGCATTAGCTCAATGAGCTATATGTTGTTATGAATTACCAAAACCACCTAGGGATATTTGCACTTTCAGTGTTGCACTTTGTCATGTCATCATTTGCATGTCATCTACATGTTTTTCAAAACTAGTATCCGCCCGGGTCTCCTAGTTCTCTCCGTTATCCGTTCTGAGCCCAGACACACTCGCACGCGCCCGTGGCACCTCCGAAATATTACTTTATAAGTGGGATAAAAACGTTCCCGGAATGGGTTGAAAGTTGGCGTGCGGTCTTGTTTAATTGTAGGAAGACCGCCTGCCAACTTTCATCGATTCGGAGTCCATTTGATGCCCCAACGGATAACTATAGCGGCACTATATAGCTGGTCAAACATTGGAAACTGCTACTGGGATGCCATCCTCCCTCTCTTCTTAGCCCACAACCATCTACACAGGCCACCAACCCCTCCCCTAAGACCCTCCAATCCGGACCGCCCGATGGCAAACGAACGATCCGAAAATGGACTGAATCCCCCTCTCCTAGCCTTCCCAGCTATAAATAGACGTCCTAGCCCTCCAATTTTGGAAACCCTACCCTATCCTCCTCCCTCAGATCCGGCGCCGCTAGCCCACCTCCGCCACTTGGCGTAGTGCCGCCCTCAGCCTCTCCGTTGCTGCCACATCGCCCCCAACCGGCTCCCACTGCCGTGGCCCACGAAGCCCACGGGAGGCCCGCCCCGGGCTTCTCTGAGCCCGAGTGCCCCAGCGCCACCCGCTCCCTTGCTCCCGATCTGTATCTAGTGGAGGAGCCCCTCGACCCTGAGCCCCTTGCGTCGCCCGAGCACCTTGCCACCGACCCCGACCATCCTCGCTGCGCCGGCGAGCCGTCGCCGCCGACCCCAGGCCGGACCCCGCCGCCCTGCTCCTCCTTCCGCTTCACCTACTCGCTCTCCTTCCTCTCATTTGTGCTCATATCTCTCTCCTGTGGCTATGTAGATAACTCCATGGCACCGTCGGCCATGGCCGCCCCAATCTCCGTGCCTGCGCCGCCCCAAGCCGCCTTGTCACCGGGAATGGATTCCCCATGCCCGGATCCACCCATTCTCGGCCTCCCTGATGCCCGCCGGAGTCCCATGCCACCCCACCGTCACCATTGACTTTTTCCAGAGCCGCTCTATACGAGGAATGGAGCTTCCTCGAGCTGGATCCCGTTTTTGCGCTGGTAATTGTGTGGGACCTAACTTGGTGTATGTTGCTCCGTTTTGCATGAATGATGTGTCTGAATGTTCATCTCTGAATTCTCTATATGATGGTATAATTTTCATGCATGTAGCTGTTCATCTTGATGCCTTAATCATCATTGCAAAAAGTGCTAAATGATATAATCTGTTGAAGATTGCTGTAACTTGCCTATTTGTCTTTTTCATATAATTTTGTGTGATTTTTCTCTTGAGTATCATGCCAACATGTTTTAGGAGCATAATCATGCCATATTTGCAATGCTGCGATCCATGTGTTTTGTTATGCCCTGTGGTGACTAGCATAAGCATGCGAAGTCTGAACCTGCTATATTTTGTGGCCATATTAACTTGATGCTACTAGTGAATTCATGCTTAATATTGAGATGCTCAATAAGGATGTTTTGTAGATGTAGGATCGAAAGTATGTCTAGAGGGGGGTGATTTGACTACTTGACCAAATAAAAATCTACCCTTTTCCCAATTTTAAGTCTTGGCAGATTTTAGCAAGTTAGCACAAGTCAAGTAATCAACCTACACATGCAATTCTAAGAGTATAGCAGCGGAATGTAAAACAATTGCATATGAAGGTAAAGGGAGGAGTTTGGAGGGAGAATATGCAATGTAGGCACGGAGATTTTTGGCGTGGTTCCGATAGGTGGTGCTATCGTACATCCACGTTGATGGAGACTTCAACCCGCGAAGGGTAACGGTTGCGCGAGTCCACGGAGGGCTCCACCCATGAAGGGTCCAGGAAGAAGCAACCTTTTCTATCCCACCATGGCCATCACCCATGAAGGACTTGCCTCACTAGGGTAGATCTTCATGAAGTAGGCGATCTCCTTGCCCGTACAAACTCCTTGGTTCAACTCCACAATCTTTACGGAGGCTCCCAAGTGACACCTAACCAATCTAGGAGACACCACTCTCCAAAAGTTAATAGATGGTGTGTTGATAATGAACTCCTTGCTCTTGTGCTTCAAATGATAGTCTCCCCAACACTCAGCTCTCTCTCATAGGATTGGATTTGGTGGAAACAGGGTTTGAGTGGAAAGGAACTTGGGGAAGGCTAGAGATCAAGATTTATGTGGTTCGAATGGAATATCTTGACCTCAACACAAGTGTAGGTGGTTCTCTCTCAGAAAATGTATGTTCGAAGTGTAGGCATGTTTTGA
Organism: Triticum urartu; assembly: GCF_003073215.2. Classification (NCBI taxonomy): domain Eukaryota; kingdom Viridiplantae; phylum Streptophyta; class Magnoliopsida; order Poales; family Poaceae; genus Triticum; species Triticum urartu. Next base: position 263,769,311 of record NC_053025.1, on the reverse strand, counting down.
TGGCTCTCTCCCTGAATGAAGAGTGGTCCGAGGGGTATATATAGGCTCCACACAAAATTTAACTGTTACACAGAAATCACCAAGCAATCCCATCTCGGTGAGACCGAGATCCCTATCGGTGAGACTGATTTGACTATGGTTTCTGGCAGTGGCGATGTCAAGTGCTCGGTGGCGTCGGGTAGGAAATTTCAGTGGGGCTGAGTTTAACTTTTGGTTTGGGACATATGTGGATGTGAGAAAGTAGTTGAGGGTTTTGGAGCATATAACTAAGCATTTTGAGCAAGTAACTCATTACGCAACACCTCATCCCCTTTTAATAGTATTGGCTTTTCCTATGGACTCAATGTGATCTTGTGTCACTAAAAGTAAAATGTAGAGTCTTGAGCTTGAGCCAACATGTCTTCTTAGTATTTTGAGCGGTCCACTTTCTGATCGGTGCCATGCCAAACATTGAGCTTTCCTGAAATATTTATCTTGAAATAGCATTAGCTCAATGGGCTATATGTTGTTAGGAATTACCAAAACCACCCAGGGATAGCTGCACTTTCAATCTCCCCCTTTTTGGTAATTGATGACAACATATAGATCAAAGCTTCGACAAATGATAATAAGATTGAAAAACATCGTCGCTTTGAGAAGTATGTGATAAGCAAGAGCTGCCCCTAAATTTGTGCATTATTTAAAATTTGCTTTTGAATGCAGATGCACAATCGATTAGGATCATGGGTTACTCTTCCATGTCACATACATCTTGGTGGAGCGCTCAAGATGATAGAAATTAAAAGCATGCACTCATCACCAATCAAGTGAATGATCATATATGGATATAAAAGATACTATCATCTAAACAAGCATGAAGGTAGCAAATGATCAATCACATGATCACACAAGTATCTCACATAAGGACATAACCTATCTCACACAATAAATAGTTCAACCAAAGGCAAAGACACAAAACACTCTCTTGAAGCCTGTGATCTATACATATTTCTCCCCCTTTGGCAACAAGTTACCAAAAAGTTCAAATATGCATAGTGCTATGCGTCTCTCAGGCTTGGTCTCGGGAGGTGGTGTAGAGAGAACTCCAAGGACGAAGGCATCTGTTGATGTAGTTGGAGCTGGTGGAGTGGCTGCTGGAGGTTGCACTTGAGCTGTAGCTACTGGTGCTGATGTTGTAGCTCTAGAATCTGTCACTGGCACGACAACGGACCTTTGACTCCTTGGCACTCGCTGAAATGCATCTGTGGTTGCCTTGCCTCTCTTCTCTTCTGCTTCCTCCTGAAGCTGCTCAACTGTTGTTTGATTCTCAGTTACCTTCAGATCAAGATCATAAAACTTACTTTCTATGATCCTCTCCAAGCTCTCCTGGTTTTGAGTCAGGGTGGCCAAGCCCTTCTCAATCCTCAGTGTAGACTGGATCAAATATGCAAGTTCATCTTGCTTGCTCTTCAGGAAAACCTGAGATGCCTATTCAACACTTGGCATCTTGGCAACTTTCTCAGCCTTTGCTTTGGCTCTCTTCTCTTGTGCTTGAACTAATGATGGTTCCTCCTCATTCATCACAATAGTATTATCTTCAAAATCAGGATGCAGGGGTAGATGCTCCTTATTTAATAAATATGTTCCTGTGCCCATCTTGGAGTTGATGAGCTCCTCAATGTGTGGAGCATACCCACGACTTCTCTTTTGATCAGTAGCAGTCCTCTTGATTGTCTCTACAATCAAACTCATGACCTCATACTTCTGAGGGACATCAAAAAGTTGTAGCAGGTTGATAGAGTGCCCTCTGATCATCTTGTGATCTCCTGACATGGGTAGCAGAGTGTGCCTTAGGATCGAGCTGATAGTAGGCAGACCAGACAACAAGAAATGTATAGATCCAAGCTTGTGAGTCTGCAAAGCTTTATCTGGGATCTCCTTGTACATGTTAGCCATAGTGTTATGGTCCTTCTTCTTCCTGGCATACACATCCAAGTCATCCTCATGTTCTGCTGGGGCATTTATCAATTTTTCCCATCCTTCAACCGTGTATTGGTACCTAGTACCTTCTGACATCCAAACGATCTTCCCATCAGGGTAAAAGTGAGCAGTGGATTAAAACTGCATGATCAGCTCATCATTCCATTTTGTGAGCTTCTGTCCAACAAACTCATCTACTCCACATGCTTTGAAACTATCATAAACTCCTGGCAAGTGATCTTCATTCTCCTGGATGAATTCCCAATCAACCCATCTCATGTCACTCACAATGGGCTTCTTGTCAAGTAGGATAGTTTCATAAAAGTCTTGTTGTTCCTTTGTGTGAAACATGTAGTCAACTGTAGTCCTTCTCCTCACGGCATAAGGATCAGACTTTCTCCACAATCTCAGTCCAGCATCTTTTCTGATGTGCATGTCTTCAGTTACTGGATGAGTATCATTGTGGTCTGGAATCTTTGGCTTTAATTTTCTCAAAATAAGAGATGCATCATCTTCTTCTTCAGCTTCAGGCACTAGGGCCTTGTTCTTTTCTTCAGCAGGTATACTTCTGGTGTTCCTCTTGGGCTTAGGAGGCTTCTGAGCTTGAGCTTTGGGGGAAGCTTTGGGCTTTGATGTTGTAGCCCTAACTTTATAGCATCTCCCATAAGCTTCTGAGCTTTGGGTGCCGGAGCATCCTCTTCTTCTTCTTCATATTCAGAGGGATCTTTCATCATGTAGGGCTTGCCAATGACTCTGGCAATGGTCTTCCCGACTCTTTCCTTTCTCTTCTTTCCCTCTCCAGCTTCTTTGGGATCAAGAGTGAACTCCATTGTTTCTTGAGTAGAGGCTCTGGCCTTAGACATAGGAATTCTCTTTGTTGGAGCCTTCTTATTCATTCCTGGCTTAACTGTAGCAGCTATGCCATACTCCTTTTTCAGCACCTTTCTCTTGGAGCTTACTTCCTCTTCAGTGGCAACATAATCTCATCCTTAGATTCTGAGGTCCTCTTCTTCCTAGATCTGGTGGCTGTCTTTCGAAAGTTGCTGGGAGTGCTCCTGCTGCAACCATCAGAAGTGCTCGAGGGATTTGAACCCTCACTCAGCTGCACTTGTTCCTCAGACTTGTTCTGACTTCCACTCTGATCAGACATCTCCACAAACTCACTGACAGCAGACACTGTGAATAGATGTAGATGAGATAGAGTGGACGAGCATCACAAAGTGCAGAGTTTTTGCAAAACAGATGACTTAAAAACTTTGTTTTAGTTCTCCACAGAAAGCATTTCGGAGCTACCGATTTGTAAACTCGGTGATACCGAAGCAGCTTTTGGAACATAAACTAGTGAACTTGGTCAGACCGAGTCACAGTTCGGTGGCACCGAGACTGCTAGGGTTTCACAGAGAATTGAACTCGTTCACACCAATTTGCAGTTTTTGGTCAGACCGAAAATTGCAAGTGCTATGGCCTAAGCCAAATCGATGAGACCGATTTCTACAACTCGGTCGGTCTGAGATGAGTTCGACGGAGACCTAACCCTAAAATTTCAAATCAAATCTACCCTAAAGGATGTTTTCACTGGATAGAGTGTTTGCATACGTGGTAAGGATCATGGCAAAACAATGTGCTATGAATCAGAGGTAAAAGAATATCACAAAGGTCAAACCCATACCCTAGTTCAGCGGGGGTCCGCTACGACGACAACTGCGGAGTAGATTTTCATTGATGGTGACGGAAACCAGCGGCGGGAGGTCGCTAGCGGCGAGGAGATGATCCGGAGACCTGAAGAGGCAGAGCAGGACACGCGCGGGGTGTTGAGTTTTGGAGACATTTCCAAAATTCAACCCGTGAGTATATATATCCCGACCCTATCGGTGTGACCGAGTGGAACAACTCGGTGGCATCGAGATGCAGACTCGCAAGCGGTTACTGCAACTCGGTGTGACCAAAAAGTTCAAATGGGTTGCACTGAGATTGAAAACCTAGATCAACTTAGTGATCTCAGTGTGACCTAAATGGATGACTCGGTCATATCGAAATTCACAAAGAGGTTTTGGAAATTTATGTCTATGAAGAATCGGGGACTCCGAGTGCTCCTCACACATAGTGGTTCGAATCTGACTTGATCAAAATTTGTGATGTAGCATGAATAGAGTTTGAGACGAGAAAAGCATAGATAGCTAGAGGAGGTTCTTAGGCATTCTTGTCCATCCATTTGGCAAAAGAGAAAAAGCCAAAAAATCAAAGCAACAAATGTATGTCCTTGAATGAGTAAAATATGCAACCAACATGCTCACACAATAAGATGGCAATTGAAATATGTGGCGAAGCATGCACAATCACTCTAGCATCTATCAAGCAATTTGGCGATCACTAGGTCATCTATATATGAGTATATTGACTGAGGAGTCAAATGAGAACATTTGATCGTAGGTCATACTCATCGTTTAAGCATGAGTGGGGTTACCACTTTTACATAATGCATTGTTGTGTTCACATCATTATAGTTCCTTTTGCTCAATTGATTAGAGTAAAGCTCCCCCTAGAAGTGATATCCCCCCTAGGAGGGATGAACTAACCTTGGGTTTTGTCGATGATGACTTCATGTAGGTGTTGAAGATGTAGGTGCTGAAAGTTGATGTAGATCATTCGGAGCAATCCTTTGGAGCGAGTTGCACTTTCAATACCTACACAGGTTAGTCCCACTAGGAACAAACAAGGATATCCATAGACATAGTGTGATATTCACATGAGAATATGTCCATGAATACATTAGGTTACCTTGTCCCTTGTCTTACCAACAAGAGGGTTTGTGACTCCTTGAACTAGTGCAAGATATGGAAGTTCTTGGCTCTTGTCCTTGCCAAAGTGATATGAGTGAAGTATGTTGGCGGAGTCACCCTGAAGAACTCTCTAGTTCTTCTTCTTCGGGATCCACACCATCTTGATGGGAATCCTTGGAGTTGTAGTCGTACTTGATGAAGTAGAACTTGATGTAGTCTTGGGAACCCAGTTGACCAATGCCTTAAAAGCTTCTTCAAATGCATCAATCTCCTCTTGAAGCTTGTCCTTGCCCTTTAGCTTGTGGTCTTGTGGTTGAAGATCATCTTGAGCTAGTGTTCCTTGGAAATAAGTAGGATCAAACTTCTCTTGTTGGGGAACAAACTTTCTCTTGGGGTATTGATCTTCTTCCCACTCAACTCCATTGGCATTGAACTTTCGTTCAAAACCAACACCTTGATTCTTCCGGTGTCTTCCTTGCTTGCGTACAATTTCCTCAAATTACTTACTTCCGGCAAGACTCTTGTAAACACCTTTCTATATAATTCCCTTCAATAAGCTATTTTCTTTCTCAAGTGTAACTTGGCTAGGAGAATCATTAGTGGAATCAACAGAACTACTAGAAGCAACATCATTGGATTTAGCATGATTATTGTTACCACTATAAGAAGAATCTTTCTTAGTCTTGTTGCTAGATTTAACTTGAGGCATGTAAGTAGACAAGAGTAAATGCTTGGCAATGTAAGAAGAACTTTTCTTGCGAAGATTATCATTGATTGCCTTTAAGAACTCATGCTCTTGCTCAAGGTTGAGCTTTTCAAAGTGTAGGTTCTCATGAGTCTTTGAAAGTTCTCGATGATCTTCCAAGGTAGTTTCATGAGATAACTTAAGAGTGTTTAGTTCTTTAGTTAGAAGCTCAATATCCTTCGTATCATTGTCATTCATTTTATCTTGATTAGCATGACTAATAGCAAGTTCATCATAGTTTTCATAACTAGAGTTGTCAACAAGTAAATCATCATCACCTAGCAAATCATCTTCATCACTATTGAAATCAACATACTCGGGGTGTGATACCTTTGGGCCTTTAGCCATGAAGCATGTTCCAATTCTTTCATTTGGTGACTAAAATATGTCGTAGGAGTTGGTTGACAAAAGTGCTAGACCGACAACACCTTCATCTTGAGTACATTCCGAGTCGGGCGATAACTTCTCTCAGAGTGATTGTCGGAGTCGGAGACGAATACCCATTCACCAACATGAGCTTGATGTCTTTGTTTTGTGTAGCTCCTTGATGATTTGTCCCTACTTTCCTAATCCTTGCATCTCCATGGTGTTCTTCATTCATAACGATCATCTCTACTCCTTCTCTCTCTTGGTGGTGATTCTTCTCTCCTACTTCTTCTTTTGGGAGAATATTCTCTTCTTTTGTAGGGAGCCGTACACTCATTGGAGTAGTGTCGGGTCTTCCACAATTGTAGCAATTACGTTCATGACTTAAAGATATTTTGTCATTGTAGGACCTGGAATTGGAACTTCTTTCCTTGCTTCTATTCTTGTAGAACTTGTGGAAATTCTTCACCACTAAGCTCAATTTCTCATTGAAGGTTTATTTCTCACTTGATGATGTGGGAGCATCACATGAGGCTTTGTAAGCACCACCTGACTTGTTGTGGAGCTCTTCCTTATCCTTGAGTGACATCTCATGAGCAAAAATTCTTCCAATGACTTCCGTTGGCTTGAGATCTTTGTAATTGGGAATCATTTGGATCAATGTGCACATGGTATCATATTTTCCATCCAAGGCTCTTAGGATTTTCTTGATGATGAATTTGTCGGTCATCTCTTCACTTCCTAAGCCGGCAATCTCATTTGTGATGAGAGCAAGCCTAGAATACATTTCAGCGACACCTTCACCATCCTTCATTTTGAACTTGTCAAGTTGACTTTGAAGCACATCCAATTTGGATTCCTTGACGGAGATGGTACCTTCGTGCATATCACTCAAAGTATCCCAAATTTCCTTTGAATTCTCAAGAAGGCTGGTTTTGTAGAATTCTTCGGGGCACAATCCGTTGAAGAGAATATCACAAGCTTGAGCATTGTATTACAGCATCTTCAACTCTTTCGTGGTAGCTTCACAGTTTGGTTCTCTGCCATCAAGGAATTCACCTTGCAAGCCAATACACACAATAGCCCCAAACGGCGGGGTTACGTCCAAAAATATGCGTTTTCATCTTATGCTTCCAACTAGCAAAATTAGTACCATCAAAGTAAGGACCTCTATGGTGGTAATTTCCCTCGCTAGATGCAGTACTCTCCTAGGTTATGAAACCAAGGCTATGATCACCAAAATCTATGGAAACCAAAGCAAATGGAGACCAAAGCTCTGATACCACTTGTAGGATCGAAAGTATGTCTAGAGGGGGGTGATTAGACTACTTGACCAAATAAAAATCTAGCCTTTTCCCAGTTTTATGTCTTGGAAGATTTTAACAACTTAGCACAATTCAAGTAATCAACCTACACATAGAATTCTAAGAGTATAGTAGCAGAATGTAAAACAATTGCATATGAAGGTAAAGGGAGGAGTTTGGAGGGAGCAAACGCAATGTAGACACAGAGATTTTTTGCGTGGTTCCGATAGGTGGTTCTATCATACATCCACGTTGATGGAGACTTCAACCCACGAAGGGTAATGGTAGCGCGAGTCCACGGAGGGCTCCACCCACGAAGAAGCAACCTTGTCTATCCCACCATAGCCATCACCCATGAAGGACTTGCCTCACTAGGGTAGATCTTCACGAATTAGGTGATACAAACTCTTGCTTCAACTCCAAAATCTTGACGGAGGCTCCCAAGTGACACCTAACCAATCTAGGAGACACCGCTATCCAAAAGGTAATAGATGGTGTGTTGATGAGGAACTCCTTGCTCTTGTGCTTCAAATGATAGTCTCCCCAACACTTAGCTCTCTCTCATAGGATTGGATTTGGTGGAAAGAGGGTTTGAGTGGAAAGGAACTTGGGGAAGGCTAGAGATCAAGATTTATGTGGTTGGAATGGAATATCTTGACCTCAACACAAGTGTAGATGGTTCTCTCTCAGAAAATGTATATTAGAAGTGTAGGCATGTTCTGATTGCTCTCTCCCTGAATAAATAGTGGGTGGAGGGGTATATATAGCCTCCACAAAAATCACCAAACTCGGTGGGACCGAATCATGAAACTCGGTCAGACCGATTTAGTTCAAAATGTGAATGTTACGATTCTCGGTAGGAACTGATACGCCCGTTTTGCATCATGCTTTTATATCGATATTTATTGCATTATGGGTTGTTATTTCACATTATGTCACCATACTTATGGCTATTCTCTCTTATTTTACAAGGTTTACATAAGGAGGGAGAATGCCGGCAGCTGGAATTCTGGGCTGGAAAAGGAGCAAATATTAGAGACCTATTTTGCACAACTCCAAAAGTCCTGAAACTCCATGGAATACCTTATAATAAATAATGAAAAATCCTCGCCAAAGATGAAGACCAGGTGGCCCAAACCCTTCTCACGAGGGTGGGGGGTGCCCCCCCCCTAGGGCGCGCCCCCCTACCTCATGGGCCCCCTAGTGGCTCTCCGATGACCATCTTCTACTATATGAAGTCTTTCGTTGAGAAAAAAATAACAAGCAACCTTTCGGGACGAAACTAGCGGAACCTTGGCGGATCCAATCTAGAGCTCCAGCAGAGCTGTTCTACCGGGGAAACTTCCCTCCCGGAGGGGGAAATCATCGCCATCGTCATCACCAAGGGAACACCCTTTATGCATCTTCATCAGCACCATCTCATCTCAAAACCCTAGTTCATCTCTTGTATCCAATTCTTGTCTCCAAGTCTGGGATTGGTGCTAGTAGTGTTAATTACTCCTTGTAGTTGATGCTAGTTGGTTTAATTGGTGGAAGATCACATGTTCAGATCCTTTATGCATATTATTACCCCTCTGATTATGAACATGAGGATGCTTTGTGAGTAGTTACTTTTGTTCCTGAGGATAAGGGAGAAGTCTTGCTATTAGTAGTCATGTGAATTTGGCATTCGTTCGATATTTTGATGAGATGCATGTTGTCTAGCCTCTAGTGGTGTTATGTGAACGTCGACTACATAACACTTCACCATTATTTGGGCCTAGAGGAAGGCATTGGGAAGTAATAAGTAGATGATGGGTTGCTAGAGTGACAGAAGCTTAAACCCTAGTTTATGCGTTGCTTCGTAAGGGGCTGATTTGGATCCATATGTTTCATGCTATGGTTAGGTTTACCTTAATACTTTTGTTGTAGTTGCGGATGCTTGCAATAGAGTTTAACCATAAGTGGGATGCTTGTTCAAGTAAGAACAGCACCGAAGCACCGGTCCACCGACATGTCAAATTATCAAAGTACCGAACGCAAATCATATGAACGTGATGAAAACTAGCTTGACGATATTCCCATGTGTCCTGGGGAGCGCTTTTCCTTATATAAGAGTTTGTACAGGCTTGTCCTTTGCTACAAAAAGGATTGGGCCACCTTGCTGCACTTTATTTACTTTTGTTACTTGTTGCTCATTACAAATGATCTCATCACAAAACTATCTGTTACCACTCATTTCAGTACTTGCAGAGAATACCTTGCTGAAAACCGCTTATCATTTCCTTCTGCTCCTCGTTGGGTTCGACACTCTTACTTATCGAAAGGACTACGATAGATCCCCTATACTTGTTGGTCATCAAGACTCTTTTCTGGCGCCGTTGCCGGGGAGTGAAGCGCCTTTGGTTGGTGAAATTTGGTAAGGAAAAATTTATATAGTGTGCTTAAATTTACTGTCACTTGTTACTATGGAAAGTAATCCTATGAGGGGCTTGTTCGGGGTATCTTCACCCCGACCAGTAGAGCAAAGAGTTGCTCCTCAACCTACTGAACCTATTGAAAATGAGTATGAAAATGAAATTCCTTATGAGTATCCTTCGGGTATGATAGAAAAACTTCTAGCTAATCCTTTTACAGGAGATGGAACAAAGCATCCTTATGAACACCTAATATATGTGGATGAAGTTTGTGGATTATTTAAGCTTGCAGGTATACCCGATGATGTTGCTAAGAAGAAGGTCTTCCCTTTATCTTTGAAGGGAGACACATTGATAATGTATAGGCTATGTGATGACACGAGATCATGGAATTAGAGAAGATTGAAATTGGAATTTCATCAAAAGTATTACCCTATGCATCTTGTTCATCGTGATCGCAATTATATATATAATTTTTGGCCTCGCGAAGGAGAAAGCATCGCTCAAGCTTGGGGGAGGTTTAAATCAATGTTATATTCATGCCCCAATCATGAGCTTCCAAGAGAAACAATTCTTCAAAAAACTTATGCTCGGCTTTCTGAAAATAATCGCACCATGCTCGATACTTCTTGTGCTGGCTCTTTTATGATGAAGACTATTGGATTTAGATGGGATTTATTGGATAGAATTAAACGCAACTCTGAAGATTGGGACCTTGACAATGGTAAGGAGTCAGGTATGACACCTAGTTTTGATTGTGTTAAATCTTTTATGGATACCGATATTTTCCGTAAGTTTAGCACTAAATATGGACTTGATTCTGAGATAGTAGCTTCTTTCTGTGAATCTTTTGCTACTTATGTTGATCTCCCTAAGGAGAAGTGGTTTAAATATCATCCTCCCATAGAAGTAAAAGTAGCTGCACCTATTAAAGTTGAAGAAAAGACTGTCACTTATAATGATCCTATTGTTCCTACTTGTTATGTTGAGAAACCACCTTTCCCTGTTAGGATAAAGTATCATGATAAAGCTTCAACTGTGGTTCGTAAAAGCAATAATAAAACATATACACCTCCTGAGCAAGTTAAAGTAGAACCTAATATTGCTATTGTTAAAGATCTCTTGTCTGATAATGTTGATGGGCATGTTATTCAGTTTTGCGGTGAAACTGCTAGAATTGCTAAACCTTGTGCCAAAGATAAAAATAGACGTGTGGTAGGCATGCCTGTTATTTCTGTTAAAATAGGAGATCATTGTTATCATGGCTTATGTGATATGGGTGCTAGTGCTAGTGCAATACATATTGACTTATACAAAGAAATTATGCATGACATTGCACCTATTGAGTTAGAAGAAATTGATGTTACTATTAAACTTGCTAATAGAGATACTATTTCACCAATGGGAATTGTTAGAGATGTTGAAGTCTTGTGTGGGAAAACTAAATATCCTACTGATTTTCTTGTTCTTGGTTCCCCACAAGATAGCTTTTGTCCCATTATATTTGGTAGACCCTTCTTAAATACTGTTAATGCTACCATAGATTGCACTAGGGATGTTGTTACTGTCGGCTTAGATGATATGACCCATGAATTTAATTTCTCTAAATTTAGTAAACAACACCGTGAAGAATAATTGCCTAGTAAGGATAAAATTATTGGTCTTTCTTCTATTGCCGTACCTCCTAATGATCCTTTAGAACAATATTTGCTAGACCATGAGAATGATATGTTTATGAATGAAAGAAGGGAAATAGATGAAGTATTCTTTAAACAGGAACCTATGCCGAAACACAATTTGCCTGTTGAAATCCTAGGGGATCCCCCTCCACCTAAGGGTGATCCCGTGTTTGAGCTTAAACCGTTGCCTGATAATCTTAAATATGCTTATCTTGATGAAAAGAAGATATATCCTGTTATTATTAGTGCTAACCTTTCAGAGCATGAAGAAGAAGATTATTGAAAACTCTGAAGAAGCACCGTGCTGCTATTGGATATACTCTTGATGATCTTAAGGGCATTAGTCCCACTCTATGTCAACATAAAATAAATTTGGAAGCAGATGCCAAACCAGTTCATGATCCTCAACGACGTCTGAATCCTAAAATCAAAGAAGTGGTAAGAAAAGAAATACTAAAGCTTCTAGAGGCATGTATAATTTATCCCGTTGCTGATAGTCAGTGGGTAAGCCCTCTTCATTCTGTCCCTAAGAAGGGAGGTATTACTGTTGTTCCTAGATAAAGATGAATTGATTCCACAAAGAACTATTACAGGTTATAGGATGGTAATTGATTTCTGCAAATTAAATAAGGCTACTAAGAAAGATCATTACCCCTTACCTTTTATCGATCAAATGCTAGAATGATTATGCAAACATACACATTACTGCTTTCTAGATGGTTATTTTGGTTTCTCTCAAATACATGTGTCGGCTAAAGATCAATAAAAGACTACTTTTACATGCCCTTTTGGTACTTTTGCTTATAGACGTATGCCTTTTGGTTTATGTAATGCACATGCTACTTTTCAAAGATGCATGATGGCTATATTCTTTGACTTTTGTGAAATGATTTGTGAGGTTTTCATGGACGACTTTTCTGTCTATGGATCTTCTTTTGATGATTGCTTGAGCAATCTTGATCGAGTTTTGCAGAGATGTGAAGAAACTAATCTTGTCTTGAATTGGGAAAAGTGCCACTTTATGGTTAATGAAGGTATTGTCTTGGGGCATAAGGTTTTTGAAAGAGGTATTGAAGTTGATAAAGCCAAGGTTAATGCTATTGAAAAGATGCCAAGTCCCAAGGACATCAAAGGTATAAGAAGTTTCCTTAGTCACGCCAGATTTTATAGGAGGTTCATTAAGAACTTCTCAAAAATTTCTCGGCCTCTGACTAATTTATTACAAAAAGATATACCATTTTGTCTTTGATGATGACTATGTAGAAGCATTTGAAATACTTAAGAAAGCATTAGTCTCTGCACCTATTGTTCAGCCACATGATTGGAATTTACCCTTTGAAATTATGTGTGATGCTAGTGATTAAGCTGTAGGTGCTATTCTAGGGCAAAGAGTTGATAAGAAATTAAATGTTATCCATTATGCTAGTAAGACTCTAGACAATGCTCAAAGAAATTATGCTACTACTGAAAAAGAACTTTTAGCAGTTGTATTTGCTTGTGATAAGTTCAGACCATATATTGTTGATTCTAAAGTAACTATCCACACTGATCATGCTGCTATTAAATATCTTATGGAGAAGAAAGATGCTAAACCTAGACTTATTAGATGGGTTCTCTTGCTACAAGAATTTGATTTGCATATTGTTGATAGAAAAGGAGCTGAGAACCCTGTTGCAGACAACTTATCTAGGTTAGAGAATGTTCTTGATGACCCACTACCTATTGATGATAGCTTTCCTGATGAATAATTAAATGTCATAAGTACTTCTCATAGTACCCGTTGGTATGCTGATTATGCTAATTACATAGTTGCTAAATTTATACCACCTAGCTTCACATACCAACAAAAGAAAATTTTCTTCTATGATTTGAGACATTACTTTTGGGATGACCCACATATTTATAAAGAAGGAGTAGATGGTGTTATTAGACGTTGTGTACCTTAGCATGAACAGGAATAGATCCTACGCAAGTGCCACTCTGAAACTTATGGAGGACACCACGCGGGAGATAGAACTGCACATAAGGTATTGCAATCCGGTTTTTATTGGCCTACTCTCTTCAAGGATGACCGTAAGTTTGTCCTATCTTGTGATGAATGTCAAAGAATTGGTAATATTAGTAGACGTCAAGAAATGCCTATGAATTATTCACTTGTTATTGAACTGTTTGATGTTTGGGGCTTTGATTATATGGGACCTTTTCCTGCCTCTAATGGATATACACATATTTTAGTTGTTGTTGATTACGTTACTAAGTGGGTAGAAGCTATTCCAACTAGTAGTGTTGATCATAACACTTCTATTAAAATGCTTAAAGAAGTTATTTTTCCGAGGTTTGGAGTCCCTAGATATTTAATGACTGATGGTGGTTCACATTTTATTCATGGTGCTTTCCGTAAAATGCTTGCTAAATATGACGTCAATCATAGAATTGCATCTCCGTATCACCCATAGTCTAGTGGTCAAGTAGAATTGAGTAATAGAAAACTCAAATTAATTTTGCAAAAGACTATCAATAGGTCTAGAAATTGGTCCAAGAAACTTGATGATGCATTATGGGCCTATAGAACTGCAAATAAAAATCATATGGGTATGTCTCCGTATAAAATGGTATATGGAAGAGCATGTCACTTACCTCTAGAACTAGAACATAAGGCATATTGGGCTATTAAAGAGCTCAACTATGATTTCAAACTTGCCGGTGAAAAGAGGTTATTTGATATTAGCTCACTTGATGAATGGAGAACCCAAGCTTATGAAAATGCCAAGTTGTTCAAAGAAAAGGTTAAAAGATGGCATGACAAAATGATACAAAAGCGTGAGTTTAATGTAGGTAATTATGTACTGCTATACAACTCTCGTATAAGATTTTTTGCAGGAAAACTTCTCTCTAAATGGGAAGGCCCCTATGTTATCAAGGAGGTCTATCGTTCTGGTGCCATAAAAATCAATAATTTGAAGGCACGAATCCGAAGGTGGTATATGGTCAAAGAATCAAACATTATATCTCAGGTAATCCCATAAATGTTGAAACCAATATTATTGAAACCGTAACCCTGGAGGAATACATAAGGGACACTTTCCAGAACGTTTCAGACTCTGAAAAGGAATAGGTATGTGGTACAGTAAGTAAACAGACTCCAAAACAATTTTAAGGCAATATTTCTCTGTTTTGGAATATTTAGAAAAATAGAAAATTAAGTAGCAGTCCGGGAAGGACACGAGGGCCCCACGAGGGTGGAGGGCGCGCCCTACCCCCTGGGCGCGCCCCCTACCCCGTAAGCTCCTCGTGTGCCTTCCGAACTCCGTTTTCTTGCACGATACGTATTTTGGTCGGTAAAAATTCATTATATAACCTCCCGGGGGTTTTGAATCCCGTATCACACAAAAATCTCTTGTCTTTGTTTTGAGTCGTCCTGTTGCAGACAGAGCAACATGTCGTCCCAGGATTCGGAAGGAGAAATCTATGTGGCTAATTACCTTGCAGACCCTAAGGTCTATGGAGAGGTGGAGCATTATGGTTGGACCACGGAAGAAGAAGAAGACTATGAACCCAAGGGAAAGGAGGAGACAAGCTCAGATGAAGATGAAGTCCCACTACCTCCACCTGGTGACATGCATGTGGAGTTCAAAAAGTCAAGCCTCCCGGATAGGGTAAAGAAACCTAAGATTGAGTTTATCCCTTTTCGACTCTTGTAGGAAAAAAAGAAGGAACTATGCAAAAAGATACTGAGCCTGGAACAAGAGATCGAGGACCTAAGGGACCAAAATTCTATCCTCAAACGCAAATTAAGGAACAAGCCTACGCCATCAACAAAATCATTACCGTCTCCTCCAACAAAGAAGAATTGAGTATCTGGTATAGGCACTCCCCTTGGCAACCGCCAAGCTTGGGGGAGGTGCCCCGGTATCGTATCACAATCACAACTCCTATCTTTACCGTTTTCCTTAGTTCGATCCTATCAGTAGTATTTTGATCTAGTAGAATAAAGTTTATGGCATGATCTAGTCATGAGTTTTGCTTTATTATCTCTATGTAATCGAGTCAGTGAGCTATATAATAAAGATTAGTGTTGAGTCAAGGGCTTGATTTTCTTGCTATGATCTTGGGTGAATAAACGAAAAGAAAAGAGAAAAAGAATAAGAAGAAACAAAAGTTCATATTGATCTTATTGATAGTAATGACTTCACATAGAAAAAGTGTGATGATTAAAAGTTGTTGGGAGTTGGCAGACATAGCATTGGTCATCGTTGCAATTAATAGGAAGTAATAAGGAAAGAGAGGTTTCACATATAAATATACTATTATTGACATCTTTTATGATTGGGAGCACTCATCAAAATATGACATGCTAAAGAGTTGATGTTGGACAAGGAAGACAATGTAATGGGTTATGTTTTCTTATATCTGAGATAAAGTATGTTGTCATGGATCATCCAACATGTTGATCTTGCCTTTCCCCCTCATGCTAGCCAAATTCTCAGCACCAAGTAGAGATACTACTTGTGCTTCCAAATACCCTTAAACCATTTGCCATGAGAGTCCACCATATCTACCTATGGATTGACTAAGATCCTTCAAGTAAGTTGTCATCGGTGCAAGCAATAAAAATTGCTCTAAATATGTATGATTAGTGTGGGAGAAATAAGCTTTATACGATCTTGTGATGTGGAAGTAATAAAAGCGACGGACTGCACAATAAAGGTTCATATCACAAGGGGCAATATAAAGTGACGTTCTTTCGCATTAAGACTTTGTGTATTAGTGTGGGAGAAATAAGCTTTATACGATCTTGTGATGTGGAAGTAATAAAAGCGACGGACTGCATAATAAAGGTTCATATCACAAGGGGCAATATAAAGTGACGTTCTTTTGCATTAAGACTTTGTGCATCCAACCATAAAAGCTCATGGCAACCTCTGCTTCCCTCTGCGAAGGGCCTATCTTTTATTATTATCTTCTACCTTATGCAAGAGTCATGGTGATCTTCACCATTCCTTTTTACATTTTATTCTTTGGCAAGCACAGTATGTTGGAAAGATCCTGATAGATATATCTAATTGGATGTAGGGGCCATGAGTTATTATTGTTGACATTACCCTCGAGGTAAAAGGTTGTGGGGCGAAACTATAAGCCCCTATCTTTCTCAGTGTCCGATTAAAACTCCGTAACCACAAGTATTGCGCTAGTGTTAGCAATTATGAAGGACTAGATGATAGTTGAGTATGTGGACTTGCTTTTTAGCTCTGACATAGACTCTTTCTGATGTTATGATAAATTGCAATTGTTTCAATGACTGAGGTTATAGTTTGTTGGTTCTCAATAAGGTTTCTGATTCATACTTTTGCATTGTGAATATATCATCACTTGAACATAAGTAATCATATGACAATATCTATGTATGTTGCTGTTATAAGAATAATCATGATGCCCTCATGTCCGTATTTTATTTTTATTGACGCCTCTACCTCTAAAACATGGGGACATATTTATTGTTATCGGCTTTCGCTTAAGGACAAGCGAGGTCTAAGCTTGGGGGAGTTGATACGTCCATTTTGCATCATGCTTTTATATCGATATTTATTGAATTATGGGCTGTTATTTCACATTATGTCACAATACTTATGGCTATTCTCTCTTATTTTACAAGGTTTACATAAGGAGGGAGAATGCCGGCAGCTGGAATTCTCGGCTGGAAAAGGAGAAAATATTAGAGACCTATTTTGCACAACTCCAAAAGTCCTGAAACTCCATGGAATACCTTATAATAAATAATGAAAAATCCACGCCAAAGATGAACACTAGGGGGCCCACACCCTTCTCACGAGGGTGGCCCCCCCCTAGGGCGCGCCCCCTATCTCGTGGGCCCCCTAGTGGCTCTCCGATGACCATCTTTCCTATATGAAGTCTTTCGTCGAGAAAAAAATAACAAGCAACCTTTTGGGACGAAACTCCGCCGCCACGAGGCGGAACCTTGGCGGATCCAATCTAGAGCTCCAGCAGAGCTGTTCTACCGGGGAAACTTCCCTCCCGGAGGGGGAAATCATCGCCATCGTCATCACCAACGCTCCTCTCATTGGGAGAGGGCAATCTCCATCAACATCTTCATCAGCACCATCTCATCTCAAAACCCTAGTTCATCTCTTGTATCCAATTCTTGTCTCCAAGTCCGCGATTGGTGCTAGTAGGTTGCTAGTAGTGTTAATTACTCCTTGTAGTTGATGCTAGTTGGTTTAATTGGTGGAAGATCATATGTTCAGATCCTTTATGCATATTATTACCCCTCTGATTATGGACATGAATATGCTTTGTGAGTAGTTACGTTTGTTCATGAGGACAAGGGAGAAGTCTTGCTATTAGTAGTCATGTGAATTTGGCATTCGTTCGATATTTTGATGAGATGCATGTTGTCTAGCCTCTAGTGGTGTTATGTGACCGTCAACTACATAACACTTCACCATTATTTGGGCCTAGAGGAAGGCATTGGGAAGTAATAAGTAGATGATGGGTTGCTAGAGTGACAAAAGCTTAAACCCTAGTTTATGCATTGTTTCGTAAGGGGCTGATTTGGATCCATATGTTTGATGCTATGCTTAGGTTTACCTTAATAATTTTGTTGTAGTTGCGGATGCTTGCAATAGAGGTTAATCCTAAGTGGGATGCTTGTTCAAGTAAGAACAGCACCCAAGCACCGGTCCACCCACATGTCAAATTATCAAAGTACCGAACGCGAATCATATGAACATGATGAAAACTAGCTTGATGATATTCCCATGTGTCCTGGGGAGCGCTTTTCCTTATATAAGAGTTTGTCCAGGCTTGTCCTTTGCTACAAAAAGGATTGGGCCACCTTGCTGTACTTTATTTACTTTTGTTACTTGTTGCTCGTTACAAATTATCTCATCACAAAACTATCTGTTACCACTCATTTCAGTACTTGCAGAGAATACCTTGCTGAAAACCACTTATCATTTCCTTCTGCTCCTCGTTGGGTTCGACACTCTTACTTATCAAAAGGACTACGATAGATCCCCTATACTTGTGGGTCATCAGGACCGACATGCACTGCAAAAAAATACACTTCCATGATGATACGTGTTTGTCACAGTAGGTCACGTTTTGTGTCATGCAGGTACATCCATGACAAATTTATGACGGAATCAAGATAGTCATACCTGTGCTGTCGTAGAAGTGTTCCATGACATTACCAAAATTATCATCACGGAAGTGTCCACTTCCATGACGATGAATCGCGCGTCACAGAAGTGCTTTCGTCAAGGGTGACCGACACGTGGCATCCACCGTAACAGAACGCCGTTAAGCTATCGGGTCCAGTTTTGGATCCGATAACCCGTTAACAGCCCGGATCAATGGGGATTTTCCACATGTAAAATCATCACTGGACGGAGGAAACATGTGTCAGCTCCGCGTTGGCACAGGTGTCACTCATCCAATGGGCGAGATGCGCCTACGATATGTTAACACGTGGACCGGCCCAAAAGTGGCCCATAAAGTTTAAATGGGCCGGCCCAACTAAAGGCCCACAAGATTTTTTGGACCATAATGGGCCGGCCCAGCTAAAGGCCCACAAGATTTTGCGGGTCATAATGGGCCGGCCCATTTAAAGGCCCACAAGATTTTTGTGGGCCATAATGGGCCGGCCCACAGGATTTTTGTGGACCATAATGGCTGGCCCAGCTAAAGGCCCATGAGATTTCGCCGACATTAATGGGCCAGCCCTGCTGTAGGCCCACAATATTTTGAGGACCCTAGTAGGCCGGCCCATTAACTGGCTGCCATGTTCGGGGCCTAATAATGACCCATATGAGATCCGGCCCGTTAAAAGCCTACCACGTTCTGGGCCAAATTACGGCCCAGATCAGGTCCGGCCCTTTAAGAGGCTTTGGGCCAAATAATGGCCCATATCAGATTCGGCCCGTCAACTAGACGCTATGCTTTTGGGCCCACTTGCTAAAGGCCCATTTAGTAATTCGGCCTGATATTAGTTTCGGCCTGTTAAGGGCCCGTTTAACATTTCAGCCATGTATTAATTTCGGCCTATTAAAATCCCGTCATATAGTTGGGCCTAACTACGGCACGGTTTGCATCCGGCCTGCTAGCAGTCGATAATCTGATTGGGCCAAACAAGGACCGAGACAATTTTGGCCTGTTATAAGCCCATGATTTGATTGACACATTCATCGTCCGGGGTCTATTTCGGCCTACTGCCGGCCCGTGAGTTGTTCGGCACGTTTCAGGCCCAACCTACTTTTCAACCTATTTGAGATTTCTTGGGAAAATAGGGCCGGCGGTTTACTCGGCCTATTATAGTCCCGAATCTACTAGTGGGCCAGTTTACATTTAGGCCTTTTGACGGACCAACATGACGGGGCCCATGATGCGGATCATACAGGTGATTTGCATGACGGCCGTTTGGCCGGTTTACTGCAAAAACATGATATATATATATAGTAAAATAATTGCAGCATCATGAATAAGAAAGAAAACCTAGACTATAAAATAAAGAAATTACGACATATTACATCCACTGGGCATCAAAGTTCGCCACTATGATAATAAAGCACAAGAAGACAGCAGATTACATACACTGGGCATCAAAGATCCCCACCAGTGCAACTAAACACACTGACAAAATAATATACAAAACCGACAACACTTCAATAGAGTTCAAGAAAGCTTAGCCCTACTTGGGAGCTGCAGCGCAAGCAGCTGAGCAAGCTGGTGAGACTGCACTTGTTTGACACTTATATCCTCCTCACTCTGAAAGATAAAACAAGCAGACAGATGACAGGTTTTGCACATATAAGTATCAGTGCTGACAATTCATCACATTTCTTACTGACGAATAAAGTGACACAGTTTAAAATAGCATTAACACAATATGGTATTGTTCAGGTCAAAACATGGCAGGAAATGACATTGTGAAGGAGTTGGCAGCTTCACCACACCACTGGATTACAGATCAAGAACTCATAAGTATCAATGGTTAATGTGATGTCAATTTATCCTATTTCAGAATGGCAAAATAAGATCAATTGCTCTGTATAGTTTAATTTACATGGTATGAAGAAGGAACTTGGTTGTACAACTGAAAAATTAAATTGAGAAGGACAAACTTTTGTTTATGAACTGGAGTACATAATAAAGTTTAAACATGCAATTTGATGCAAACACCAAAAATAAACAGCTGTTACAGTCATGCCTAACCAAATATACACAACAAAGTTTGAAGGCTTGAGAAGGACAACCTTACATTATTGGTGAAGGAAGGCTCTATAAAGCCCTTGTCCATGATGATGGGGGGAGGGCAACTCAAGAAGTTTACCATAGAATCTTCTTCATAAGTATTGCCTTTATTCTACATTTTGTTAAGAGTAAATACAGATGTGACAATATAAGAAAAAATGGAGAATATTTAAGATAAGATGAAGAGTGATGCTACCTAACCAAGTAGCTATAAATGTAAGTACAGCGATACTGGCAAAAGGTACAGCCAAGAGCAATGCAGAGCTAAACTTCTTCAGTACCATCGGTGTTATCCAACCTTATGGTAAGAGTAAATATAGATCTTATGTGTATAAAATCGAGGGCAAAGGAAAGTAAGCTGCAGAGTGATGGTACATAAACAACTACCTATCAATATAAGTACATTGATAAAGGACAGTAAGTACCTACAAGAACGATGCAGAGCTAAAAAAATTCATTGGCATTGGATATATTCTACACTAATGTAACCATTCATATAGATCAGATAATTTGGAGCAAACAATTGATAAGCAAGCTATCATGCATCCTGCTGTCACATAATGAACCAGGTATGTATGCAAGCACAGTGATACAGGACAACAGGTACTAACAAGAGCAAAGCAGCGGGCAGCATATTTGCAATATCTTGTCGTTCTTTTGAAAACCGGAATTCTTTTTCGAGCAGATTTCCTGCAAAAAAGATCTGTAAGGCACATGCGGAAAAGTAGAAGTTCAAATTTTCATGCGATGTCATGGATAGTACCTCATCCTTGGAACTACTAGTGCATAACAAGGTTTTTCCATTCAATGCCTTCTAAATTTAGCACATGATACTTCACCAGAAATTCGTTTATAGACTTCCCATCAAAGTGTTATTTCCTCAGGTAACACCAATACTGCTGCAATGCTTCCATGAAAAGCGCAAGCAAGCTTTGCTCGTCATGACTATCCAGATTGACCCTCGCCTACTTACAACAACGTATGTAAATCATTGATGTGTTCAATCAGTAGAAAACAGGAAAATAATCACCATGAATAATAGCACTTACACGTAAGTGGGACAGGAAGATGTGAAAATGGTGTTTGTCTTCACTATAATCTTCCCATGATGGGAATATATGCACGTAGTCCCTAACAACATTGAAAGGATTGTCTTTTAAACTGGGAATAAGTGGAATGGGGTTCCAATCTGCAGGAATTGGCCATCTCTGTAGTTGGGATAGGTCTTCGGTCGGTGGACTTGCTGTACTTTTTGCTGGAGTGGGATTTTTTGTGGTACGGCTGGTGCTATGGCAACTGAAATCGGCATACCTTTTGCTGGAGTGCAGGTCCCGTGTGGTGCGGCTAGTGGTGTGGCCAGTGAAGTATGGGTACAGTCTACTGGAGTCGGTCCTACATTTTGTGTCACTACTTGTACAACCAATATAATTGGGGTACTGTCTGATTTCTCCGGCACAACCATGTTTTTCAAGGACTTTACTGGTGCTCCTTCAGGTTCAGCAATCACCCTCTTCCTTTTTGATGTCTGATGCACAAGAACATCATTTGAGTGGAAAAACATGGTATGATGACAAATGGAATATGTATTGATAATGGATAGGCATGGCATCTCGACATATATGATGAGTAAACTAAGCACATGATGGTGCAACAAACTAGAAGAAATGCAAGACAACATATGCAAGATACGCGCAATCAATAAAACCTTGCCAAATTAGAACAAGCACCTTGATGGGTGAACAGGACATGCCATCTGCCTTTGATTCCTCGAGGTTAGAATAGTCATTAGGATCATATTCTAAACAAGAATCAACAGGTGGTGAGCGTATGAGTTTCATTGCATCCAGAATGGCAATCAATGCCTTGGTGCCAATTTTGTAAGTCATTGCAGTGTTTAGCTTCAAGAGTGGACTACTTCTAGTGCGACACAAAGCAGCTACATAGATCATAGTGTAGATATAACGGGAAAACCGTAAGCATCAGAGTAAAATCAGCAAAGTGGAACTTGCTGGAATATATGTGCTAGAAAGCCTTCGGATACCAGCTCTCTTCTACTGAAGGTGCGGTACTGTTGATATCAGTGTAACTCTCAAAGGTGACACAGCTCCCTGCATTTCCTTGCTATTCTTATAGGATTCAAGTGGGTAGGCCACTACAAATCCTATTCCCATGTTTACAAAATCCTACGAATCAAAGAGGCCCAACGAGTTCCAAGTGTCCATACCAACAGACTGTATAGACCTCTACACTGCTAATGTCCCTGGTGATATTCACTACAAGGAACATACTGTACTACTATCATACTCCCTCCGTTCCAAAATATAAGTCTTAGTAGAGATTTCCACTATGGATCACATACAGATGTATCCAGATACAATTTAGAGTGTAGATTCACTCATTTTGCTCCATATGTAGTCCATGGTGGAATATATACAAAGACTTATATTTAGGAACAGAGAGAGTACTTATTAAAGAAGAACAAAAGAGGAACATGCTAAAGAAGAGCAAGCAGATTTTGGATAATAAAACGTTCGTTGCACAGTGCCCACACATGATGAACCAGAGCGCATTAAGAAAGCAACTCCCTGCTGTCTCTCTATATGTGGTGCACGTGCTTTTTCGAAAGTAAAGTAGGAACATTAGCTGACCAATTAAATGTTATCTGTTTTAGTAATATCAGCATCATATCAGATTTATACTTGAGCAGCAAGTTTGGAATTATGAGTGGAACGTTGTTTAGCTTTATGGATTCAGGAGCAGTGCTAAGCAGGTACAATGATGGTACTGAATATAAAGGCATGTCTGCATTTGGGTTAGCCGATGATTTCAGGTGGTTGGATGAAGATCCTACATCTCCTAACCCTTCTTCTTCCTCGTCTCTGATTCTTCCCATACAGAACACCGCATGGGCTGCCGGCCGGACCAGCAGCCCCCACCGCCTGTGTTCCTCGGCCACCCCCACCACCCCACCCCCGCCCCCACCCGCGTCGAGTATTCTTCGTTCACCGAGGCTCCACCACTGCCCCCAACAACCAAAGTCCCCACACGAGCCCCTTCGTTCGCACCGGCGAACTCCGGTGAGCTCTGAAAAATTGACTGGCCCAATTTTGAAATTTAGTCTAGTGTGATTTAACTAGTGTGGAATATAAAAGACGAAAACCATAAGCATTGGGAGTATAGTGTTGAGCGTGCCATGGCGGATCTGAAGGTGCAAACCAGACAAAGGCAACTTCACAACCAATGTTTTCTCTCAACTAGCAAGTAAGTGATGGACAAGAAATCAGAGTAAAGCAGTGGCCATCTATTTTCTTGCTGTGATAAATAAGTTGAGAAGATACGAAAGAGTACCGCCTCTGGTGCGGCACCGTGTATGCATCTGCTCTAAATTTGACAGTGTTGCGATAGCGATGGCTGTCGGTAGCGTGGAAGCAGATCTAGGAGGGTAGACGGTGGCGGCGGGGCACGGTGGATGAGACGGTCATAGGAGCAGTGTCGGCAAGGTGGACGACGATGGGGATGAAGCTAGAGGACGGGATGCAAGGATCCTGGTCGGAAGCCGTGGATGAGAGAGGTCAAACTCTTGTAATGGACGGCGGTGTCGGGGTAACAGCTCCAGCATGGTGGAGGAGGACGGCGGTGGTTGGGGTGGCATACGGAGGAGGCTGCGGTGGAGAGGGTGTTTTGGCGCCCACGGAGTACGAATGGGGAAATGGAGGTGGAGAGGAAGGGGGAACCATGTCTTCAGGGTGCGCTTGTCTCAAATGCGAGGAAATTTAGAAACTTAGCCCCCGTTTCAAATTTCCTACATCACAACAATATTAGTCGGTTGGGGATAGGACGGTAATCTCGCAAACACCGAATATTCGTCGACGAGAGTTTGTTTTTGGCGCCCAACGTGTATGAATCGGGGAGGGAGTCGATTTCGGCCGAGGACACAATGTGTTTTGGCGCCCACCGTGTATGAATCCGGGTGAGACGCGGTTATGTCATGTTTGAGTGAAATTACAAACCTACCCTATCAAAACCTATAGAAATCGAGCAGATAGGCTTTGTGTGGCAGGGATAGGCAGTAGTAATTTCCATCTCGCAGATTTTGGTTTCGGGCGGTTACTGCGATTTTCCCCGCTTCGTTCAAATTTTGCAGAGTGCACGTTTACCGTGCCAACTCAATTCTAATCCCATTTGTATTCTATTTTTTCAGGCGGGATCCATTTTCGATTGGAATAAAATTCTACATACATCATTTTTTATATATACTTTCAGAAGCACAACAAAGAATTCTGCTCCTTTATATGTATAATATGATTTACAAATACAATGATCTCAAAATCATAAGGTTGAATTCAAAAAATTAAACCAAATTATGTTATACTAAAATGTATGGATCAGTAATATCTACATATTAAATAACATAGATGCGCGTGAATTCATATGAGTATGCATGTTTGATAGATCAATTTTGGTTCGATATGGATTACATGTATCATCATCTCGAATTCGAATATTTGAATCCCTTTTATGTTCACTCCTTTCATGCCCATCTCTCTCGCATGCATGCTCCTTCATGTAGCTATCAATCTCTCTTCTCCAACTCACCTGCATGCTCACTTCATGTTTCTCCTATCCTCGCAAACATGGTCTCTCGACGTCTCCCTTGAGAAGTGTCACACTCTCCCTATCATTATACATTACACGGTTTTCATTATCTCTCACGTCTCTACCGTTCTCTCGTATCACTAGGTACGTAAGCTTTCTTTTTCACCGCTACACACATAGTCTCCACTCGTCTTTCACTTTGACTTTCTCCCTATGGGATTCTCTCTCACACCCTATATGTCTCTAGATATGAATCATAGCACTAAAATTACTCTCTCTCTCCTGTAGACACAACATTTGTTGCGGTCTCCTTTTCCTCTCCATCCCAGACTGACATTATTCATTTGTTTACCGATCAGACAAACTCCCCCCCTCTCTCTCACACACACACAACTCCTGCTTCCACTCCCCTTCCCAACTACCGTCTCTCTCTCACACACAAAACTCTCGCTTTCGCACCCCCGTCTCGTATTTCTCTCACAAACATTTATCGACTAGCCTCTAGATAGGTTTATACACCCGCACACTCGTGCTTCCACTATCGCATACATGTCTCTCTCCCGCTCCTTGTATCTATGTAGATTTTTCTTCCCTTCTTGAGACACGCCCTCTCGATCATGCACACACACACTATCGCCTCATTTTAAGTTGATACCTCTCGCACTCGCACTCTTTGTGTCTTTGTCACACATGCACTCCATCCGCCTCCTCTCTCTCTCTCTCACACACACATGGGATTTTTGCAACAACTAGCAAGATGCACATGCGTTGCACGGAACATGAAGATGCATTTGTATGAGTAGTTTATCTTGTGGGAGAAAAGGATGAACAAGGGAAGGCCTTATTTGCATGTGTGGAGAGAGGTGTGGGTTCCTTTTTGCAAAATTGCCATAGTTTCCTTCCTATCCGTCAGATATAGATCGGACGGCCTATATTGCAGGATGGCAGGCACACGATCATCACCGACTATGCTTTTTACAAGAGTAGGGATAAAAAACAGAGTTGGTTATGATGGTGGGCCTACCATCCTGCAATATAGGTCGTCTGATTTATACCTGACGGATAGGAATGAAACTATGGCAATTTATTCGCACTCCTCTCCACATTTGCAGATAAGGCCTTCCCTCGTTCATCCTTTTCTCCCACAAGATCTTGGTGTTCCATGCAACACATGGGCATCTTGCTAGTAAGAGTAGAAATTAGGCATATACCACTTCTCGAATCTTGAAACCAACAACATTCCTCCCTTATCTCATCAAAACCGCCAAAGGAATATATTTTGAGTTAAAAATAACATTTTTTAGTGATATATGTATTTCAAAACTAGACTTTTTTTCTATCAAATCGGTGAATATGTATTAATCTACTCAGATCGTGTGGCAATGCATTGGCACATTGCTAGTAGTTATTATAATTTTGTGGACACCAGACAAACGGTGGAGTACATATACGAATAGAAGAGGCGCACGCACGCAGTCTGTCTCTCGCTGTCTCGCACACATGAGTGTTATGTAGAGGCAACATTAACAAATAAACCCTAAAACCCTAGGTGCACGGTTGCTCCATTCGCGAGTACCGGGTACATGGTGGCGCGCACCTATGTAGGAATAGTCAGCTCGCGTGATAATTTGATCCGTAGGAGTTGATGGTTGGGACCACAGGTGAACGACTTGGAGGCGGTGGCTCGCCAGTTGCCACAGATCGAGTAGCCATGTTTAAAATATAAGTTTTAGCGGGGTTAAGAGTTCCGATTTTCAATGGCGCGTTATAAGTACTAAGTAGTTTTTTGAATGATTGGTATGGAGCGAAAATGGAATTCATAGTACTACCTACTACGTACCTCCTTGGCATATGGTTGTATGGGTTTATGTTGTGAGATGTTGAACCTGGTAGTTCTAGGGCAAATACTATGTTTAGATTTAGATGTTGGTTTTCAGTAATGAAAATCGGAAGGGGGAAACCCTTCTTTGATTAAAGAAACTACTACGTCCGTTCTGGTTTACTAGTCCCCATCATTTTTTGTGTCAAAGTTTTTCCACGAATTTTACTTGTAAAATGTGAATCGAAAATGAGATTTTGTTATACGCAAACAAAAAGGACTAGAGGGAGTGATTGCTCTGACATGGACGCGACCTCTCATAGCGCAGGCATTGAACCGGCACGCCGGCCAAGAGAGCCCCACTCGCTGCAGTCCCGGCTGAACACGCCTCCTCGCCGCATGCAACCGGCTTCAGACTGCCCCGCCTGCGTTCATTGAATCCGCGCGTGTGCCGGCAACATGTCCTTCTGTCAGCCGGCCGGCATTTTAGAAGACAAAAAGTGACCAAAATATAATTAATTACGCATGGTCTTGACTTGTTGTGCTCACACTGGTAGCAGGAACTAGAGGTTTTTCTTTATTCATAACTCCCCAAAAAAAGTTTTTGGCTTTGAAGTGAATCATGGTTGTGGACATTATGTATGAATGTGGAGATACCTATGAACATGAGTTTGATGGGGAAGTTGAACTTGGAATGTCGGGCTTGCGCGTGAACTATACCATGTCCAATGCTTCGTCTGTTATTGTTTGGAAAGTAATTGTTGTTATTAGATGACCCAAAGAAATATTTTGTGCCACATCAGTAGATGCATGGACATCACAATAGGCATGCTGATTGGATAAACATTTGAACATAGCTACTATGAAGGAAATTTTGTATTGACAACAATTTTAGATAGCAGGAGACGCCTAGCCTGCTCCGCCTCTGCTAGCTTATTTCTAGCTTCTTCCATCTCTTCTTTTGCATGGGTGAAGAGAGCATCTAATTGCTCTTTTTGCTTCTTCAGGAACTCAACTATATTCTCAAGGGCTGCTGCATGCTTTGTTTCAGCTTTTACTAGAGCCACGAGAACACGAACAGTTGACGACTCCACCTGGTTTGTGTGTAATCTGACAATATCGGGGAATTTGCACCTTGTGTCTATTCCAACATCATTAGGGAACTGGCACCTTGTGTGTAATCCAGCCTCATTCTGGAAACATGATCTTGAGGTTGAGCATACTTCCCTCCTCGCAGGAACTGCATCCTGACATGAAGTTACTTCTTTTTTAGATAACTACTCAGAGCAACCCAGATCCATTTAGTAGAAGCCAGATAAACATAACTGGGAGAAGTGAATTCAAAAGGAAAAAATATAAAGATATACTACAAGGTGAGAACACCCACTTCCTACATCAAGCTAAAAACGAAAGCATTAGGACGATTAAGACTCTTCTTATGACACATCGAAGAACACGAGGCTTAAGAGAAACAAAAACTACAACATATACACATCAAAGAACACGAGGCTAAACGAAAGTAATTGAAAGGGTGTTACTTACCAAAGCTCGTTTTACAGGTTTGGTGCAACTCCTCTTTAACTTGCCACACTCCTTGAAGATGTCCCCAATATCCCGTGTTTGGTCTTCATTGCTCCTCTGCATGTTCGCACTCGTGGTTTTAAAATCTCAACATGGCAAGAAAAATATACTACTAGTAATACTCGCACATCTTGTGGGCAACATTAAATCACTCGTCTGCCATGTTAGAGCATCTCCAACAGAAACGCAACACGCGGCGCTTTAAAAAGCGTTTACAGTGTTGAGATCGAGAAGTAGAGATAGAGAGTAGAGGATAGTTCTCAGCATAGATAGATAAAAAAAGATTATTCAACTACTCCTTGTCGTCCGACTCCTCCTCAGTGATGTCCTCCTCTGACGTCTGACTGTAGGCGTGAAGATACTGATCATTGTTGGATTCCCAGGGTGACGATGCTCCTAGCCTCATGTTGAATTTAGAGTCTGCTTTTCGCGTACGCTTGTCCTTGCGATAGGCGGCTCGCTCCGCCCTCCTCTTATCTATCTCCGCCCTCCTTTGCTCGTAGAACTCACACTCCTTGATGATGTCCTACGGGAAGCTTTGGCGCCACAGCGCCATGTCTTCCTCATCCATCTTGGCGATGCCGAGACGGTGCTCCCACCTCCGGTTGTCGCGACGATCCTTGTCGGTGATAAGCCACGGCAGATGCGCAAGCTCCGGTGCCCAGTCCCGCGTCGGCACGTTGGGGAAGTTCAATGTTCCATGAGGCCACCGGAGGCGCCACGCCGCAGCATCATACGCACGGGCAGCCTCGTTGGCAGTGTCAAAATTGCCAAGGCCGAGGTGCATCCCGCGAAACTGGATCTCGGCGGAGAAGCCGCCGGAGGGGTGCGCGTGGACGGCACGGTAGACCCAAGTTTCCCAACGACGTGGAGGCATGGTGGCGCGGCGGCGGCGAGCCCAGAAAGAGCAGGTAGAGAGGGGTGGCGAGGCACAGAGCGGGGAGCGAGCGGTGGCAAGGCACAGAGCGGTGGGAGGGCGTTGGATTTTATAAAGCACGCCACGTGCCGCGCGCCAAAACTAGCGCACGCCCCGCCACTTTTTCCCACACGCGCGCAATCCTTTCCCGACGTCTTTGCTATCTCTACTCTCTTCTCTACTATTATATTTATTTTATATTTAATATTTATCTCTACTACTCTACTCTCTATTTTTTCTCTCTACCTTTTCCCTACTCTTATAAAAAAACAGAGTTGGTGATGATGGTGTTCCTGCCATCCTGCAATATAGGCCATCCGATTTATATCCGACGAATAGGAAGGAAACTGTGGCAATTTTGCAAAAAGATACCCACACACCTCTCTACATTTGCAAATAAGGAATTCCCTCATTCATCCTTTTCTCCCACAAGATGAACTACTCATAAAAATGCATCTTGATGCGTGCAACGCATGGGCATCTTGCTAGTTCTAAAAAACTATCCATCATTTGCCACACTACTGGTTGCAGATGAAATATCAACCAAAGAAGAGCGCGATACAGGAGCAATGCACAATTACAAGGATATTCTATTGGACAATGGAGGCTATAACCAATTACTTTTACGGGAACAATAGCACCCAGGAAATTTGAAGGGTAGGTATGAACAAAATTGGAACTGCACATGTACTACTAAGTGATTCAATACACACATTACCAATCGAGGAGGAGAACGATGGTCATGGCGGCCTCTGTGAGTCATGGTCGGCAACGGGAGTCAGTTCATTGTCCATGATGGTGGTGCTTCTACGCTTGGCGTCGGCTTCCGGGAAGCAGATTCGAGATCGTGGAATACGGTGCCGGGGAAGAGGCTCCATTTACGATGACAACGGTGGACCGGCTCCAGTGCGGCATACGAGGTCATCGATGAGGCAGATGCGCTGCGGTGGATGAGTGCGCCAATGTAGAAGGGGAGGAGCACAAAGGCTGTGGTGCCGTGGAGAAGTCTATTTTGCGATGGGGATAGAAAATGGGGAGTATTCAGGTGTACTACTCTGGGTGCCGAGGTGGGGTTGGCTGGGTAGGGTGAACCTAAAGTGACGAAAACAGCCCCCTACCAACCGTCATCCGTAGGCCTATTCCGAAGGCTATGATGGTAACTTCCCACTGCTCGAATCAGGGTCGCGGGAGGTTTTCCCGCCGACCTCAAAATTTTGTGACACTGAACTCCCTGTGTGGCGTGTTGGGTGATTCGGCTGAGCAACTAGCGAGTAGTACTAGTAAACTCTGCATATTAGGTTTTACCGAAGTCAAACTTCCAAATGTTTGACCAAGTTTATAGAAAAATATAAACATTTACCATAACAGATATGTATGATGTGAAAGTGCATTCAATCATGAATCTAATGGTATTTATTTGTTATTGTATATGTTAATATTTTTTGTTATAAAATTTCTGAGAGTTTACAAAACTTGACTTTTACCAATGCTAATACGCAGACTTAAATAAAAAAGGAGGGTGTACACATTTGTTTTCTTAGTATGTAGTGAATTAATCATTAGTTGAAATTGTGAAATAAATATATTAGGCTACTGACTTCGAATGTAATGGTTTATACAATTCAATAGTTACAATCATTGTCGAATTCCAAGATGTATACGAGGTCCATAGTACTTCACAACATGCTCAAACTCGCATAATCCCAGTCAAATGACAATCAAAATGCATTTCATAGTTATTACTTTGTAGGGTGCAACAAAACCAACAATAACTCAACATCAACCATTATAAAAGCAACATTTTGAACATATCCCAATGTGTGAATGAAACATGCAGAGAGAGCTTGCGAAGATGGACTAGATAGGGCGGGAAAGATTATATGTATGTGGACGAGGGTGTAGGAGACAAACCTAACGAAACAGAAAGAGGGAGATAGAGAGAGAAAGAGAGATGAAGAAGTTAGGTCTGTGAGAAAGATGGAGACATGTAATATACGTGAGATGCGTGTGCATCCGGATTCTGTACACGTGGAAGGAGAAGAGACAACAGGTTTGATGAGAGAGCTGGAAAAACATGGACGAGAGGGGAAGGATCTCGTGGGTTGAGGGATTGATAAATATGTGCGGTGGAGAGAGGGATTGGTAATTTTGTGCGAGAGAGAGGGTGGGGGGAGGAGTCAGTCAGCCATTATCACATCATCCTACGTCCAAATGGCCCAGCATTCTCTAGCGCAGTGTGGTCTCCGTCTTCGATCTCCTCGATGCCCTCTTTCAAGATTGAGGTGTTGTGCATGCTGGGGTGGGAAGAAGCACAAGCGAGAGTAGTCGCCATATAACCTTGGATGGGGATGAATTGTGTGCTCAGGGGAGGGGGTGTGTGTGTGATGTGTGCTGTTAATGTGTTTGTGTGTGTGTGTGTCAGGGAAATTGAGAGAAAACAAACCTAAGGAGAGAAATGTGTGTGTATGTGACGGAAAGCAACTTGCTAAATAGGGTATTCACGAAGAGATTGTGCGTGCGAGATAGAGAGCGATGTGCGGGCCTTGAGGTGGGCAGGGGCCGGGTGAGGGTGTCAAAATGTGTGCGTTGGTGCATGTGTTACATGTGTGAGGGATGGACGAATTGAGAGAGATGGTTGTTGTGTTACGGATGCTCCTCTCTGTCTCTCTCTCTCACACACACACAAGTAAAATAGAAGACCGTTCTCTCATGTATACACAACGTATCGGCATATGTCTATGTCTCACTCATGCATGATCATTTGCACATTCACACCTCTCTATGTCTGTATCACACGCACACCGTCTCCACATTGCCCTTCCGCCACAAAACACATATGGACACATACACTTGATCTCTCTCAGTCACACACACAGGGGTTGTTTGGTTTGAGACTAAGTTTGCCTAAGGTTGCCACACCTAAGGTTAGGCAAGTTTGACCAACTTAGGTGGGTGTTTGGTTCAAGCCACACCTTCGGCAAGCCACATTAGGGTCCCACATTACATACACTCAAAAAGTGTGGCAAGATTCCCTTAGGCTTGCTAACTTGTGGCTCTCATTTTGAAGAACTAACCTTAGGCAAGTGTGGCCATAGGGGAAATAAAGTGTGGCAAAAACCAAACACATGCCAACTAAACTGTGGCTGCCAAATTTTAGCTTGGCAAACGGTGGCACGGAACCAAACAGCCCCAAAATCAGTATTAAAAAAACTAGGGCACACCTAAAACGTCCAAATCCAAATGAACACGAACTGGAGCTAAATTCAAATATATGAAAATATTGTAGCGTCAAGAACTTTTCCTGAAAAAAGTTGAGTAATATTCAGGGATTGTTTTCACACACACAAAAAGGTTCGGTGGATGTCCTTCGAGCGTGACATGGTGACGCACAGCTCGATCGACCGCGCGGCTGCGGTTCACGCGCTTGCACACGATTCCGTATCGTGGCTGTGGTAACTAATAAAAGCGCTTCCTAATTCTAATGTTTACGTGTACTAGTATGGTTTTCTTTTAAGTTTGACCAACCGTATATAAAACTAAACTAAGCTCCCATATGCGCACTCATCAATATGCCACCGTCGCCATTGCGCATGTCGGCGCCCGCCTGCTCTGGCCAACAATTTCTCGCCCATCACCTCCGTGTCACCGCCACACTGAAGGCTCGCCCGCTCACGTCGTCTGCAGTCCCTCCTCGCGATGCCGCCGCACTGCCAAGCACGCGAGCAGCTGGTGGAGCCGCGTCTATGCACGTAGCGTATGAAGAGGAGGACAAGCGTGTGCCCCAGTACGCTGGCGAGGAGGAAATAGCGTGTCATTGTTGTCTCCGCCCGCGTGGAGGAGGCATGCATGGTGGCTGTCGCGGTGGAAGCCGGTCGCGCGCGCGTCGAGCCCGCAAACCGGGTGCGGACGCGGAATCTACCTTCGAGACCTTGAATGCCACGTGGATCCTGCAATCTGAAGGAGCAATTTGGGTCAGTCGACTCTTGTGAGCCGTTTGATGCAACATGGATGGCTAGAAGGGCTTCTTCAACCTCCGAAATAGATGCACGGTTTATCTTCGCAGCCCGCCACACGCCTAACCGCCTGCCGCCGCGCCCTCCGCTGAACCGCCTGCCACCGCCATGCTCCCCCTACCCCCTCCATCCGTTTAACCCCGGCACGATCCATTTTTTTTCCGGCAAACTGCATTCCACACCCAACACTCATAAGATAGATCATGGGCACCCTGCCATCTTCTTCCTTCACTCCATCGAACTTCTTTAACAAATTGACTGACCCAAATTATATACTAGTACGAACGTATTAACTACAGTAGGAACACAAAGATACAAGTAGTAGTACCAAATGCAAGAAGAACAGTAGTAAGACATAGTACTAGTACTATTGTACATACTAAAGAGTTCAAATAACGAGAAAGAACATAAACATAGTTCTGCTGGGGCCTCAGCACAACAGACCCTTGAAAATAAACTAAGCAACTAGTCCTCTTGACACTGCAGTAGAACTAGCATGCGCGACGACACTGCACCTACTCGGAGTCTGAGTCCACATCCTCGACTTTGTCCTCTTCGCCGACGCTTCTTTGCTTGAACCGGACACTAGGCTCTACTTCTTCATCCAACCCTTGTAGATATTTAAACAAAGGTAGGCATCCATCTTCGACTCCCATGCATGATGAAACTCGTGATGAGGTTTCTTCAGTTTAGCGTACGAACGATCAATCATGGCTGCTGCCAGGGTCAGCATTGAAGGCTGAGAGGAGGACACCAGCCCTTCCTTCTGGAGGTCGAAGGGGTCGCCTACAACGAGGCCTATCCGACCCAGGATTTCCTTGTCGTTCCTAAAGTCTACTGTAACAAATTTGACTCGGCCGCCCTTGAGGAACTTCTTAGATTCCTCGCACTCAACGTCGACATGGAATATGTGGTAGACCAAGCATAAGTCATGCACGCAAACCTAGATCACGGCGGACTTCTTCTTCTCTGCTTCCTTTAGTTTCTTCTCGCTTCCCAGGACTGTGGTGTACTCAACATCTAGCCCAGCGGCCCACTCATCATTTGAGTTTCTGAACATGCGTTTGAAGGGAGCAAGGCATTCTTTAACCATTGCGGAAGAACGGGTGTAGATGACGTCGAACTCATCACCGGTGATGGTTCTAACATTATACTCACCGCCGATCATGGAGATTTGGGACGCCATGGATTTGGGAGGAGGGTTAGGATTAGTGGAACTGCCGTAATGTGAAAGGACGGGACGACTGGGAGCGAATTGTTGGAAGGTACTGTACTAGTAGAAGACGGGGACGAGTAGGGCGTGTGAACGGCGTGGGGTTGCTGGCTTGCCCGGTGGATAAACGGCTACAGGCCCGGAAAGAGTTCTCGAGAACTATGCGGGACCCACTAGATGTCATGTCTACTAGACCCATATCGTAGGCCTGACGGTATAGCTTCTGCCTGTTCGCACGCCATGCCGGCTTGTGTGTAACTTCAATTAATTCCATCAACCGTCGCGCCTCCCACGACCTTCGCCTCCCTCGCACGGTTGCGCCCTTTGAGACTTCGACCATCTATAAATGAGCAATTATTTTGCCTACTCCACATGCATGATACTCCCTCTGGTACTTTTTACTTCCATCAACCGTTTGGAAAGTGTTTGACCAAATTTATAAGTACTAAAAATATCAATATCTACAATGTCATTTCTTGTTTTGTGACATATCAACCAATAAGAGTTGTGGACGGTGCATGCTTTCAATGACTTGAGACTGCCAAACATGACATGAAGTGGTTAGTTCATTGCATGCAATGCTATTAATTAGCAAAAAGACATAAAGTTTTCTCGTTTTCCTCTCCGCCTTGGTCGCGGTGAACGTGTCCCAGGCCCGTGGCTGGTAGGCGTTTGGCCGCGCGCACGGCCTCAGTGGGAGGTGCATTCTCCACTTCAAGTTCGACGGCATTGCGACCCTCTTCATGAGGGTGTTTGGGAGGACGGCCATCGCGCAGGGTGCTGCCCCAAAGATGACGGCGGCGACGATGAGCTTGGCCTTGACAACAGCCGCGATGACTCTGAGGGTGAGCTTGCCCTTAGCGACGGCCGCATCTTGTTCAGCGGCGGTTGTTCCTCCAGCGAGAGCACGAGCAGCGGCGGCTACGACCAGCCACCACGTCACTGGGCTCGCTTCGAGGACGAGGCGGATCGTCTCGTCGCCGCGCTCCGATGAAGTGGGAGGAAGGCTCGGGCTGAGCCCAGAGGCCTCCAGAGCATGGCCTCAAGAGCTATTGTGGTCACGTGGGCCACTTCTATTTAGCCTTTCCCTTTCCCTACATTTTGATAAAAGTAGAGGGCCCTACTGGGGCGTGTAATGAACCATGGTACTTATGGCGCTATGTTATGCCTATTGTTCTGATGTATGTTGTTATGTTCATGTCCGGGTAGGTGCGGTAGGATAACTTAGCTTGATACACTCACAGTAGTCTCGCGCCTCGCGATGGCGCACCCTCTATCATCTTGTGAGGCCCCCTTGCTGCTGGCTCAGGAGTTGCTGGCCTCGGGGGACATCATGAAGCTGCAGAATTGTTGGAAAATTTTGTTTGGTGTCATGTTCTTCCTTGCGCGAGTCCTCAGGCGTGGGCTAGTCATGGCTTAGTGCATCGCGTCACGGTACCCGGTGCGCAAATCGGGGGGACACGGACTTAAGAAGATGCGCAAATCACAAGCTCGTTCGAGGGTGTCTCATGAGGATAGAAAAAGCCATGGCCCTGGGGGACAGGGTTGTGGCGAAGTGTGTTCGGGGCGCAGGGCGGGCCTGACGCGCACGCACACACCTACCCAGCCCCCGCGCGCGAGACACGCGAGGAAGAGCAACGAGCAACTGCGCCAAACAGGGCCAAGGTTAGTTGTGTTCAAACTAACCCAAAGTAACTCTAACAGATGGATTCAAACAGGGCCAAGGTTAGCTATTAGAGTACTACTACCTCCCTTCTAGTTTATAGGGCTCGATTAAAAAATTTGACCTACTCTTAGCAAGATAGAGGCGGTGGAATAGTTTTTGTAGTTCTTCACAAAAAATGTGTTTACCAATGCATGCATGAACCCTAGTTACTCTAACCCCCCTCTCTTCTTTAATTCTTTGCCACATCAGCATGTTTGCTATTCCCGTGTGCATCATACTAGCTAAGATACCACCATTATGGCCAGCTTTAATCATCGCATGCAATAATTTAGTGCATCTTGAAATATGAACATGTGTGGGGCGTATATGTTTTTAATGACTTGAGACTATACCTAGCCCGGCATGCAAGATGAGACTTATTATGCACCATTCCCCATACCTGCAGGAAGCCTGTTCATCTCCAAATCTTTTCCTCTCCATGTGTGGAAACAATATGCCCGCCAGACTCTCCTTCTCCCTCCGGCGGTGCCACCACTTCACCCCGTGTGGAAAAAAATCTGCATGCATGACTCTTGTCCCCCCGCGCTCGTCCATTCCGTTGAAACCAGCAATATTTCCACCCCTTCCCTCCCCCGTTATTTACTCCAACAAATATGCCCACGTAGCTGTTACTTAACTGCAGGTGCATTAGGTCACTGACATATGGGCCCAATAGGGGTCTGGCCCACATGTGAGTGACGCAACTGGACCTGCAGTTAAGTCAGTGTAGCTCAGTTCATATCTTACGTAGGTGTGCCATTGCTCGCTATAAATACTGCGTCCCCCATGACATCGCTATCTCGTCCCCCTCACATTCACGTTCATCGCTATCTCCTCCCCCTCCCTGGCTCCCTCTCATGTCGACCACCATGACATCGCCCCTCCCAAGCCCTAGGCGCCCCTCGCTGCACCACACAGACGGTCACACATCGCCGTTCTGTTCCTCGCCGCCACTAGTCGAGGAGGACGCGTCGGCGTTCTGCTCCTCGCCGCGACGTGTCGAGGTGGACGTGTCGGCGTTCCCAATCTCGCCAACACGCGCGTCAGAAGACGCGTCGGCTCCTCGCTATGAGGAGAACGCCGCGCCGCCCGCCGAGGCCCCCCAGCCTTGAGGAGCTTTGGAAAGAAATGGATGTCGCCTTGTGGGAGGCTTTGCCTCCAGCAGAGCGCACCAAAATAGAGGCAGAGAAGAAGGCCAGGGAAGAGAGGCGCACCACGGAATAAGCTGCCTAGGAGGCCTATCTCGCGTCTGAGAGAGTCAGGCAATTGGCTCTTTGGCATATGGCTCGTGCGAGGGCCGTGAGGGTGGCAGAGGACACCCGTGTCGACGCCCTGAGTGCAGTCGGGCCCAAGCGCCTCATCAACTTTTGGCGTACGTGGACTGGGTGCATGCTTCGAGCGAGGAGGAGTACCTGTTGGCGCCGGATCACCAGACCGGTGATATCGCGCTCGGCCGCCGGCAAACCGCCAATCAGCACCTCGCGAGATGTGTGGCTGAGGAAGAGGCGTTGTGTCGGCGCGCTGGGAAACGGCCGTGCACTAGGGCACTCGTGGCGCGCCGCAAGCGCTCCTGCGAGCGCCGTGGCTTTTTGGAGGAGTATAATTTTTGTTTCGTAAGGCGATCTCATTAGTTTTGGGACGCAAATGCTAAATCCCGAACGTTCAGGAATTATTAGCGTCCTTAATTAAGTATGTAAAAGGGAAAGTTTGGAAACCTTGTGTATTCGTACGCATTTTGCAAGTACATGCATATAGCACAAACTTTACTATATACTATCGCACTACATGTCTCTCTCTATATATGCTTGCAGATTGTGCTACTCCCTCCGTCCAGGTCAATAAGTCAACTTTGGTTGTGCATCGTGACCAAGAAGGAGGGAAGACTCATACACCTAGATGGAGGGAGTACTACTATTACTTATGTACGTGCGAATGCACGTTTTAACATTACGATGCGGTTTTTGTAAAAGTAGAAAAACAGCACTAGTCAATCTTGTGAAACGATTCAATGCAAAACAAATGCAAAAATGCTAGTTTGATTGTTTACTTTTAGCTTCTTCTTTGTGGTTATCTCTCTGTGGTACTTTGTACGGAGTATCTCACTGGTAGGAAAGTCATGCAAATTCCCAACCCGCTTCCTACACCGTGTATCAAAAAAAAATTCCTAACAAGTTGTGCCATGCAATTGGAATTCCAACTTGATTACTACTACTAGTAGGAGTACCAGGGGCCAGCTCTTTTAGGCTTCTAGATAAGTAATCCCATAACTACTACCTCTGTCCTGGTTTATTGGTCCCCATTGTAATATGTGTCAAATTTTGATCATAAATTTAACTAATGAAATGTTAGTGCATGTCACATGCACTAACATTTTATTAGTTAAATCTTTGGTCAAAATATAGCACAAATTACAATGGTGAGGAATAAACTAGGACAGAGGTACTACTAGTAGTAGTTTAGAATCTGCACTAACATTTTATCAGTTAAATCTTTGGTCAAAATGTAGCACAAATTAGAATGGTGAGGAATAAACTAGGATGAAGGTACTACTAGTAGTATTTTAGAATCCCAAATAAATGAGCGAGGCGCCTTAATGTTACTCTCCACTGTGACTAGTCTTATGGGAAAAGCTGGGGAAGCCGCCAGAAGAAGTGTCCCTAGGAGTAGTAGCTAGGGATCGAGTG
Organism: Triticum urartu; assembly: GCF_003073215.2. NCBI lineage: Eukaryota > Viridiplantae > Streptophyta > Magnoliopsida > Poales > Poaceae > Triticum > Triticum urartu. Next base: position 263,730,285 of record NC_053025.1, on the reverse strand, counting down.
TGCGAGATAAACCGGAGAAAGTAAATGCAGAGAGATGAAATGCAAAAAAGAAGGAGGGATGTGATGGTTGCTTGTCCGTTTATTTTACCAGGCCACTTATTACTGTGAGTGATTGGGTTTTGTGATATGACGGCTTTACTGCTGCGCCACGAGCGGGGTGAGAGGTGAGACTCCCGTGCAGCGCCGCCCTCTACACTAGTACTACTACATCGGTCGTGGTTTATCCCCCATTGAAATTCACTGAAGATTTAACTGACAAAATTTTAGTGCATGTCAACAAAAACAATATCCTTTGATTCGTATTTGAACATAGTTTGCAATGATATAATTTTAGGTGACATGCATCATCATTTATCGTACTATATATAATGTTAGATAAATTTTTGGTCGTACTAATCTATAGTAAGGTGCCCGTGTGTTGCACAGAAGAGTGAAATGCATTGATCGGGGAGTTTTTTATTTTGACAAAGGATGTGGGGGTCATCTCATGTGTAACGGGTATCGATAGGTCTGTTTGGATATTATTTCATCTCTAGAGCTCACAAACATCCGGGTGAAATAGATAAAAAAGTATCTTTTGCAAACAAAAGCGTTCAACTGTTCAACATGCACCCAAACTTGTGAAGAAATAACTCTTATTGTGCTTTGCAAGAAATGATCTTCAAGAATTAGTTTTTGAGTATCCATTGTTATACATGTTGGCTACAGATGACATGGCACTTTCTTATAGTCAACAGTTGGCTATAATATTTAAGTATTAACCATGCCCTTATACACATAGACGGAGGGATTAAATCAAGATGACTTGGAAGGGTGCAGAGGATATGTAAGAAATGGTTCATCATAAGTCTTTCACCAGTACAGTAGTAAAAATTCATACATGGAAGATTCTAGACTAAACCATAAATGGATACACTTTTATTCATGCGCGATACTCCAATAGAGCAAGATCATGCATGGAAGTCTCCACATGCTTAGACAGCGGATGACATTGAGCGGAGAATAATGATCAACATTTAACTTAGTAATGTAGATGTCCAGGTGAACCTCCTTGGAGTCCCCATGCACATTGTTGGGGGTCAAATAATACCGTGTGTCTTCCATGTCCACATCGGCCGGAAGGTCCCAGATCGGCAGAGTCCAAGTCTTCTTGACGTAGCCAGTGGCGCCGCCCACGTACCTCCGAGGGGTAGTAATAGTGAGCACGCACCCGTACATCGGCCTCGTGTCAGTGTCAGCGTCAGCGGCGTTGCCCCTGACACACACTACAGAGATGTGGCGGCGGCCTGTGCAGGCCTCGCCGGTGCCCACGATCAAGAGGAAGACGCTGCCGTCCTCCTCCGAGTCTAGCAGGCGGCACTGATCCTCCAGCGACTCCGGCATGGTGAACGGGTAGCATGTCTCATACTTGATGTTCTTTGCCAAGGGCCAGTAGTGATCGCCGCACGCCTGCGTCAGGTGATGCACGATGTCCGCCGGCGAGCCCCAAAACGGTAGCGGGCACTCATAGCTATAGACGAAGGGCTCCTTGGAGGCATCGACCAGGACGTCCATGAAACGGGAGTGGCTGTAAGGGACGTTCCGCCAGTTGAATATATGAGCAAGTTACTACGAGATTTACTACAAAATAAATCATGACGGCTATAACAGAGATTAAACTAATCATGCGGACTAGCATAATAGATGAACAGATCGAATCTAGGACATAGACTAGAAACAAGAATTCTACCATGATTTCGAACAAGAAGGACAGAAACACATACGGTGCAACGGGAGCAGCACCAGTGGCGTTGAGGTTGTCGCCCATGTCGTTGAGGAAGAGGTTGCCGGGGTCGGGGAAGAAGTCGTCGTCGGTGAAGTCGTCGCTGCTAGCAGTCGCGAAAGTGCGCTCCCCAAATTTCAAGAGTGCACGCCGAATGGAGCGCTTGAGGGAGTGGCTGTAGGGGATGTTGCGGCCGCTGAATTGAGCGCAGGAGTAGCCCACGAAGCAGTAGATGGTGCTCCTCCCTAGTCTCTATTCTTATCTCTATCTCTACTAATCTTCTTTGTTTTTTATGATACACTAGTTGTAGTTGTCAAATCGAATAGTACTGCGCCGTCCACTGCACGCCTGGCTGAACACGCCTCCTCTCCTCCATTAAACAGCTCCGTTAAACCCGCATGCAAACCGAGAAACCTACTCCGGCCCGCGGGAGGAAATTTTGCCAGACGTGTTGTTTCACGGAATACAATCATAGTCACTGCAAGGTCTTTGAGCAGGATCCCAGCTTCTCTGGGCCTCCAGGAATTTTTGACTGGAGGTTGGTAAGTAGCCTTGGTACACACTCTCTATTTGTTGGACTGAATTATCCGATTAACCAGGAGATAACCGACGACAAGGATCATGATGGCAGCTTTCGTTCATCAGGCAAAATTGTGTGTACATAGCGTACCATGCATCTCTGCATGCAGCATACCATGATATGTGCCGCCACGCTCTGCGGCCCAAAGTAGGAGAGAGGGTCGCAAGTATCAGACTTTTTTTTGAAACCCAAGTATCAGACTTCGACCTGCTGGCCGGAGTTTCCCCCGTCAGGCACCCATCTGGTCCAAGCCGTCATCCAATCTCCACGGCTTAATAAATAGTAACGTCTAACTGAGCCAGTTAGTTAGATGCGTACACTTGGTGTAGTAGGATCTTTATTTAGTTTGATGCATACACTTGTTCTTTTTTGGTAGCCCTTTTATAATGATGGCTGATGTTTGGTTTGGAAGAGAGAGCTGCCTCTTCACTCTTCTAGCCTGCTTACTGCTTCTGTTGCACCCCCAGCCCTGGTTGCTACTGCTGCTGTTTACAATGTACAATCAGTAGTATATTTCATCTTTTGGTTGAATAAATGTATTGTTAGAATGAAAAACACAATGTTTTGTAAGTAGTTGCACGGTTCGATCCTTTAGTGCCCCGTACAGTACGCAGCACATACTATTTTTCTTACAGAACACATTTTCCACTTGTTGATAACATGCAGCCCACTGATGAAGGCCCAATAGAGAAGCCCATAATTAACTAGAAGGGAGGCTCTCACATGAATCCGGACCAGGTACATGCTCATGGTCCTCTAAACTTAAATAAGTAAATAAATAAATAAAGCTAAATGCTCATGAACCAGTTCTTTAAATTCATGATTTAACAGGCTGATATTATTTCCAATGATAGTGTCATTACATTTAGTCGATATTATTCTTCGGCAAAGATAGCTACCAGTCTTCTTTCTCCCAGCATTTTCTTCCTGCAACCAGTGGACCCATGCAAATCGTAGTCAACATCGTAAATAGATCCGGTCCATTTTTATTTTTCAATAAGAATGTCCAACCCAGCCTGGCACATTGGCGACAACATTTTATCCTCCGCCTTGGTGCGCTCGCCGTGACGCCGCCGTCCGGCCCTGTCAACATAATTTGTTTTCAAAATGGTCCATGTCAACATAGTGAATCGGGAGAGGACTGTAGTTGTGAGTATGGCAGTACAGACCCACCAGGTCCACTCCCGAACATAAGCAAGCGCCTCATTTACTACTCAGATGAACCCCTCGTTTTTACTCTAATCCACCCTGCTGATATTTGGGACCCACATCATTTTCCACGTATAGTCAATTAACGACAGAAGTACACAACTTTTTTTAGTAGTAATTCGGAGGAGCAGGCTATAAACTGGGTTGTGCGGTCTTTGTGGCCCGTCTAACAACATGACCAGCCCAACAGTTTTTTCTTTGGGAAAATTGGTAGCCTACTATTTCTTTTTGAAGAATACCCAAGCTAGGCCTATTTGCTTTCTTTGACTTATTGGGCTGCAAATCTTTCAAGACGAAGAGGGATGCATTCCGGCCTGGCCAAAGAGTATGGTCAGTGTCTGTTAAAAGTAATATGAAAAGGGGTTGAAAATTCCAAAAAAATTATAGCAAATGGGATATTAGTTTCTTTTTTGTTTTGGTTCTTCACTGATATCTTATACGTATTTCATTGGATTTAACATGACATAATGCTAATTTATTTTTAAATTTGTTTTAGTATGGCTACTGATTTTTGGATTAAGAATATTTTGTTCCCCAGCAAAAATTTGCGAATTTTCAAAATTTCCCACATATTTAGTTAATTTTTTTAACCCTAGTACTGACCAGAAAATGGGCAGCAATTCTAAAAATGGAAAACGGGCTGCAATAAAATCCATAGAATTAGAAAATGAGTAAAAATTATAAAAATAATAGCAAATGGACTGTACACGCCATAGATTTCGAGGCTGACTTGTTTACGCAAGGCTTTGTCAGTCAACACACAATTCTAGCACAAGTGATTATTGGATGTCCATCCAACGACTGACGTGCTTCTTCAATCTCTGATCTTCCTGCTCCAGCCGCCTAAACAAGCGCCGTCGGGAGTGCCTGCTCCCTCCTCTCGTGGCCCGCTGTGATGCCGCGCAGGCTTCCCCGACCCACCCTACTCCCTCCGCTGGCATGGCCACATGCAATTAACTGCCTCCTTATTACACGAAAAAAATGATTCCTCCCACTGACATTTGGGGCGCACCGGTTGGGAGGCTGACCTGTGGGCCTACTAAGTTGACGCATATGCAGGGCTTGTCAAATTAGTCAACAAACGATTCTAGCAGCAGTAACCGTTGGATTTGAATCGAATGGTCCTGCTGCTTCTTCAATCGTTGCTCTTCTTGTACCAGCCGCCCAAACCAGCACCGATGAGACCGCCTGCTCCTACCTCGAGTGGCTGGCTGTGCTGCCGTTGAGGCCTCATCGCCCCCTACTACTCCCACCGCTAGCCAAGCCCTGCGGCGACCGCAGCCTCACACCGCACCCGAACCAGTGAACCCTCGTACTCCTCTCTGCGTGGGCATCCACTGTCGCGTCTTCCCCGGCTCCGCGTCGTCCCCTTCCTAGGCCTCGCTATCGTCCACAGCCTTGGTGTTGTCGGTGCGGCGTGGTCAATGTGGTCAACGACCAATTTCCATCAGAAGAGTACTGTACGTGGAGAGGCTGACAGCTGGGTCCACGGCCACAGCCCAACTTTTTTGTGATTTTCCAATTAAGTCACTTTGTCAGGCCTGTTGGGCTGCAAATCTTTCAAGACGAGGAGAGCTTTCATTCGGCTGGCCGAGTAAATGGCCTATCAGTAATGAGAAATGGGTTGTACATTTTTAAAACACATCAAACCGACAATTAGTTTCAAATTTCTTTTTTTAATTTTGAGATTTTAAATTGCATTCTTTTTTATGCATGGACAATTTGTTGGATTTTATATTGATATATATATATATATTTATTTTTAAAATCAATTTGAATGTGACTCGAAATTTCGGGATTAAAAACAGTTCGGACCGCACCAAACTATGCAAAATTTCGTATAATTTTTTAAACGTGGCCACAATATGGGCTTTAATGCTAACAAAAAGAATATGGGCTCCAAAAAAACCTTAAGAATTAGCAAATGGGTTGTAAATTATTAGAAATAATGGCAGATGGGTTGTATGATGTTTTCCACACATTTGAGGCTTTCCTAAAAAAAGGCTGACGCATAAGCAGTGCCTGTTGGATGTCCATCCAACGGCCGTCGTGCTTCTTCAATCTCTGCTCTTCTTGCTCCAGTCGCTCAAACAAGCGCCGGCAGGACTGCTTGCTCTCTCCTTCCCACGGCCGGTTGTGCTGCCGCGCAGGCCTCACCGCCCCACCGTATTCCCATCGCTGGCCTAGCCATCCCTCTATTCACCCACACCTGCTATTATTCTCCGGTGATGGCAGACGAACCAGTAAACCCTCGTACAGTCGTACTCCCCTCCATGTGGGAAACAACTGCTGAGTCTTCCTAGGGTCTGTGTCGTTCCCTTCCTAGGCCTCGCCGTTGTCCACCGCCCTAGTGCTCTCGGCGCGGCCTAGTCAACGTGGTCAATGACCGACATGCATCTGAAGTGGACTGTACGTGGAGAGGCTGACAGCTGGGCACGGCCGCACGCAAGAAAATGCCTCCTTATTATGCGCAAAATAACGATTCCTCCACCTGACATCTGGGACCCACTGAAAGGGCCTCTGTATTTCATGAAAAATGTTACCGCCGCTGATAGCTCGGACCCACCAGCTATTCCTTCGCACGCAAGGAAGTGCCTCCTTATTACACACAAAAAAATGAATACTCCCCCTGCTAGCTGGGACCCAGTATAGTGGTCGGCTGACTTGTGGGCCTACTAAGTTGACGGGACGGAGGGCTTTGTCAACTTAGTCAATATTCATGATTCTAGCTCCACTGACCGTACGATGTCCATCCAACGGCCGTAGTGCTTCATCAACCTCTAGTCTTCTTGCTCCAGCCGCCCAAACCAACGCTGGTCGTGCCTCGTGGTCCTGCCTCCCGTGGCCGGCTGCGATGTGGCGGAGGCCTCACCGCCCCTACTACTCCAACCGCTGGCCAGGCCATCCCTCTACTCACCCACACCCCCCTGTTATTCTGCGGTGACGGCGCCCTCACACCGCAGCGAACCAGTG